>NC_056053.1:3081528-3422292 GCF_004379255.2 Salvia splendens | reverse complement strand
TATAACTAAGTAACATATAGCAATGATAATTGAAATTAATAGTCAATAATTACCTAACACCACTTAAAATAGGAATTAGAGCAACAAAATCACGGATTCACTTCGATTTTCGCCGGCTAGAAACGTTGGCCGTCGCTGAGAGTGAGAGATTGAGCGAGCTGGAAGTGAATTCGCGAGTGGAAAGTGAGGTCTCTGCCGTTTGGGCTGGAATTTGTGTCTACCCGAAACACGCGAGAGCGTGTCGCGTGTTTAGTTAAACACGCGATAGCCTGATGCGTGTTTAGTTAAAACACGCAAGAGCTTCAAGCGTGTTTAGTTAAACACGCGAGAGCTTCTCACGTCTATACCATGTCTGGAAACTTTGTTTTTCAGGGTCCAAATGGCGGATACATTTTTGCATGGCGTCCTTTCTTGGAATTTTCTCCTGTATTCTTCTTGGAAAGTCCAATGCATGTTTAGGTGTATCATTTGGGAGAGAAATCTATGCAATCAGAAACATGTTTCTTCACGACACGTTTGTGGTCACCGCAATGATTGATTTCTACTAAAGCTATGGTAGGCCGATGGACGCGTGGAATACTTTTGTAATGTTGGAGAATAAACACAGCATTGCAGTTTGGAATTCAATGATCAACGGCTTCTGTGAAAATGGTGTTTGGAGAAACAGCTTGCAGTTATATTCATCGGCGAAAAATGAGGCTCTTGAGCTTGGCTCCACAACATTTTCAAGTGTTCTCACAGCTTGCTCACAGGGTGAAGCTGTGGATTTTGGTTGTCAGGTGCACTCTGATTTGGTCAAGATGGGGTTCGAGCAAGATTCCTATGCTAGCACTTCACTACTGACCTTTTATGCCAAATGTGGAGTTGTCGAAGATGCAGAGTGTGTTTTCAATTCGGTCAGAGATAGAACGGTTGGGATTTGGAATAGCATGATATCGGCTTATATTAACTGTGGTGATGCTAATAATGCTTTGGATGTTTACATCAAGATGCGTCCCGAACAAGTAGAGCCTGATTTCTTCACCGTATCTAATGTGCTAATAGCATGTGGTATGATTGGATCGCACCAACTTGGAGAAACGGCATACGGAGAGCTAATCAAAAGGCCAGTGAAGCAGAGTCTTGCTCTGCAGAGTGCTCTGTTGACAATGTACTCAAAGCTTGGGAGTTTCGAGGAGTCCTGTAAGGTCTTCAGAGAGATGAGGACGAAGGACGTTGTAGCTTGGGGATCTATGATATCGGGGAGTTTAGAGAATAGGAAATTCGAGGAGGTATTGATTTTGTTCAAGGGGATGATATCCGAAGGTGTGAAGCCGGATGCTAGTGTTGTTGCAAGCTCAATTGTTGCTTGTTTAGTATATGGTGATGTGAAACTAGGTTGTTGTCTTCACGGAATGTCGATTAAGGAAGGCCTAGATTTGGATTCATGCACAGGTAGAGCTCTAATTGAGTTCTACTCCAAATTCAAAAAGGTTGAGATGGCAGAGGAAGCTTTTTCCAGTGTGTTGGTGAAGAATTTGGCGGCGTGGAATGCTTTCATCTCGTGTAACTCATTGAACGGCCTCCCAAACATCTCGATCAGCCTCCTGCCTCGTGTTCTGCAAGATGGCCTCTGTCCCGATTCTGTTTCAGTCACCCTAGCTCTTGCTGCAGCTGCAGAGCTCGCGGCATTGCTTGTGGGAAAGGCGATACACGGTTATATCATAAGATCCCTTCTATTTAACGAAAATCAAGTGGAGAACACGTTGGTTGATTTGTGTGCGAAGTGTGGAAGCTTAGTTTATGCTGAACGGGTGTTCAGGAACATGGAGAAGAGAGACATCGTGACATGGAACTCAATGATTGGAGGCTACGGATCACATGGTGAGTGCCATAGGGCCATTGGTATGCTGAAGGAGGTGAGGGATTCAGGAGAATCACCTGATGGGGTGACGTTCCTGTCCCTCATCTCCTCATGCAATCATAGTGGTCTAATTGATACAGGGCTGAGCCTGTTTAGGTCGATGAGGGAGAGCGGAGTGGAGCCTCAGATGGAACATTATGTCACTGTGGTTGACCTTTTGGGTCGGGGTGGGCGTGTGGAGGAGGCTTGGGAGTTTGTGGAGGGGATGGCTATGGTGCCTGAGAGAGGCATTTGGCTGTCTCTGCTTTCTGCTTGCAAGGTTCATGGGAGGTTTGAGCTTGGTGAGGCCGCTGCTTATAAGCTGTTGGAGATGGAGCCAGAGAATGGGGGTGGGTATGTGCAGCTGCTAAACTTGTATGTCGAGGGAGGGTTTAAGGAGAAGGCGGCAGAGTTGAGGAGTTTGATGAAGGAGAAGGGAGTGAGGAAGGTGGCTGGGTGTAGTTGGATTGAGGTGAAGGATAAGGTGGAGGTTTTTTACTCGGGTGGGACAAAGATGGTGAGCATTTGTGAGACCCTTGATGGTCTCAGGAGTAGTATGAAAAGGGGGGAATGTGGTTGGGGAGTTGGTGAGGCATTGCTTTTATCAGTCTGAGGTTGCAATCAAGTCTTTTTAGGTGAAAGATTTAGTTTAAAGGATTGGCCTTTTGTAATGTCACTCCGCCACCCAACTTCTCAGAGCGCAGCGGCGACAACACAACCATGGGTGAGTGCAACACTATCCCCATCTCTCGGTCGTGTATTCTTTCGACGTCCTGGTTCTGATAAATAAGTGCTGATATTTTTGAAGTTTTGTTTTGGCACAACTTTTGCAAATCTATAGATGAGATAATGCTCTTACAAGCTACTGAAATAAAGCTTTATTGGTGCAGATATGTATCACTAAAAGGAAGTAGTGTTGTGAATGAGGGCAGCAAGAATTCGTTGGGCAGCCTCAGTAGGATGAGCACCATCCCAGAACAAGTACTCATTTCTATTCCGACATGGTACTGTATTTGCAAACCACCTTGGCCCTGTTCCATTTGAATCATCACTGCCCCCACAACAAGCTTTGTCCTTCACCTTGAACCCTGCACCATCCCTCATAAGTTAATTCATTCCCACAGCAAAAAAAAATTTATTTAAACCAAGCCGTCAATCTTGGATTACCGTAGGCCTCAGCATTGTTGAACAAGCTGTTAAACAGTTGAATCGATGGGGCGTAAGTAAATGCAGATCCAGGGTAGTTTGAACTGAGGTCGTGCACAATAGATTTCAGCCGCGTGTTGAACATTTCCACCGTGTGGTTTAATGTTGCGTTACACTTCAAATTGTGACTTCTTATAGGGATGCAACCAATAGGTGATGCTTCTAATATCAAGAACTTCCTCAGCCCTAAACCTTGGATTTCCTACATTGACAAACAGATAACAATTGGTGTCTACAACTAATTATTGGGACGTTTTGTTAACTATAATCAAATATTGTTACCAATATATGTTGTCTATAGAGGTTTATAAGGAGATCAGCAAATTGCTCAAGATTGTAGATATGACTGCTTAGGTAGTGTTCAGTTTTAAAGTAGTTGTTGAGGTAGTCATTTGCTCCAATATCCACAAACACCAATGCATTTTCCAAATACTTGCTCACTTCATTCCCATGCAGTTGCCCTCTCAGTGGAATAGGATATCCCAACTTGAATGACACATTTTTTAAAATAGAAATATCATTCTCTCTACTTTTTCTCACTCTTACTTTATGCTCTATCCACTTAACTCACAAAAACAACATTATACATAAAATTTCGTGTTAAAAAGAAAATGCTCCACTTAAAAGTATAAATAATGGATTAATAAATAGTTAAAGTGAACAGATAGTTTTTTACAACAAGTGTAAAAAACAGAAGCAACTAACTATGAGGGAGCGGATAGATAAGGGAACGGATGGAGTAGTTCGCTGCTTAATACTCCCTCCGTCCCGGCCTAAGCGAGACGTTTCTATTTTGGCACAAGAATTTAGGTAGTGTTGTTTAGTGAGTTAATTATTAGTAGTAAAGTAAGAGAGAAGGTAAAATAAGAAAGAGAAAGAGAGAAAAAAGTAAGAGAGAGGATAAACTAAGAAAGAGAAAGAGAGAAAAAAATAAGAAATAGGATAAAGTAAGAAAGAGAAAGAGAAAGAGAGAATAAGTTAAGAGAGATGATAAAGTAGGAGAGATGAGAGGAAAAAGTAGGAGAGATGTGTGAGTTGATTGTTGCCAAAAAAGGAAATGTCTCACTTAGAGCATCAGCAATGGCGTCCGTCCCGACGGACGTCCGACCGACGTGTCGAACGTCCGCCATTGTGCAAGGTCGCGACGGATACGAACGTCCTCTACGGACACCGGAGTTCCGCGGCGTTCCGGGGACGTTCGTAGCGACGTCCGTGCGGACGTCCGCCATTGCGGAGACACGACGGACGTCCGTGCGGACATCCCGATTTTTTATTTTTTTGTTTAAAAGTCTATATATACGGCTAGTTGAACTTCATTTCATTCGCACCACTTGTTTTAACAAGTTTCTCTCTCTCTAAATTTATTTTATATATCTGTAATGGCCGGTAGTGGTAGTGGTAGTGGTGGACATTATGAACACATGATGCGGCTGATTCATGCACGTGTGCGGGAGGCAGCGGATAAGGAGGAACAAGCGGCCTTGGAGCCGGCGGTACCTCGACTCATCCATCGTCGATCTATAGTACCCCGGGACCACCTCGCTGCAGTGAAGGGTCCAGCACGGCTGTGGTATGTTAACAGCATCGCCGACATCATGTACACATGTATTATCATGCACAACAATCATGAAGGTCCAGCAATAACTGATTGGACCAATGATGATGCTGATGCTGCGGGTCCAAGCCACGGCGTGGCCACTAGCAATGTACGCATGGGGATACCCCACGACGAAGTTGATCGAGTCTGTGCATTTGCTGACATGCGCCAAAAACAAGCCCATGTTCGACTCCAGAACGATATTATTGAAGAAGTATGGCAGCGGATGAATCGTCGTTGATGTAGTTTTTAATTATTGAAATGTATTTTTTTTAATTTGGTGAAATGTACTTTTCTTTTTTTTATTTAATGGAATTTTTTTCCCTATTTGTGTCGAAATTTTAATTCCGTAAATTGTTTAATTCCGGAAATTGTTTAATTTGTGAATTTGTAAATTTTTATTATTCTAGGAAGTCTGTCGGGATGTCATTGGGGATGTCCGCTATTGTGCAGTGGGATGTCCGTATGAGGTGGCATCCGCAGTGGGATATCCGTATGACGTGGCGGGAGGTGTTTTTGGGATGTCCGCGGGGATGTCCGCCGGGACATCCGCACCACTGCTAATGCTCCTAGGTTGGGACGTACCAAAAAGAAATACGTCTCACTTATGTTGGGACGGGGGAGTAGTATACTATGAATACGGTCTGCTACTCTTATCTAATTCGATTTCTTTTTTTATTAAAATAAGATTTTTTTATAAACTCCCAAATTAGCAACAAATGAATGCTGACAAAAGAACTTATTTTAAGGTGGGAGTTGGAGTTCTTATAGTTTATAGGTGGATAAAAAGTTAATAGGCTTTAAAATAATGTTGTAGGTTGGTGGGTAGCTATGTGAAATCTTTTATGTTCTTAATGTCTTCATGAACCTAAGAATGCTATACTGACTTGCATTAACCTATGTAATGAGGGGTCGAAAGCTAAGGGCATCAATAACCCCGTCCCCATTTCCGGCCCCAAGTCCCCTCCACGTCATCATTCCTCTACAGTTGCAGCCCAGGCCCCAACTGCTGTAACCCTGCAGGCCGCAACTCGGGCCGCAACTAATAAATTACACTATTCACAACTTCAGCCTTTTTTATTCGTAAACGCAATACGTTGAACAATTCAAACCGGGAAAATATATTGTTCAGTCGAAAAAAGAAAATTACAAATCCTAGAAAAAAAATACAAATCCTAGAGAAAAAAAATTACAAATCCTAAAAAAAAAATTATTAAGTCCTAAAAAATAAAAATTACAAGTCCTAGAAAAAATATTGAAATAATTTAGAGGATATAAATGGAGAAATTGGTGGAAGAATATTGAAGAAATGAGTATAAATGGACAAAAAAATATATTAAAAAAAAAAAGAAATAATACATTTTGGGGGTTTGCGGCCCGTCCCGCACCGTGCAACCCCGTCCCGGGCCGGGACGCGGGACGCTACCCAGGCCGGGAACGCGGCCCCGGGAGCGGCCTGGGCCGTGACTCGCCTCCGTGTAACGCATGGGACGGGCCGGGACTCGCGATTTGCGGCCCGGCCCCTAGCGTTACGCATGCTCTAAAACCCACAAATGCTTTTGTAATGTAATTTGACTAAGGGATATATTCTCTTAGTTCATAAAATATTCTCCACTTTTGCTATTTTGGTCGGTCCATAAAATGTTGTTCACTTTACTTTTTTCCATTTTTAATAAATAAAGTCTATTTTTCACTAACTCACTACACTCATATTCAATATAAAACTAATATATAAATGTGGAACTCATATTTCACTAACTTTTTCCACTCATTTTTCTTCACATATATTAGAACCCGCAATGCATTATATGGACAACATTTCGAGGACATAGGGAGTAGTTAATTGAGCGGCGCACTCCTATACACGCTCTCACACATGGATAGTGTGCAGGTCCTATTCGGCCCGTACTCAGGGCTAATGGCGGATGCAAGATTTTAATACTGATGGTCCAAACTACTATCAATAATTGTGCATATTTTTTCGGGGCAAACCTGGTCAGCTGACCATATTCTATTTTTTTTACAATAATTTTTAGAGTAAATGCCAAAACTGATCCTGAACATATGTTCATTTTACGATTTTGGTCTTATACTTTATCTTTTGAATTTTTCCATCACAAACATTTCAACTCGGATCAGAATTGATCCTACACTAACAGTTCCGTTAGTTTTTAACGGTCAACGGGTTTAATCCCGATTTTGACCAAATTAAACTACTAATTATTATTTTTTACTCCCTAATTATATCCTTAATTATTTATTTTAAATATATGAATTAAATTTAAGATTAGGGTTCCGAAATTTAAATCGCGTTCCCCAATCATTTCATCTTCTTCCTTCCTCTCCTCTCATCGCGTTTCCCACTTTCTTCTTCCTTACTATCATCTTTTAGTGGGTAAACGAAGAACCCTTGTTATGGAGCGTTCGACTTTCAGCAAAGGGTCCGGCGGGAGTGGCGACGGTCAACGTGACCTTCGATTCCAGTACGAGTCTTGCAATTGCAAGAAACTTGCTTCACTCCGTATTAGTCAAGTACAAGGCTTCGTTGAGAACTACTCTAATCCCTCGTACAGGAATGGGATTCGCCGGCTATCAAAGTGGAGGGGGAGGGTGATTCGTCGCGGGAGGGAGAAGATAATTCATTTTTTTGTAAGTGTCGTTAATTTCATTTGTTTTGATTTCATTTTGATTTGTTATCCTTCTCGTTAATTTCATTTGTTTTGATTTCATTTTGATTTGTTATCCTTCTCGTTAATTTCATTTGTTTTGATTTCATTTTGATTTGTTTTAATTTCATTTTGGTTTCATTTTGTTATTTTAATTTCATTTATTTTTATTATATTTATTTTTAACATATTTGTTTTGTTTTATTAAATAATAAATTAGAATAATAATTAATGATATAATTAGTGAGTTAAAAATCATAATTAACAGCTTTAATCGGTCAAAATCGGGTTAAAACCGTTGATCGTTATTAAATTGACGGAACTATAGGATCAATTGTAGTTGAAATGTTCGGGATGCAAAAATTCAAAAGATAAAGTATATGACCAAAATCGTATAATGGACATATTTTCAGGACCCGTTTTGGCCTTTACTCAGGGCTAATGGCGCACTCCTATACACGCTCTCACACATGGATAGTGTGCAGGTCCCATCCGGCCCGTACTCAGGGCTAATGGCAGATGCAAGATTTTAATACTGATGGTCCAAACTACCATCAATAATTATTGCATATTTTTTTGGGGCAAACCTGATTAGCTGACTATTCTATTTTCTTTTTTAACAATCATTTTTATACAGTATACTCCCTCCGTCTCATAGTAAATGTCACACTTTCCTTTTTTGTTTGTCCCATAAAAGATGTCACATTTCCTCTTTTGGAAAAAGTTTCCTCTCACATCAATTATAAAATTATATTTTCTCTCACCACTTAACACACAAAACAACATCTCCTAAAATCTCATGTCATCTCTCAAGTGTGTCATCTTCTTTGGGACAGAGAGAGTATTATATAAGGTTAGAATAGAGAAAGTAAAATAAGAGAGAGAATAAAGTAAGAGAGAGTAAAAGTAAGAAAGAGAATAAAGCTTTTACCATAAAGAGAAATGACTTTACTATATTGAGACAAATAAAAAAGGAATACGACTCAACTATCTTGGAACGGAGGGAATACTTAATTATTATTGATATACAAGCTCTAAAATACACATTAACTATAGCACGCAATCTAAAACACTTCAAATAAACTAAGGAAATTTTTTATTAAAAATTAGAGTTCAATGTTGTTATAACCATGTGTTCATAACAATTATGCACTACATCAACATAAACACGTCCGATGGACCCAACGCATTCATTCCCAACTCCAACTTGGCAACAAAAACATAACTAAACCAATTAACCATATTCAACACAAAAGCCTTGTAATAATATATAGCTTTCAACCCCATTCATTTGAGCCTTATTTTGTAGTAGTAACATTTTATCTGGATCAACCACTCAATTTTTCAAAAGGAGGTAGTGTTGTGAAGGAGGGCAGTAAGAATTCGGTTGCCAGCCTCAGTAGGATGAGCACCATCCCAGAACAAGTACTCATTTCTATTCCGACATGGTACTGTATTTTTAAAACACACAGGCTTTGTTCCTTTTGAACCAGCACTGCCCCCACAACAAGCTTTGTCCTTCACCTTGAACCCTGCACCATCCATCAAAAGTTAACTCATTCCCACAATAAGAAAAACAGTTTTTATTTAAAACAAACATTAATCTTCAATTACCGTAGGCCTCAGCATTATCGAACAAGCTTGTAAACACTTGAAACGACGGTGCATAGCTGAATGTAGATCCAGGGTAGTTTGACTTGAGGTCGTGCACAACAGATTTCAGCCGTGTATTAAACATTGCTACCATGTGATTTAATGTGGCGTTACACTTCATGTTGTGAATTCTTATAGGGCTGCAACCTATAGGCGACGCCTCTACTATCAAGAACTTCCTCAGGCCCAAACCTTGGATTTCCTGCGTCGACAAACAACTTCCAATTGGTGTCTAGAAGTAACTATATATTAAGACAATTTGTAAAACATATTCAAATGTGGTTACCAATATATGCTTTGTATAGAGGGTTATAAGGAGATCAGCAAATTGCTCAACATTGTAGATGTGGCTGCTTGGGTAGTATATAGGTTGCACGTAGTTGTTGAGGTAGTCATTTGCTCCAATATCCACAAAAACCAATGCATTTGCCAAATACTTGCTCACTTCATTCCCATGCAGTTGCCCTCTCAACTGATCCACCGTTTTCCTCAGGTTGTTAATCTGTCCTTCGAAAGGGATGACGCGCCCCTGTTCATCGTGTTACTACTTCAGATAACTTATACGAAGAGCTTAAAAAATGCAGCGCCTCAAGAGCTTAATTATAAGCATGCAGTGATGAAGAGAAAGTACAAATCGATATCCTGTTTCGGGAAGAATTCCTGCACCAGCTGAGGCATAATTTACTCCATACAGAATGCTCTCTCCTTTTGCAACAACATCTGCATATGATGGAAGAAGAGGAAGTCCCACCATCTCCGCTGTATGCATACATGCAATGTTTGTTAGTTATTGACTTATATACATATCTGAATCAGACGTCGTTGTAAAGATAGAACTGCTGCATGCATACATGCAATGTTTGTTAGTTATTGACTAATATAGATATGAATCAGACGTCGTTGTAAAGAGAGAACTGAATAGATATTTCTTTACCAATGAAGTCAACGAGGACTTTGCCATTGGAGCTTCTACCAGTGGGCCCTCCACTAAAATCTATACCATAAGGCAGGAAGTTAGCTTTTGCTATAGTGTCGACGAAATACTTGTTGTTTCCAGAATCTACTAGTGAATCTCCAAATACATACATTGCTGTATATTTAGTAGCACCACCATTTGCTTCCAATGCCAACGAAGCAGCCGTCAGCAGTATCCACAAATATGAAACTTTCAGCATCGTTGTTGTGTTGCGTTGTGTTGTGTTGTGTTGTGTTGTGTTTCATCCATTCTTCGCTACTTTGTCTTTATATAGAGAAATAACTTAACTTTGTCTTTATATTCAAACTGTGTTTAATGCGTTAATATTTGCTGTGTTATACGCCGCTTTGTAGTAATGGTATAATTAAGTAGGTCTGCTAATTAAGTTATCTGATTAGATTTTTTTTAGATTAAAATAAAGGGGGGTTTGTTGAGTTAAATAAATTAGTTAATTGAGTTGGTCATATTCATATGGCACACATCAGTGAATAGAACTATGATCTAATCAAGAAATGAAGCATCACTAAACATACAAGGTAGATGACTTCAGATAAAGGGAGTAATCTAGGGGTTGTTCGGTGATGAATCGGCGAATTTTTGATGGTGATGAATGCAGGAAGATGCAGATCACGACACAGAGAATTTACGTGGTTCGATTTACGGAGGTAAATCTACGTCCACGGGAAGAAAAGAGGGCAGAGTTGTATTGCTTGATCTGTTTTCTACAGCTTACAATACAGACTTGCTATTTTGTATTTGATCTCTAGAAGGCGAGAGAGTCTATTTAGAACTTAATCTATCTATCTGATCTAGGTTCTATTTATACATTGAACCTAGATCGTGGCATGCAGCCATTTACTAGGTAGTGGATGTCGTGGAGATCGTGGCGATCTTGCATGGGTCCACTATCCTGCATGAGTTAATGACTGCTTGACACCACTAAATAGATCGTGGGTGGTGGAGGTGGAAATCCTGCATGAGTCCACTATCTCCTAGTTCGGTCGAATACTGAGACCGAACTGCTGAATTATGGCCGAGCAGCTTTTGCCGATCTGAGAGTAGAGCTTGATGCCGACCTGAGAGCAGAGTTTGATTGGTTGGCTTTTACCGAGCTGTAGGCTGGGGCCGAACTCTTTGGTTGTGCCGAACTGAACTCTGATACTCTTTAGTCATGCCGAACTGATACTCTTTCTTGGGCTTTAGGCTGATGGGCTTTACTGCTGTTGGGCTTGTTTAGTACGTACTCCATCACTACCCCCCCCGGAAAGCGAAGTGAATCACTTCGGCATTCTGGATAAAGGTACGGGGTAAGTTGATGTTTGTCCTCGGTCTTATGAAGTGAACTCTTCTTTGACCGGACTCGTCTTTGGTCTGATGAAATAAACATCTTTGACCGGACTCGTCTTTGGTCTGATGAAATAAACATCTTTGACCGGACTAAGCTTGTGTCCTAATTTGGCGAGTTTTATCGCTCGGATCGGACTTTCCGTTGTCCTAATTTGGGGATCGGACTTTCCCTTGTCCTAATTCGGCGAGTTTTATCGCGTGGATCGGACTTTCCCTTGTCCTAATTCAGGCAAGTTTTATCGCGAGAATCGGACTTTCGTTGCAGTTCGTTTCAGACGAAGTGCTTGATTTTTGAGCCGAATTGTGGTCTTGTATCCTCTTTAGAAGCTTGGACTTCACAATCGTTGGCTTGTTGCAGCTCGTTTCAGACGAACTGCTTGTTTAAGCTGAATTGTGGTCTTGTATCTTCTGTAGAAGCTTTGACTCACAATCGTTGGCTTGTTGCAGCTCGTTTCAGACGAACTGCTTGTTTAAGCTGAATTGTGGTCTTGTATCTTCTGTAGAAGCTTTGACTCACAATCGTTGGCTTGTATATGTTCTAAGAAGGGGATCAGCCTTCGAAGAACAAGATACCTCAGTAACATTTGTAAGAGACGACACGCACATAGACAGACAAAACGCACAGACAAAACGCACAGAGACAAATAAAGACCAAGTAAACCAAATAAAGCACATTGACCGAACAGGACTCAAGACTGACTGACCAGACTCTCTTACAAATGGAACTTTTTGAGGTTGGAAATGTGCCATGCTCGGGGTACCTGTTCTCCTGACATGTGAGCCAATTTGTAAGACCCTTTGCCGAGGACTTCTGACACCCGATACGGACCTTCCCATGTGGGTTCGAGCTTGCCCAGCTTTTCTGCTCGGCTTACTTCGTTGTTTCTCAAGACGAGATCTCCCACTTGAAATTGCAGCTTCTTCACCCTTTGGTTGTAATACCGGGCTACTTGCTCCTTGTACTTGGCTGCTTTTATGCATGCCAATTCTCTTCTTTCTTCGGCAAGATCTAGCTCGGCTCTCAGTCCGTCATCATTCATTTCTGCTGAGAAATTTAGAGTTCGGGGACTGGGTATGCCGATCTCCACCGGAATCACGGCTTCAGTGCCGTACACAAGACTGTACGGAGTTTCACCGTTTGAGGTTGTGGGTGTAGTTCGGTAGGACCATAGGACTTGAGGGAGATTTTCTACCCATTGTCCTTTGGCTTGTTCTAACCGAGCTTTTAACCCTTTCACCAGGATACGATTTGTTACCTCCGTTTGTCCGTTTGCTTGTGGATGAGAGACCGAAGTGAACCGCTGTTGAATATTCAGCTCTTGGCACCAATTCTTGAACGTCTTGTCGGTGAACTGAGTCCCGTTATCCGAGATGAGGATGTGGGGTATGCCAAATCGGCACACTATGTTCTTCCAGACGAAATCCAATGCCTTTGAGCTCGTTATCGTAGCTAATGGTTCAGCTTCCACCCACTTCGTAAAGTAGTCCACGGCAACGATTAGGAATTTCATTTGCCGAGGAGCTTGAGGAAGTGGTCCCACTATGTCTATGCCCCATTGCATGAAAGGCCAAGGGCTCTGCATAGTGAATAGATCGGTCTGCGGCATCCTTGGGATATTTGCATGGATTTGGCACTTCGGGCAGGTCTTGACGAGCTGCACTGCTTCTTGTACCAAGGTTGGCCAATAATATCCCCATCTTAGAACTTTTTTAGCTAAAGCTCTAGCTCCGATGTGGCTGCCGCACGATCCTTCATGAACTTCTCTGAGGATGTAGTCCGTCTCTTCTGGTCCTACGCACCGCAATAACGGCTGGAGGTAAGACTTTCTAAAGAGGACTCCTTCATGAAGTTCGTACCGAAGTGCTCGGCACGTGATCTTCCGAGCTTCTCTCTTATCCTCGGGCAATTGTCCTTGATCCAGATACTGCAAGATCGGCGTCATCCAGTTCGGCGAGCTGGATACTGAACGTACCTCGGCTTCATCAATGCTTCGATGCATTAATTCTTCCGCCTTTGAGCTCGGATCTGAGGCCAACTTACTTAAGGTATCTGCTCGGCTATTTTCCGCTCTGGGAACGCGGATTATCCGAAAATAGGAGAAACTTCGGCTGATGCTTTGCGCTTTGTCCAAATACTTCTTCATTCTCTCGTCACGAGCTTCACTTGTACCCAACATGTGATTTACTATGACTTGTGAATCACAATGGACTTTGAGAGATTTGACGAGCAGACTTTGCGCTAACTGGAGTCCGGCCAGGAGGGCTTCGTACTCGGCTTCATTATTAGTAGTGGGGAATAGGAACCGAAGTGAGTAGGTTACCTCGTGTCCGTCGGGAGCGACAAGTAAAATACCAGCTCCACTTCCCATCTTGTTTGAAGCTCCATCTACGAATCCGCTCCAGCAGTCCGGCGGCTCTTCTTCGGATTCCAAGGGCTGTGCTAGTTCGGCATTGGCAGAATTTTTCTGTTCGGCAATGACAGGGATTGCTTGATCGAACTTGGCCTCTGCAAGAAAATCTGCCAAGGCTTGTCCCTTGATGGCTTTTCGAGGTAGGTACTCGATTGAGTGTTCTCCCAGCTCTATGGCCCATTTGGCGATTCTGCCTGATGCTTCTGGCTTGGTCAAAACTTGCCGAAGAGGCAGATCGGTTAAGACGCATACCTTGTGAGCATAGAAGTATGGCCGCAGTCTCCTTGCTGCATTTACTAACGCCAGAGCAATTTTTTCCAGAGGTTGATACCTGGTTTCTGGACCTCTTAATGCTCGGCTTGTAAAGTAGATGGGAAACTGCTTTAGGCCTTCTTCTCGTACAAGCACCGCGCTAATGGTTTGATCGGATGCCGCTAAGTATAAGAAAATTACTTCGGCTTCGGTTGGAGCAGAGAGAATAGGAAGCTCGGCTAGATAACTTTTGAGCTCGTCAAAAGCCTTTTTCTGCTCTATGATTTCAGAGACGATTTAGTCTTCTCGGCAGGGAGAGCGTCAATAGTTAGGATTACTCCATCATATTGCGGCTCGTTATCGTCTTCGGGATCCCGTTGCCTTTTCGGATCCTGAGGAGCGCAGTTCGCACCTCCCTGCTTTTTGTTCCTTTTCGGCTGCTTGCTTTGGTATTTTTTTAACGTCCCTGCTTTCACAAGGGCATCAATACCTGCAGCCAAATGTTGGCACTCCTCGGTATCGTGACCGTAGTCTTGATGGAAGGAGCAATATTGATCCTGAGGTCGGCGCGCGGCCGATTTCGTCATCCGCCTTGGCTTTTCGAACATATCGGAATGTAGTTCGAAAATTTCCGCTCTTGACTTGTTTAAGGGTACGAACTGAGCGGGCGGCTTCTCAGGATTGAGACGTGGTCCCAATCTGCCTTGTACCGGTGCCCTTTGAATTCTTTCAAAAGGAGTTCGGCGAGGAAGCCTCTGATCGCTATGATCGGGCTTCCTTCTGTCTCCTCGGGACGATGAGCTGTCTAACGACCGTTTGCGACGGTCTGCCTCATCGGCCCGGGAGTACTGGTCCGCAATGTCCCACATCTCTTGAGCTGTTTGCGGACTGCATTCCACGAGCTTTCTGTAGAGAGCTCCGGGCAGGATTCCATTTTGGAATGCCGAAATGACAAGTAGATCATTGAGATCATCTACTTGTAGGCATTCCTTGTGGAATCTCGTCAAAAAGTCGCTGATCTTTTCGTCGTGACCTTGACGAATAGAAAGCAGCTGAGCCGAAGTGATCCGGGCTTCCGCTTTCTGAAAGAACCTCCTGTGGAAAGCATCCATTAGATCTCGGTAGGATCTAATGCTGCCTTGAGGAAGGCTGTCGAACCACCTTCTGGCGTTCCCGATGAGCAGCTCGGGGAACAGCTTGCACATGTGGACCTCGTTGAGACCCTGGTTCGCCATGTTATATTGATAGCGTCCCAAGAAATCATGAGGATCCACGAGTCCGTCATAGGTTATCGACGGAGTTCGGTAGTTCCGCGGCAAAGGAGTTCGGGTGATATCGTCCGAGAACGGAGTTTTTAATGCTCCGTACATGGCGAACCCGACATCTCTTCGGTACGGAGGAGATGGAGTTCTCCTGTGGTTCCGGTACCGAGGAGGAGCAGGAACATGTCGGGGTTGAGGATTCTTTCTCCTGGAAGACATGTCACTACTGCGGTAGTGACTTTCATGTCTGGATGAGGAGGGAGAATCCGCCGTTGTCTTCTCCGGCTGTTGGCTCTTCTGCAGGAAGGTTAAGAACTCCTCCTGCTTCTCGGCCAAGAACAGCTTGACAGCTTCATTTAAATCGGGCTGCTGGGAAGACTCGGTGCGATGACTCCTGGAGTGGCTTGTTCCTCCTTCGTGAGAACCGGAGGTAGATGTCTCCCGAGGCCGTTTTTCAGACCTGCGAGCTGGACTAGCTTCCTCACGGTGATCACGAACGGTATTACGGGTGGTATGTGATCTGGTATGCATTTTTTTTGGGGTGGAAAAAGGGTCAAAAATTCGCTTTTTCACAAATTTGGTTCTCTGTTTCCCACAGACGGCGCCAGTGATGAATCGGCGAATTTTTGATGGTGATGAATGCAGGAAGATGCAGATCACGACACAGAGAATTTACGTGGTTCGATTTACGGAGGTAAATCTACGTCCACGGGAAGAAAAGAGGGCAGAGTTGTATTGCTTGATCTGTTTTCTACAGCTTACAATACAGACTTGCTATTTTGTATTTGATCTCTAGAAGGCGAGAGAGTCTATTTAGAACTTAATCTATCTATCTGAACTAGGTTCTATTTATACATTGAACCTAGATCGTGGCATGCAGCCATTTACTAGGTAGTGGATGTCGTGGAGATCGTGGCGATCTTGCATGGGTCCACTATCCTGCATGAGTTAATGACTGCTTGACACCACTAAATAGATCGTGGGTGGTGGAGGTGGAAATCCTGCATGAGTCCACTATCTCCTAGTTCGGTCGAATACTGAGACCGAACTGCTGAATTATGGCCGAGCAGCTTTTGCCGATCTGAGAGTAGAGCTTGATGCCGACCTGAGAGCAGAGTTTGATTGGTTGGCTTTTACCGAGCTGTAGGCTGGGGCCGAACTCTTTGGTTGTGCCGAACTGAACTCTGATACTCTTTAGTCATGCCGAACTGATACTCTTTCTTGGGCTTTAGGCTGATGGGCTTTACTGCTGTTGGGCTTGTTTAGTACGTACTCCATCATTCGGTTTGCAAGATTATATCACGGGATTAAATATGTATTGGGATTGAATCTCACAACTCAATCCTAGATGCATAAGATTATGTGATAATTAGTCATAATCATCTCCTCCAACTAAAATGATCTCACAGCTCGATCGTAGACTGCATCTCATAATTATTTTGTCTAACAACCGAACATTAACTTATAGTAGTATTATTTAAGATAATATTTGTAACATTTGAATTTGATAGAATATAAACCTTATTGAATTCTAGGCTCTCTCTCACACACAATTATTTCAGTTAACTAAATTTGTACTTTCGTTCATAAATGGGCTGCTACCCCAAATTTGCAACATATGAATTCTGATAAAAAAGAATTTAATTTAAGGTGGGAGTTGGAGTACTTTCACTTGTATAGGTTGGCGGCTAGCAATGTGAAATCTTTTATTATCTTAATGTTGTCATCAACCTAATAATGATCTAATGAATTGTAGTTAACCTATTGATGCTTTAAAACTTGAAAGTTGAAGGTTGATTTTGTTAGTTTTTGTTTTGATTTTTAATAAACCCGAAAGAATCTTGAAGGAACTTGGCATCAAGAACTTAGAAATACACGTGGTTACGGACATCATATCGAGTTGCCTAAGATGAAAAAATCTTTTATTTTATTTGAGTTAACTTGTAATGAAATTAAACACTGTCAAATTTGCAAGTCATAATTTGACAAAGCGATAGTTTAATAAGCACGCACGCACATACACACTCTTGTGCACGGGCTGTGTGCGGGTCCCATGCCCGTACTCCGTGCAAATCCCGGTCGGACCAGACACCACACAAAACAATAGCAATAGAGGATTGTGCCTAGATAAAAATGCACAGATGAAATCGATTGATGGCGCTGTAGGTTGGCTTCACATCTATGTATGTCTATGCACAAATCACAGACCTATACATCCTATGTGCCTTAGAAAATAATAAAGAAAAACAAAGAAAGTGATAAAAGAAAAAAGGCTTTGAACAATTGGATTGGAAACAGAGATCAACAATTGCATTGATCACCTGCCAAAAATGTGAGACTCTCCTACAATACATCAGTTTCAAATTAATGGACTCTTAACTCTAATTACTGTAGTCAGTGCTGAGGAAGCTTTCGTATACCGTTCCTCGTAGAGTCTTGTCGATGTCATCCCAATTCTTGATATGCTCCGACAATGATCCTCGATGTATCTTCACCTGCCGGCTGCTTAAATCCATCTCCGGTAGCCCAAGAAATCTTTGAACATCCATCAGTTTCTGCAGCAGATCAATAAATTATAAGCTCCACCAAGAAAAAGTTCATCAATCCAACTTATTTTTCGTAATCCTATAAATAACAATCAATACATAGAAATGATGAAGGAAGCTCCTTCAAAATGAAGAGGGGATAGACACAATAAAGCAAGACGAAAACTTTATTTCCATGATTAACTTGAGAACTAACTCTAAATAAACAGACACTAACTAAACATAAAATCTCTATAATATGGTGATCAAGAAATTAAAAATGTATATGTATGAACAACTTTATATTTGTCTACTAAATCTCTGGACTCAATAACTACTAACAAAGATAAAAAAGATTACGATTTTAAGTGTTTATCATGGATTCAATGCTCTACAAACATCGAAACAAATAACCACAGCAGATAAGGGAGCAAACTCTAGACTTTATGGACAAATGGCAGTAAAAATAAAGCTTTCTTAGGAAGATCGAAAGCAACTCACGGTTCGATTCTTTATGAGATCTTCATAATATAAAATCATATGCCTTGTGCTGCTGAAATACTCCAGTGCCTCCAAGAACATATTCTCCATGGTCTTTAAATCCTTCACTAACGATGTTGAGTTGATTTCTGGTTTATATTTGGACAGAGCCTCAGCCTACGATAAGCAGATCAAAGGATTAGACCCCATAAGCACATACCCTTAGTTAGATGGGAGTTGAACGACGGAAGTTGATATGTACATACCTCTTCATGTGAGTGCACGTGAGACTTGTGTGTCCCATTTAGGAGTTTGGCATAGCGGTCGTAAGAATTGGAAAGAACAGAAACCATCCGCCTAAGAAGATTTCTCCGGAAAAGGAACAATACAGAAACACCTCTGTCGTTGAAGTAATATGCAATTTCCTTATGGTACTGCATCAAACCCTGCATCAGCAGTGAAGTAAAAGTTAAATATGTTACTCAAGATGAAGCCTCGAAAGCAAAGCACTCAGGAAGTATTTGCACAGCCACATGATTCCAAATTGCTGAGTTAAACCTATATATGAAACGACATCCTGAAAACATGCAGAATCTTTACTATTAACTAAAGGTGTTCCTGCCATAAATTGAAAAACGGCTCCCTCTTAAAAGTTGAAAGCATTCGTCTCTCACCTGGTTAAGCATCCACTTGAAGCCAACTGCGGCTGAGCATTCATTCTTGGAAGCACTTGTGAACAGGTCCAAATTGTAAACTCTATCCAGAGTCCACATGATTGAAGAAGCATTGCTTCTTCTTTCTTTAACAGAAAATATCTCCCCATTTGAGCTTACATTGGTGTGGTTGTTCAACAATGTCTCAAACCATCCGCTTCCAGATCTTTGCATCGATAGAATAGCAAAAAGCCGCACTGGATTATTAGCACATTCAGCCCTGAGATAAAATTGGAGAAGATTCACATCTTATTATACATTCCAAACTAGCAAAGCTTTTTTTTGAAAAAAAGAGTGTGGATAGTGGATACTAGCCTGCTAAATGAAGTGGGCTTCGGGTAGTGCCAGATTGGAGTTTGAGGCATACTAATGGTGCTATCAAGACATTGCCTCTGACTAACTTCTATGTCGTGGTACTTTGTTTGTTTTAAACATACTGAACAGATATAAATGCCACAGGCCATAGCAAATACTAAGACTAGCATCCTCATCGAAGCCAGAGATTTCTTGGGAGGTTTTATGATTATGGAATCCTGTCATTAGCAGTAGGAAATGGTTAGTGTAACAATACACAAACAACTTTGTTCCGCAACAAAATTTGAGTTCAAACGAAAGTTCGAAACATTAAAGTTCACATTTTTCTGAGACTTTAATAAGAGATGTCAAATATATATGTTATGATGCAATCAATCTCACCTTCACCTCTCCCTACCATCTCCCAATAAATCCATCATACTATGTAATTTCAAGTGACTAAGTAAATCAGTCCATTGAAATAATCACATAAATTCTATAAGATGAAAAAATGAGATAAACTTATCATAAAGCTACAGGTCTTATGAAAAAAAGGAGCATTATGAGCATACCCCTTCAGTTTTCTCTTCTTTTGCTTCAGTATAACTATACATGTCACTTTAAATGCAGTAATTATAAATACAGGTAAAAAGAAAATCAACCATATTCAACAAGGATGAAAACAAGTTAAAAGAGAAAACACCTCAATCTCATCTCAGACAACACAAAAATTTAAAATTTCAAGCAAGATTTCTCAGAAGCCAAACTAAATAAAACCTAAAACCTAACCTTCATATAAACTAGCCAAGAATAAAAGCTCAAAACCTCATTTTAGTAACAACCCAACTATCTACTGAACTCAAACCTTCAATTACTGAAACATGAGCTAGAAAAAGAGAAAATCTCAAATTTGATCAACCAAATTTCAATACACTACTTCAACTCAAATAAATCTACTAAAAGGGGGGAAAAGCACAAAAACCAAAATAAGGAACCAAAATTTAACCTTTGTGAAAAGACAGATTTCTTCGGCCATAGTAAGTAACTCTCAAGAATGAAGAAAAACCAAAAGGGCTCTTCTGAAATTAGCTCAAATCTCTTCAGCTACTCCTCCACTAGTTCCAAGAACACATTTTATTTTCCCTTGAACAATGCAATTCATATATAGATGTTACCAAGAACAGAATTCAAGGGTACTTGACTTGAGTCGGAGGCAGAATTAGAAGGGGGGAGCGGTGAAGCTCCTCCTCGTTAAAAAACAAAAACAATAATGACAAACAGCTGGTGGCGCTCATCCCGTTGCTACTATTTCTAAATTTTCCTATTCTGCTCTGTATAATTTATTAAAACATGGAATCTGAGTTGTGTCTGAATTTTGATGAGTGGGAATTACATTTTTGGCGAATTTCAGTTAAATGTAGAAGAAGGGCCTCTCTCGTTTCATTAAAAACAGTAATTACAAGAGTGGGATTTGAGGCGTGCAAATGGCTGGCGCTGACAAAGCTTGATGCTTTTTCCACAACTCATTAGGCAAGAATTGTGCCATTGGAGTATGTATATTTTGTGATTTATTGATTTTGAAAAGATGAAGTCTTTTTTGGTAATATTCTAATTGGAATTCAAATTTTTAATATCGAGCAAAAATATTCCAAACTTTTAGTTTTCGGAGATGGAATTGTGAGGTGTAGACTCATTATTCATAAATACAGTAATGTGCACCGAAGCGGTGTTGTCTTTTTATCAATGTAGAAAAAGAAAACTTTGCCATTCACAATCTGTCTCAAAAATTCAGTCCCATCCCTATTTTTCAGACGTCAGTTTTTCTCCAATTTTAGTTTTATTTTCAGCCTCAACTCAATTATACAATCATTCAAAACAAAAAATTGCATTAATTTAAATCTAAAATTTACTCCTCCGACTCAACTAAAATAACAAATTTCTTAATTAGCATAGAATTTTACTATTAATTGTTGGTTAATATATTTAATTGAAAAAAAAGATAGGAGTAAGTATTAAATAGTGAGAGAAAAGAAAGTTAAATATTTAAATTAAATAGATAAAGTAGATGGGTGTATTAATTAGAGAGAAATTTTTTTTAAAATAATAAAGTATCATCTTTTTAGGGACAAACTGAAAAAATTGTGTTATGGAGGGAGTATATTTTAACTTCCAATTTTTTCCTGAGCTCCTCGATCATCTTGGTCATCCGGCGGAGGCGCTCAACTTCAGACGAATAGGAAGTATCAATAGCAACTGGCTTCGTCGAATCTTTCCTCACACAATCCCAAGTTTTGGATTGCACCGATCCAGTCCGATTGTGTATGCATATTGCACGAACTCTACTTGAGCTCTTTGATTCATTTAGACAAATATCTAGATAGACCATACATTAGAAGTGCGAAAAGAGAGAATGAAGAGTATGAAAAGTGAGGAGGAAATATGAGTATTTATGTAAAATTAGTAGGAGTAATATTTATTAAATTAATTAAAAAAACAAAGAAAAGGAATTAATCGAGAGCCGCAATGCGGCTGCAAAAACCCCCAGCGGCCGGCAATTCACGTGAGGGAGGCGGGTAGTGGAGCAGCTACATGGTTTCGAGAACCTGCAATGCTGCCCCATCGAGTGCCCGCCCCGAATAAGGTTGCATTGTAAATGCTCTCAACTTTCTTTTAGTTTTATTATTTTCCGTTGTTTAAGATATTTTTAGTAAAATACAAGTGGGATTTAGATATTTTTAGTAAAATACAAGTGGGATTTTAAAGTGATACTACTTGCTATACGTTTTTTTCTTATTCTTTCAATAATTAGTGTAATCGAATTTAAGCATGACTGAATTAACTTTGAGGCTGTTCGATATCATTGATTCTGTCTCTCCTACTTAACAAGCCTATCTACGATTGTTATTTGATATGGATGGTATTGAATTATTTGACTCCTACTTCAATAATAATAATCGTAAACTAGTAATCGACTAATAATTTCTCTGTTCCCAACATGTAACCCTTCCAAATTTTAATACCAATCAATTAAATAATAACTATGCTATTGTTCAGACTAATCTCTCTAATACTCTCATGGGGAGTAATATTTTTTGTTGGTGGTTGGTTAATGTTGATTTTTGAACACCTTTTGAAATGAGATGATTGTTATGTATAGCTTATAAATAATACAAATGAATGTATATTGGTTCCTAAAATCATGAATTTTGACATAATTCTGGCATTTCTCATGAATTTTGACAATAATCTAAAATATCACTAATTTTACAATTTATGTGTTGTTTCTCATGGTCGGTCAATCATCATATCTAACAAACATATGTGCATTTTAAATCCTTCTTGGCACAACTAAATCTACATGTCTTTCAACCTACTTGCGACGAACTTTAAAAGTGATCTTAAACATCATAAAGGTTTCAAGGTTACTCACATAAACTAAGTTTTTGCTGAAAATATCTTACTCGGGTTGGCTTGAGAAATAACATACGAAATGTAAAGTTTATAATATTTTAGACCATTTTTAAAACTCGTAAAAAAATACTAGAATTATGTCAAGTGTACAGTTTTAGAGGCGAATATTCTTATATATGGATTCACTTCTACAGTTCTACACAATGTACATACATACAATTCTCTTCTTTTTTTTCTTTTATGCCCGCAGGGGCGTAGCACAGTTAGCAACGGGGGGCAGATCTTGCTGCAATGAGTCTGGGTTCAAATCTCACTGTTGTTGTGTAGTTGCTTCCATCTCTATGTAGTTGCTTCCATCTCTCAGGCACAAGTGGAGATGAGCTTCTGGCAGTCAGTGGGTTAAGACATCCCCCTTAACGGGTCATTGCGTACCTTGATTTAACACCCTCACATGATGTCGGGTCAGAGTGTGGGGGCCGCCAAGGCGACGGAATCGCTTTTTTTTTGCTACAATGAACCGTTCTTTTTTTTTGGCTAAGAGTAATAAATGTAAATGAAATATTGTTTTACTTTGGTCAAAATAATGATTGAGATATTCCAACTTTCAGTTAATACCTTGTTTGAACGACAATTACAATTCATGTTTGATTTCAATTGTCATCAATCATTAATGTACATTATAAGTTAATCATACAAGCCTATAATTTTGAAGGTCATTTATGTATATATACGTTAGTTAAAACATCTCTATATTAATAAATTATTACTTTGTCATTTATAGATTATTTCCCTAAATTAATAAAATTCTATGGTCACAACAATTATTTTATAAGGGTTTTACTATATTCTGAACCAAGCAACGAGTAATTACCAACTTAGGGCATCCACGATGGGGCTCCCTATAGTCCGCCCTATAGGGCGCCCTATGCTCCGCCACATCAGCATTTCATCCTCCTACCCTTCCACCTGCAGTGGGATGCCCTATAGGCCGCCCTATAGTCCCGCCACATCAGCATTTCATCCTCCTACTCTTCCACATGCAGTGGGATACCCTATAGGCCGCCCTATAGTCCGCCCTAAGCATTTTATTTATTTGAATATTTAAACCACTACAAAAATTGGAAAAAAAACTTCATTTCATTAAAATTCAAACATTACACTACGAAATAAAAAAAATGAGACGTTCGACGTCGTGCTCGCGGCAGACAAACGTCCGACGTCGAATCGAACGTGGGATCCACACCGCTTGGGCCTGCTCCGCCGCTTCGCACTCCATTTCGGCCAAGCATTCTACCGTAGCCTCATGAACGCAATCGAATAAGGCCAGAGTCAATGCCCGAGTAATGCCCTCCGAGGTACTCCAGTCGTCGTCGGGTCTCATTTTTTTCAGTGAGAAAGGTTGGGAGTGAAATATTGGTGTGTGGGGAAAGTGAGAAATGGGAGAGAATTGTTGGTGTGGGAAATGGAAGAGAAATGGGGGTTTAAATAGATAAAAATTTTGAAAAAAAAAAGGAAAACGCGTTGCATCGTCCGCGTGACCCACAGGGGCGGACGATGTGTGTTCCAATGCCATCGTCCGCGGACAATGTATAAGGTGCGGACGATGCATCGGGCATCGTCCGCATGGCTACAACGGCGGACGATAGCCCGCCCGACTGTGGATGCTATCTTAATACTAGATTTTATCCAAATTTATACTGTATTTTTTTATTAAGAATTGAACTGTTAATTTTTTATAGGAGTATTTGGATCGTTCACTAATAGTTTGGTTATAGATAGTCATATGTAAAATCTCAATGTATCAATGAAAATTTATCGATAATAGCTTTCCAATGGTATCCATAGTGTCGGGTGTTGATAACCGAAAGTGGTAGAAAAGCTACCGTGCATGTGTCGTGTGTGTTAAGATTTATGATACTTCAGACAGGTAGTGAGAGATTTATAGTGGTATGCAGACAACTCCCCTACATGAGATGTCACGTTCCTAATTCAATTGTATGAGGTCTTAGGTTAACGTCTCCTACATGTCACGTTCTTCATTCATATTTCAACACTTGCAAATTTTGAACACACTGTTATACTATGCTTACACCAACTTCGCCAAATATGCTTTGATGGCTACATTTTGTTCTTCACTTTCCAACCCACCCCCTCAAGTGAAGTGATGAGGTTACCTAGCAAACTTTCAAACAACTTTGGCAAGAAATATACCAGTCAAGATATATTCAAGTTGATCATCTCATCTAATGTACTCATGTACTATGATAATTCTACAATCCCTACTTCCACAATTTCTTTAATAATATGTCTATCTATCTCAATATATTTAATTGGTTCGATTATGTTGAATCAGGCTCTCGAAACTTTTCATTTTTTGTTCCGTATATTTATCAACAAAAGTTGAACTAGATTATTCCAACTAGAAGCTTGACACAAACTAAAAACATACTACTAATATTTTCTTTTGCTTATATATCTGCATTTCCAGGCGACTTAATTTGTCTTCAGAAACTAAATTCAGCAACGACAGTCAAACCTGAACAGATTACAAGTGAAGTTTAAGTTTATCTATCAACTTACCAATTAAATAGGTGTAACTGAAATTGGTGTAGCTTTTTATTTTTTCAACAAAATCTATTGACCTTCACTGCTTCACAACAGTAGTTTTTCTTAATACAAATCCCTCTTTGGGTAAAATAACCCGTTGAAAAATTCTCAAATATTTCCACAAGCTTTAAGCTCCCGGCATGTCTGCAAGTTACCACATAATCAAAAGGCAAAACCCATCCACGCCGGTGCCCAAAAAGGAAGATAATCAAGCGTCGCAACACAAGAGATTCAGTTCAGAGAGCACTCTGCACAGTTTTGATGAGATCTCCTCCCTCCAGCAACTGCTTCGTTTTTCCAAGATTCGGTGATATGTTACATTTCCAGCTTCTGAAGATGGACAACTTTCTGAGTATTTACATGCACAAGCAACCTGTCAATCATAGTGAGAAGAAGTTGCCGATAAATGATCTTGCAACGAACTCTAACAGACGAAACCAGATACAAGTTGATGAGTCACATACACCACTGCAAAGATGTTCACAATACAAGAAATCAAGCATTGCAAGGAAAACCACAAAGACTAAATGTTTGATTGTCAATTTAGCAATCTCTCAGCTTTCAACTTGACATGCTGCTAAAATTTAAGTCTATTCCCTCTGTGTACATTGTTGGAAGAACTAGTCATATTCACAAAAATAACAATGTATAGCCTAGTAGCTTTTTTCCTTAAAAGGTTGGCAACTTAGGGTCATATAAGATTGATGAATGGAATGAGCCAAAATTTCATGCTACTTGATATATTTTGAAGTAGAAAGTATGTGAATTAATATGGTTAAAGTCATGTGTCTGCACGCACATGCACAAGCATAGACACCTGATCTAGCGGTGAATTAAATGACTTGTTGAATCACATAACCATTTCAGTGTGATGCATACTATATTTTCCCTTTTCTCAAGAAAAAAACTTTCATTATAAAATTGAAAAGAAGAAATTACAAATAGATGAAAAAAATCTTCTTCTGTTAAAAACATGTTCAAATACTAGAAAAAGTTAATAAAACTTCAAGGAAGTTACACCAGCAATGAATTCGCGGATGGGATTCCTAGAATTCCAAAAGCATCATATTCTTAAGGTAAACCCCTAAGATTAGCATAATGGACCATCAAGGAATCAATCATTATATTTGGATTGGACCATAGGGGATTATTTCAATTGAAATAAACAATGTTGGATTATTCCAACAGTTCTTGCCTTTTGAATTTCTGTTGATACATCAGTTAGAATTTTGAGATTCCAATAGTTGGTTATGATATACCTCTTTTTCATTCACACTCAATTGGAGTATGTCATGGCAGCATTGGCATTTGGCAGCTTGTAACCTATCCTAAATTTGATTAGAATCCATTTTACATCAAACTCACATATAAGATATTTACCTTAGGCGAGGAATGTAGCATCATCTGCCAAATCAATTCATCACCTTCCCTGCACAATTCTGTAGTTAAGGATAACGTCTTCAGATTTCTTCCATATGTAAGCCCGGACAGTGGCCAAGCTCATATCTGGAGGTAAAACCTAGAGCATCACTAGAGAAGTTAACATGGGAGAAAACGAAAACCTCATGCTTCATCCATATGGAAATGTACCATGAAATACACTCCAATAATATTCATATAATAAGAGAGATCTGTCAATAAAAAGGACTGGAAAAGTAGAATTTGAATGTGAACAGAAAACTGCAAGTAGAGGTGCTAATCTATGGGCCATAAAGACATCAACATAAATAATCAAAAGCTTACCATCTTTCAACTATCAGGCCTTTGAAATATCAAAATCATAATATTGCAAGTTCAGGAGCAGTGATGCATGCAAGAACAGCCTTTCAAGTTTAAAATTTTCAATAGATCCTTTCCAAACATAATGCACCGTAAGCTTTTCTTCCGCAAAAAAAATATTAATTACTTTTAGGTATTGAATCAAGAAGGTATAGCTTTTCAGATGTGAGTCAGTTACTCTCGCATAAAAAGTAAACTACTTGCCTGGTTATTGCAAAGAATCTCAATAGAAGGCCTAAGTTTTTGCCAAGGTTTCAGCCCAGATCGTAGAGATCCATCTCCTACAACTGGATGTGAAATCTGACCTCCAGGTGCATTCGGAGCAAAAGTTCCATCACCATTCAGATTATCCATTGGCTTGTCAAGAAGCATCTTTTCTAACACATAGTTGACAACCTATACAAACAAAAGGTAAGGAAACAGTAAACTATAAGATGAGCCAGTATAACATTTTCTATTTGGGATCCAGAAGAAGAAAATTAAGCAATGAGGCTGACTAAACTTATTTACATGCCACTGCTACTGCATTAAGATTCCTTCACCTAGAACCTGTTATTCTGTTAAACATTAAAAAATTTTCTTTGGGGCAATTGAATACTTAATTGAGCGTCTTAAGAGGTTTGTCTAAAAACCAAGAGGCAGAACGTTCAAACGTCACATAGTGGGTGGTCTTTAACTGCCAGATTATATTACCAGCATAATTTTAATATTAGTGTACACATAATGCATCAATTTCCAAGTAATTGTGGACAAAAATATCGAAACTATTGGAAGACAATAATTGCTAGATTCATATAAATCACTAACTAGGAAACTAGCATAATATTCTCATTTTCTATTGCAAGCATTAAGTCACTAAGACACTAACTGAGATAGATATGCATGGTCAAAATTAGAAGTCTATTTTTGTTTCATCTATTATATGGACAATACTATTGACTTTATTGGAAGACAATAATTGCTAGGTTCATGGCAATCACCAACTAGCATAAAATTTTCATTTTTATTGCAAAACATGTCTGCACGGTCAAAATCTAGATGTATATTTTAGTTTCATTTAAAAAATCAAAATTACTCAAGAGACTACCCTTTAAGGTATCAAGTAGAAATTTTTACCTTGTGTATTCTCAAAATGCGAGGAGCACTTAGTTTCCCTTGTGTGAGGACTTGTACATTAGAACCTTCACATGGATGCAGATAGAAGCTACATCTGCAACAGCAACAAAAAATACATGGAATTCATACAACAAGAGAGCTGAGACAAGCAAAATATATTTGCAAATGACTTGCTCAAAATCTTATAAAGACATTCCAAATAAGGACAAATCAAGTTCAAGATTGCTCTATCCCATTCTAGGGTCGAGTGAAGACAAAACCACCTTCATCAAGCAAACACAAAAGTTTGGCAAGCAGGGCTCACAAGTCATCTGCTCAAGTGCATGAATGAGTCCTCGAGACCTAACAATATTACCAAGGCCAGCATCTTTGAACAATTTATTAGGTTCTAAGATAGTAAGTTCACAACAATCAGGATAAGTTTTCATGACCAATGGCATGCAGATTCAGACAGTTAAGTGATAGTGGCCATTTTTAACAGACTTCTGACCTTGCATAAAACAACATTATACAAAATAAGTTCCTAGCAGCAGGCTCGAGAAATGGGCAACAACCAATTTAAACAGACAAGAGGATTGACATTACTTGGTATTTTCCCTTGGAGGAAGGCGATTATTCAGCACACAATCAAGAACCCACCAAGGCAAGTCTTTCTCATCTTCAGTTCCATCTAAGTCAGTAATTTTCTTTCTCCAGGGCCCCCCATGAGAGCCTTCAGTAACAATGGAAGGAGGGGAAGCTGATAAAAATTCGAAGGGTAGATAAACAGCAGAGTCATTCTCTGAATTCCCATCTCCTTCTATTCGGGTTAGAGTTAAAGTTTTCGTAGACATTTCCTTTCCTGAGGGAATTTCTCCGTTAGCTGTCGCTTGAGATCCAAATCTCTGCCTTCTTTTAGTCAACCAATGTGCCAAAAGCCCTTTGAGGGTTTCTCTTGCCAAATTGACCTACATATTATTAACAAAGGACGATTCAACTTAGTTTCCAACAGTAACAACTAAGAATATAGAAAGCTTGTACATGTATATCAATTCATCATTGCAATGAAAAGAAAAGTATCATAAGGATCTTATTATCAAGAAAGGGTGATCCAAGGGAAAAAATAAGCCTGAGAAAAGCTTTATGGTTCATGGAATGCTATAGAATCAGATAAAATAAGCCCAGAGAAAAAAAGTTTTGTATTTTGAAGTCAGTCATAGCTAAAACAAAAGGTTAGCAGGAAAAATATCAGTAGATATCTTTATGGTTCAGTGGGAGTAGGGATCAAGAAATGACATATATACATAGATATGTTTGTGAGCATGAGAAAATACCTTGTCATCCTCCGGTTTCCCAGCAATCCCTAGATCTGCAGAGTACATCTCAGCAGAAAAACATTGCGGTGTGTCCAAGTGGACAGACAGACTCCCAAGCCTTGTATCTACTGTGAACCATGTCGGAACATTCACCTGAATAGGGCTGGTTAATAAGTCAAAATGGACATGAAAACATGGGAAATCGAGACAAGAAGTACATACCATCTCAAACAATTCCTCTTTCTTCTTCTCAAATGAAACCTGAAAAACCAAAACAAACAAATTCAGATAACATGGAACTGGAAAATACCATAAGTACTTACAAACTCCCACCAGATCCCACTGAAACTGCTAATGTAAGAAAGTTATTAGGTTCATGCACATCACTGACCTCTCCATAATTTTCAGTAACCAAACCTCTTGTGATTTCCCACAACTTTACTGTACCAGCAGTGTCCTTGAAAACGTAAAATTGAACTACCAATTTAGATAACTGAATCAACAAGATGAGCAATAGATGTAGGGAAACTGCAACAGCAAGTTGAGGGTAACAAAGGAATCAGCATCAATTTACCTTTGTCAGGACATGTCTTTTATTATTTAAAATCTCATGGTGCACTATAGCCGAAGTTCCACAAATGGTGAGAGACGGTTCCCTATAAACAGGAACCTACAGAAACTTAAATAGTCAATTGCTTACTTCGCAAACCTATTTTACTAAATTTGCACAAGAATCTACAACAATAAAACTATTACTAAAACCTTGATTACACACAGATCATGAATTATATTAGGAATTTTCTTTGCCGGTTGGTACATAGACAACATATACAACTCAGTGAATCACCATGATTACTAATTTCTCCTTTATTCTAAAAATTTTGATTATTAACAGTTCAATATGGAGCTACTATTACCACATATAAACTGTGTCGGAATAACTAAAAAGCAAAAGGATTGTTAAGTAAAATTTCAACCTTCACTTCTGCTTTTCCCAACATGAAGTGAAAAATATATAAACCCATTATTTCCCTCCAGAATATTTTGCTTTCTATCCCCATAAGTTATTAGAGTTCTCCAAACATTTTGCATATATCATTTCCCAGAATTCTTCTCCTAAAACATCCGAAGTATTTTACTAAGTAACCTATCATTATCCAACTATACAGAAAACGTTCCAGTTGCAATTTCCCTCTGCAAATTTGTAAAATAAAAATCTGAAGGAAAATTGTTGCCACTTAAATAGAAATATGCATCCAACTAATTCTTATGTTGACACTAAGCTGAGAACTGTTACTAAGAGAAGAACATAAATAAAAGACTCACAGGTGTAGAACCTTCCAGTGAAACCCTAGCCCTTGAAAATGACAAGTTGCCAGCTAAAAATGAGCCACCTCTTTGGAATACTTTAAGGGGATTATGTGCTTCTGCAGGCCATCTATGTACAGAAGAATCAGTTGTGGAAACCCATATACCATCACCATGCAGTTCCAATTGCAATATAGGATGTTCTTTTGAACATACTAATACGCTTTCTCTTGTTGCCAAATCAGTTAAATACAACTACAGAAAGAGGTAAAGTTATAAACAAAAGCAACACAATATGGGGTGGCTCGTATATATATAATGCTAAAGTTAGCCACACTCACAGAAAGGTCCCTCCCACCACTATAAACATGACTAAATGATGGAGTAGCGGCTAGTGCCCAGACAGAATCTGTGTGCACAGCATAGGAATGAATGCATCGCTGTTGAGCAAGATCCCACAACCTGTGAAGTTTTCAGTAAATCAAAGAATGAACATTAAGAAACGCATGGTCATACCATGGTTAATAATGACACTAGTTTCATTAATGATGCTTCCAGTAGTAGGTAAATGCAAAGATAGCACATACCTGATCATAGAATCAGAGGAGCCGGATAAGCAATACCTGCAAATCAACAGAGGTGATATGCATTATACATTTCAACATTTGAAATGTAATCAGAGGTCACAGTAATAGCAGGTTACTAGAAGTTCAATAATTCGAATCAAGTTGGCGCACCTTGTGTTGTTTCCTATTGCGACAAACAAAAAAGAATCTAATGGGAGAAATATTTGTTAAACAAATATTTTGGCTTTACTAGTGTCTGGATTTCATGCATCACTACTTTTCATGACAGCAAAAGACCAACATTCTAGTTATGGAAGAGTGCCAAAAGAAAAAAACAAGAACTTCAACTTAACTAGGTCCTAAAATAACACTTTGGATTTTGAAAAGAAGGCTAACATCATATGAGCAAGTTTCATGTTTTCTTACAACACTTAGCAGAACTATCATCCCACTAGGATGGAAATATTAAATATAGATTCCAAGAGTAAATACTCGCCCTTACTACTTTTACTAACACAAGTACACAACTTGATTACCAGCTTTGACCTAAACATGAATTTCAAGGGCAAGTATGCTACAACTTAAGCTGGGTACCCACACCAATTTAAGCGTAATTACCAAAATTGGCGCAATTAATGTTTGCCAGTATAGATATTTGCCACAAGACTGATATCACAGAACCCTGAAAGTATGCTCAACGGAGGCCCCCTAAACTAACCTGCCTGTAGAATCCAATAACAGCGCCCTTATGTTATCTGTATGTCCTCTTAGTTTCATGGTTTTAGAACCTGTCCTCAGGTCCCAAACACGCACAACCTAAGAATTTCATCACACAATATGTATCAATTAGAAAACTGTTGGTCAAATAATAGATTAGAATGTCATCTGACATCAACAGCTCTGGGGAAATGAAAAGAAGCATCATTTGATCGATCTTTCCCATGAGACGAATTAAAAACTATATATTGATCAAAATACCAGACATACAACCAGAGCTCACCTTCTCAGTTCCACCAGAAACAAGAAGTGTTCCCCGGTCATTTGTTGCCAATGCATAAACTGACTCTTTATGGCCTTTTGCAGCAATGGGAACATAGCCTTGAGATTGGGTGGCGTGCACAGATATGTTATTACTTGAGTTGATAGGACGAAGACTAGTACTCGGCAAAGACCCCAAACCATTAGTACTAGTTGAACAATCATCTGCATTTGTATCATTTGATTTGGAAACGGGATTCAGTGAAGCTTCCAGATCCCATATAAAAACCTCGCCACCAAGGCCTCCAGAGGCAAAGACATTGCTCTAAGCATAATAGAGAAGAATCATAAACTTATGCCTGGCACAATATCATATTCTTAGAATCTTAATGTATTTGGCAGAAAGACTACATTTTTCTCTGCTGCCGCCAGGCAAGTGACATAGTCAGAGTGTTGATGAAACGTCCTCGCACATATTCCATCAGACAAGCAATTCCATACCTAATATTAGCACCATATAAAAAATAAATTGATAAATTCATCTTTATTAAGAAAGAGAACATCATCATGAAATAAATGCAGACTACATGCACCTTAACAGTGCTATCAGATGAGCAAGAGACCAATGTGTTACTAGCTGTCAGAACTGCATCATTGACCTGCCACACCAACAAAAAGCTCCAAAATAAACTTCTAAGAAGGTCATATAATGCATTAAGTCATGGACCCAAAATATCAAGCAACAGCAAAATGATAGTCTATAAATCTATATTTTGCTTGACAAACCAGTTCAATATGAGCTAATTGCAGAAATGGGCTTCTTAAACTTGGTATGGAATGAGGATACAAATCTATTGTACAAAGTTAGACCAACTTGATGGGGCCACATATGGAAGTGACTAGTGATATTGGGAGAAGATATCATAGACCTATATTAGCTTCTCTGCATAACCATTACAAAATAGGAAAATGGTAAACAATAGACTTAACCAAAAATGAAAGAAACTTGTACCCAATCAACGTGAGACTCAAATGTAGCAGAGAAAGTAGCGGAATCTTCTGATAATGTCCATCTCTTCAATGTGCCATCACGACTACCAGTGAAGAGATACTCACTACCTTCTTGTTCTGTAGATTTCGATAAAGCCAAGCAGTTTATGCCTGCACAGTGCTGCAAATAGAAAATGTGATAGATGTTACTTATATAGTCAACATCACTGAAGTAAACCAAATACTATATTACATAGAAGTGGTATAATTTTTAATTTATTAATAGTATTCCCTGTTATATATTCATTTTTGGCAGAAAAAAACTCTATTATATTCCTCATCAACATTTCTTAGCCTTGTAACAAGATGATATCACAAGGAGTACACTTTGATAAAGGGCCAAAAGACACAGAGGAAACAGAGTCTGGTCATATATCATCATCCAAAGCATGTATAAGCACCAAACCTTATGTGTGCAGTTCGCAGTTACAGTGAAAAACCCATAAAACAGAAGTTTGATAGACCGGCTATTCTTCTCTTATCAACGACAATGCAAGGGGCAGAATTTTATCTGAACTAAAGTGAGTATTACCTTTGTATCATCTGCATCATTTAATACATATGTTAACCTCTTTTCCTTGCGAGTACGAACTGAATTGGATGTGTTTCCTGAGCTGCCAACGCGATGCATCGCTGAAACTTCTGAAGACATCATAAATAGTGTTGCCACTTTCGCTTGATAATTTGATACAATTGAAATTCTACTACCATATTAGACTAATAACAAGATAGGCTAGTGGCATTTTAAACACAGGAATTAGAGACTAACAAGGAATTGCTTGCTTTTCATAGCTAATTACACTTTGAAATGATCAATACATAATATGTTAATTGAAAAATACTGCAAAAATAGGAAGTACAATTTCCCCCGTAAACCAACTTGCAGATTATAGTAACTAACATTATTACATTATTACTTTATATTGACAAACTATTAATATATTCATATATCATCTTCATCTCCAATAGGTGCTAAAATATTACCCCCTCTGTCCAACTTGACTTGGCTTGTATTCCTTTTCTGGTTGTCCCACTTGACTTGGTCCGTTTCATTTTCGGGCAATCACTTGCACAACATTCAATAATTGGGCCACACACTTTTAAACTACCATCTTACTCTCTTAAGCAACCACCAGCCCATGCTGCTGAGCATAAGCTCTAGAAGAGTATTAAGTTTCTTGTTGTGGTTTATTGGAACTTTGGAACTTCTATTTTTATCTTTTGGACTTATTTCACGAGAGATTGATAGCATTCATATACAGAAAATGAAGAATGACTAGGAACAGAGAAAAATTGTAAGGTGTTATTCTAAAATCAAACACTCAAACCATCCCCGCAATGTATTCAACTTCCAAGGAAATAACATTAAATCACTCAAACCCTTGACAGGCTATTTCTGAGTCTGATTGATCCAGCTAAGTTTTGTTGAATATAGTTAAGAACTTAAGAACCCGATAAATACCATGGATACTCCATTCACAAATTTCTTTTGATTTTCTGATTGAGAATGAAAACAAAATAAAACCTTTAAATTTACTATGAAAAGGAACTTTGTCTAAGTAGGATAATGCAACCTGCATGGCTTATTGACTGTTACATTTAGCATCTTATAGCAAGAAACATATACCGACACTGCCACTAGAGATAAGGAGCCTACATAGTACTAGTTCTTACATAAGCTTCAATTGCCATTTACTTGCTCCAAGAAAATTAATAGTAAGAATCATAGTAGTAACAATAAAAACAACAAGAATAACAAAAATAATAATGCCAATAGAGAAATAAACAAAAGGATAGGCATTCACATTTTTATAGGTTAAATATTTTAATTTTAACGTTTCTATAGAGGTTAAAAAGTGCTTCAATTTCCCTTGTTTTGGTTACAAAGTTCGCTACAATCAGGCAACCCAAAAAAATGAAGGTTCAACTAATTACACTTGCAATGGAAAGAACAAAGAAGGGAACTAATCCTTAATGGGGTAATAAACGATTCATGCTCATTATTCAATAATATTTAATGAATAATTATCACCACGCAATAAATTATAGCAATGGTCTCTAAACCTTTTAAGTAAATGTAACTTCCAGGATCAAAAATGAGAATATCATATACATAAAACGGCAAATTAAATTACCTTACCTGTGAATGACGGTTGAGTGAGCCAAGTGAAAGAGAGCCAGAGTGCTGAAAATTAAGAAGGAAAAAAACGCACTAAGACCATTGAAGACACTGATCATTTAAAGTCAGAGGAAACTCCAATCTAGCAGCCAGTTTACAACGATTTAAAGTGAACAATCATTACAGAGAAGCACATAGCATTCGCAGAGACTAAACAAAAGGCAGGAAACACAAATAAGAGAAAATGAAAAAAGACCTAAAGAAAAACTGTCCGGCAAAACGATCGCAATTGAACAGACTGAGGAAAAACTCGAAATAACACAAAAATCGAACTGATAAAGAAAGAATTGCCTGTTCTGTTGGTTTAGGCGGCGGAATTTCCAAGTAGATAAGGAGTCAGCGCAGGCAGATTCGTCGGCCGCGAGGTCCAAGATGGCAGAGAAACAGGTGAAATAAAAGGAAGCACGGATAGTTCGAGCTCGGTAAAAGAAACGAGGTACGGCGGTTGGAAGGGGCTGAGGCGGCGGAGGACGACGACGGGGTACAAGGGGGACGGAGAGTGGATGGGGACGAAATTCTGAAGATGAAAGCCAAAAAAATCCCAATTTTGTTTCCAACAATTTTTAATAAATTTTTCAAAACAAAAAAAATTAATTTAATTAATACTTTAGATATAATAACTAATTTATGAATTCCATATACAGTCAACATGTGGAAAATTGTTATAGCGTTTTAATATATTGCTTAATCTCCTTAGGAGTATATGTTTTGTTTTAATATAGTTTTAGTTTTAATTTGTTGTTACTACTGTAATTTGGAAGCTTAAAAGGAATTTATATATTGGAAAACCATGTTTGTGTACTACTAGTATTTACTTAAGATAAATGATAGGGATCTAGACTTATATTATTCGGTAAACGTAAAGGAGTTGATCATTTTATTATCATTTAGCTTATTTTATGCTTAATTATTACAATTGTAGGATTTGATTTACTTTTTACAGTTGTTAGGATTTGATTTGTTGTTAATATTTATTTTATTTTTTTATATACTTTTTAATATCTCTACATATATAAATATATGAAAAATATTTAATTAAAATTAAAAATGAAGATATAGAATACATATTATTCTCACGGGTGTTAAACGCCTCCCCTAGCACTTCAACTCTAACCTAAGGTTTTGTTTCTTTTTCTCACAAAAGTCACATCAATTTCACTCTTTTTGACACAAATATTAGCCTATTAAGGATTAATATGAGATTAATTCCTATCAACAAGCCACCTCATTATCTCTATATTTAACTTACACTCCAAGAAAAATCGTATTCCAATTGTTATTTTTAAAGTCACTTGACTCACTTCTATGTGGATTATGATTTTTTTTTTCATTGGTAAACATCATGCTTTTGAAATTGGTTAAGTTTGGGGTTTGTAAGTCCATAGGAAAGACTTTGAGGTTATGACATTGCTAAATAGTTATACCCAATTCTGATTCATTTTTGTGGTTATAAGTGCATTGTTTATATGGTATGTGTCAATTATTTACACAACTGAAAACAAGCTACAAAAACCGTGTTGAAATGTTAAATAATACTCCCTCCGTCCCCCAATTTGGGTCACTCTTTTCCATTTCGGGCCGTCCCCGAATAAGAGTCACTCTTCTCACTTACCATTTTTGGACATCAAAATTACCCTTTATTACACAAAAAGTCAAAAGGGTCCAACATTTCACTACCTAACTCCATTTATTACACCACACATTTAAACTTTTCCTTAAAATTCGTGTCGAGCCAAAGAGTGACTCAAATTGGGGGACGGAGGGAGTAACTACAAAAACTCAGTACCATGTTGCATATATCGTAAACACACTACTAAATGCATTCCTATTAACAAAAGAATGATTTAGTTAGAGACTATTGTAGCTTTAACCATTATTGTTTTTAGGCCGTCTTAGATACTCCAAAACTCTCTTACTAGTCCCTCTTGAACTTCTATGTTTTGTTGAAGTGTGTCATTCCTAATATATAATTATCATAGTATATCACTGAAAAGGGAAGAAACAATCGTTTAATGTTTCTGGTGAATGTTCTTACAAATGACATAGCCATATTTTCATCCAATTACATACTCCCTTGGTCCCAAAAAATATGCACTTTGGGGACGACACGAGTTTAATGTAAAATTAGTAAAGTAAGAGAGAGGTAGAGAGAAAAAGTAATTAAAGTATTGTTAGTGGAGAATGAGTCTCATCTCATTAGATAGAAAAGACTTTCCAAAACTAGAAATTGCATATTCTCGTGGGACGGACTAAAAAGAAAATAGTGCATATTCTTGTAGGACGGAGGGAGTATACAAGTGATGGATATCTTTTAGATATGAGATTTAAGAAAATGAATTATTTTTTACTAACATGAAAATTGATCACTTATAATAAGACAATTAAAAAATAAGTATCAATTATTCACAATGGGATTGAGAAAATACTATTGTCCATATGTATTTTTGACCAAAATACATATGAACAACCGATGGTGTAAGGGAATGAGGTGATTCTCGAATAAAACCCAGCTATGAAATGGGCTAATTTTGAAAGTGTTATTAACTTGGTACAAACCGATCCCAATTTAATTAAGATTAGGACGAAAATAATAGATCCTTTAAATAAAACTACTAATTTGTTTTAGATTGCCAACTCAGTTTACACCTCATATTCAATAATAAGTCAGAAGTAAGAATCCGTCGCTCGTGGAAAATTAACACCCAAGACAATGTCCATAATATTACTCCATTTAGTTCGAAGTTAGTAGAATTGTTTTTGAATTTGTGGAATATTAGGCGTCAATAACCATACTTTAATATAATAAATTAAATGTAAAATTTATTTATATATTTTTTGTGGTGGATCTTGCAGCCAGCCATATCCAAGTCCAACAAACATTACCCAGTCATGAAAACCCGACAAATGGAATTGTAGTTTACAGTTTATTACTTTAAGCTATGAAAAAAATGATTCACATGAAGGAAGTTAGGACGGCTAGATTAGGTATATAGACGGATATCTTTTTATCATTGGGATATATTTGGCAAAAAATTACAAAACGGTGTATGAAACTTTACACTAAATTGAAATCTCAATTTATATATGGAACTCATACACACTCCCATCTCTTAAAAATAGTACTATCCTTTTTCTTTTTTATTTTTACACTAAAATGAATTCATTTTTATTTTTTATAAACTTTTCACAACACATTACCCCTCATCATGTATTCATCTTATTTACAATTTATGAGATTGGAACTTCCACAAAATAACTAAACACTCTCATTTTTTATTCTCTTGACTTTAATTATTTTTTCTTTTAAAAAAAAATTAAAACTCACGTGAGTGCCACTTTAAAGAGATTTAGGCAATATAATTGTATAAGAATAATTTGTAAAGATTTTGACATGAATTCCGATCTGGTACGCTAATCCATTAGGCTTACCTATTCTATTAAATTCAAGGATATATTTGCACAAACTAAAAAGATTTTTTCTACCATATATCTTCCAAAAAGATAAGTTAATTACGACGATTCATTCATCAACAAACGGTAGACCTTACCTCATCCATATCATATCCATTATGTGTTCCATAATTACGTGATAAATTATGTTTATGGTTTAACCGCAGTAATTATGTTATACCGTAAAATACAAAACGTCATTATACGAAGGACTAACAGCCCCTGAGTCACGCGGAAAATACTGGATAAACTGGAAAAGTTGCACACGTGTCGCGCGTATAGAGGGTAGCTCGCGAGTCACAACGGGGCAACGTGTTCATGCTAGATCTATGTAACGGGAGACCCCATTCATTCCGTCCATCGCCGTTAAAGCCCCCAATCACAATCTTAACACCTTTCAACGGAATTCTGTGCCCATCATAAGCATCTCTATCATCATCATCATCACCATCACCACTACTACCATTTTCTCATTATATATAAAAAAAAAGTTCTCTCTACAGAAAAGAATTTATGCAACAGAAAAAGCGCGGTAAAAAGCAGATCGTTTTGCAGTCTGAAACGGTACTCGTACGTGCGCTGGGAGGGGGAATATTAGTAATATCTGAAATTAGTGAGCTGCGAGGGTTCACTTTCTTAGCAATCAATTGTGGCGTAGAGAGAGTAGGCTATTAATAGGAGTTGAAGATAGTCTGGAGAATTCTCGCATGGGAAGGTTCTCTTGAAACTGGTAGGAATTGGAGAGATCAGACATGGAAAGCGCGGCAGCGGCGGGGGAGAGAAAGAGGAAGGTTTATTTAGGTGAATCGGAGTTATCGGCGTCTTCAATTCATCTGAAGGCTCCGCGGTTGGATGACGTGGCGTCGGCAAATTCAGCTTCGCCGGCGAGTTCAGGAGATTTATCTTGCGAGACAGTCGGAGGAGACGATGCCTTTGCGTCTTGTTGCACAAGTAACGGATCCGGTGATCTGACTAAGGAGACATCGAAATTCGTAGATCTGGAGGTACATATACATGTATATGCGTATATTAAAGCTGAATGGAATTTAATTTCAATGATTCTATTCTCACGCTATTCAAAATTTGCTGATACCGGAATTAATATGCTCATATCGCTTTAATTGTTCATGATGCGACATTTGAATTTTGAATTCCGTTTTATAGGACAATGAGGCGACTGTGGAGTTCCTCACGACTTCTGCTGGTGATTCGTTGGATTGCCGAGAGAGGTGAATTCTCTCTCTTTTTTGTTTACTTTTACAAAAAAATTGAATTAAATGGGATAATTCTCCACTTCTCCTCCAAACCGTTCCTTTAATTCAAAATTTTGAAAATCCGCAAAAACAGTGATCCGCAACGGCACCGTTTTCGAATTGTATGATCTGATCTATTCCGAAATCCTCAACGTCTCTCCCTCTCATATTTCCATGCCATACTTTGAAGATATGACGAATTCCTATTTTATCAGAAGCGAAACGACGCCGGTGAGAGAGGCTCGAGGTGAGTCAGGCGAGCTGGAGTCGATACGTGAACCAGATCCTCGCCGTCATTCTGCAGAGACGAAAATTCCATCAGAAGCTGAGCTCGAGGAATTCTTTGCCGCGGCTGAGAAGAACATCCAGCAAAAATTCATTGACAAGTAACTCTCTCTCTCTCTAAAAGCATCAGCATCAATTGCTCATAGTAGTTTACAATCTTAAACGTGCGTACGGATTTTGTAGGTACAACTATGACATTGTGAAGGACCAGCCCCTTGAGGGGCGGTACGAATGGGTCCTTGTTCCAGTGAGGCCAGAATAACCAACAACATCATGTTCTTCCACTAATTTCAATCTGAAGGTTTAGGTTTGCTTAATTTCTTGCTCAGATCGTACAGCTACCTGTTCAATCTCTATCTCTTCCGTAGAGAAGAAGTATCAAAGTTTTATTTCCGTTATTTTTTCTGAGTAGTATAAGCTTATCTCTGCAGTCGAATGGAAATTCACTCACTTCTGGGGAAAAATTTGAATATTCAACCACTTCAATAAATGCGCTTTCTTTCAGATTTTGGTATCCTTGTTTGTTCCATCAATTTCTTCTTTCTATATTTGCAGTTATTTCTTGACTGCAATTCTCTGCTGCTTGTGACAATACTATTCATAGATTTTACCATATAACTATAAATGCAGTTAATTTTCCAATTTCACCAACCAATTTGTATGTCTTCCTCAAACTGAATTTTAGACTTTCTCTCTCCCCTTATTTCCTTTACCTTTTGGTGTAAAAAACCTACCACTCACTTTACACACAGACACATGAGTAAGCTTTACTTTTCCAATATGGCTGCGGTTGTTGAATGTGAAATTTTCCAACGGAAGAAGTGCAGCTGCGAGGTTGTGGATGGCCTAAAGCTGATCCGACTCCATGTGGCTCAAGGTGAGTGTGTTCTTGATTTTGAATCACTCCCTTTCTCTAACACCCCACTTAGGAGCATCACAAAGTACAACAAATCAAGTGATGCTATTATTACTTGCATTCTTTTGATGTTTCACCACATTGTGTGTTTGTGTATTATATCTATACAAAGAAAGAAAGAGAGAGGGGGGGGGGGATTAGGACAGTGTTACTTTTACACAAAAGGAAAGGGAACAGGAGCGGCTGGTACGGAGGAGTGGTGGTCCATGGTTTCCTATAGTAAATTGGATGCATGAACTTGAAAGAGAAGGTGACAAAAGTGGTAGGCCAACCCCTCTTACCCTATATGGCTAGTGAGTTACGTTTTGATTCCCTGTGTTTTAACTTTGAGAGAACTTTATTATTTATGCACCCAACAAGATGCATTAGCCGCATATATATTCTCCCTCTCAAGAAAAACCAAACAGATCCAGATCATTTTTTCATTTTTACTTCTACCCATATCTTATCAGTAGTTGCAATATCAATATCATTCCACATAATTATTTATTACTCCTACTTTTAAATTTTCAATCTGCACGTTTTAACCCTCTCCCGTCTCCCCGCACTTTTTTGCACTCGATTAAAGAACGTTTTTGGTTGGATTTTATTTTATACTTAAACTTCTATTTCACTTTTTTCACATGTTTTATAGGACGAATATTTTTTCTTGGATGGAATGAAAAAAATATTTATAGCAGCCTTTTTGCCCTCATTTTTTTATTTATGATAATACCATCATATAGTATTTGATGTGATGGCATTTTTTGGACCACATATATTTTTCACCACTATAGATAGAGAAGATGAAGAGCACTGATATGAGATGCTAACAAATTTCTATTTTGTTTTATAACCGAAAAGAAAAGATTCTTAAGAATTTGAAAAGACCCTCAAATAGTTGATAGAGTTAGCAGTGTAAATTCCATGTATTTAAATCCAAATCGACAACCAAAGAAATCACTATATGAGTGGAATAATTTACATTTGAATTCATTGTTAATGCTGAAAAGTTAGAGTATAGTAGCATTGGGATTTGTAAGTGGAATATGTCTTGATCACATGTTGTGAGAGTGAGTGACAATGATTAGGAAAGAGGGAGCACATGCCTGAAGATTCGGGGCATCTTCTTGATTGATTTGGGTGGTAATGCTGAAGAGGATGTAATTATTACATCCAATGATGCCTTTTTCTGTGTTTAAAATTGGAATAACATTTAGTAGTATTATTCAAAAGTCAACTTTTGAAATATCATAAAATATCAAATTTTGATTCTATGCATTTTACTCTTTCTAATAAAGAAAACGCCTATTGTTCTTTTGTTTAATCTCTATTCAACTTAGAAGTAGTGTACAAAAGAAGTTATGATGCAAACTTACGATATAAACACATGCAAAGACCACATTTTTGTTACTTACTCCCCCTCCCTATGTCCATCGATAAATCGCATCATTTGTCATTTTTATCTGTCCACTAATAAATATCTCATTTATTTTTTTATTATTTTTAGTAATGGAACATGCATTTCACTAATTTTATCTAACTCATATTTCGTTATAAAACTACCATATAGAAGTACGGCTCGCCTTTCACTATCTTTTCCGATTCAGTTTCTATTACATTTGTTAAAAACCGAGCCTCTTGTAGATGGATGGGGGAGTAGATTAGAACATTAATGATAAGCGATGCGTATTTTTTTGGGAGTCTCGTCTAAATTGAGTTATTTCCTCTTTTAGCAAAAACAACACATTTATTAAGTAAATTTTACTCTATTTTAATTTATTCTCTGTTATTTCTTTACTTCATTCTTTCTCCTACTTTATTATATCCCATTTTACTTTTCAAACATCATTTTCTTAAATCTCGTGCTCAAAAGAAACGTCTCGTTTGTGACAAGATGGATGAAATAGTATTTAGCTATAAAAAATATAGTTTCAGTGAAAATTTATTTATTCTTGGAGTTTATTTAAAGTCCAGTCAATAACAAAATTATATTTATATATTATGTGGTTGTTCGGTTCATGAGACTAAATAGTAGGAAGATACAATATGAGATAAGATAGGATGTGTCTTGTCTAAGATAGAATTAGTATTGGATTTATAAATATTGTTTGGTTGACAAATTATGTGTAAGATATTTTAGTATAATGTTTGGTAGGTAATAATATTTATCTTGTTTTAATATATTATTAAAAATTGATTAATTATAATTATATTTTATTAAATTATGAATCAAATTTAATTTATTTATTTAATTTAGTAATTAGCTAATTATTAATTCTAAATTCGCTGATAAAAAATATGGAGGAAAAACTCAAAACCATAAAAATAGAATGAAATTGGATTACTGCAATACAGAACATAAAAGCATAAATATAGCGCCCGCAAGGGCGTAGCTCAGTTGGCAACGGAGTGGCAAATTTTGCTGCAATAAATATAGCACAAACATTAGTACTCCTACTTATTTAATTTTATTTAACTTTCAAATCCTACTCCAACACCATTCCCCAAACATACATATTTAATTTCATTTAATTACCATTTATCACGACTACCCATTTCCCCAAGATTTTCATAGCCCTTCTTCACATACTAGGAAACAACAATCCACACCCATAGAATGAATCGTTAAAAAAGTCCGACTGCATAGGGCGGTGCACGGCGGGCGTGGAGCAGATGTGAGAGAGATGCGACAATTTTAGTCGCAGGGTGAATTGTCGTGGGATTAGGGTGAAAAACAATCAGTCGAGACGGGCCATGATAAAGGAGACGCGGGCAGAGTGATAACTCTGTCGTAGTAACCGAATGTCGGACAATTCCAGTGACTGAGATTGAGTCGGGGTGAGTATCGGCAACCGAACGGGCACTATGCAAATAAATTGTGTGTTGAAGCACTACAAAAAAGCGGGACTTAGCGAGCACATATTACCAAGCATTGCAATTGCTCAATCACCAAACACCTTCTGAGAGACTAATAGACAAGTGTTCATATCGGCAACAACTTAGCAAGCAAGAAAATTTTTCAGAGTATACCAATGACAATGACGTGATGCTCGGTAATTCTCGTACTTATCGGGAACTTACCAAGCCACAAGTTCTCTCATCACATTAATATAAATATATTATTTTCTCTCATCACTCAACACACAAAATAAATCTTCTAAAATCTCGTGTCATTACTCAAGTGTGTCATCTATTATGGAAGGAGAGAGTATTTGCTTTTCATCCACCTAACTCCTCTCACATTATGCCATTTTGCTATTCGACTTTGTAATGCCCTCATTATAATTTATAAGCCACAACCCATTTTCGGTCTTATAACTTATTTCACCAATTTTATCGTTTTTAATTTCTTTTTTAACTTATTTCACCGCATGTCTAAGTTAGTAGTATAGCATAAACATGAAATATTACCTCTTCAAAGAAGATGCTACGTCGATTGTTGTACCCGAAATACTTTGACTCCATGCCTTGTCAAGCTCCAATGCTAGCTGATATCCATCATGCAGCCATGAAAAGTTGGTCATAACCTGATGATGGACTTGTGAAAAAGGTCAAGAAAATACTGAGCTAATTGAATACCTCAATCGACATCTTGGCCCAAGTTTGGCTGCATAGAATGCACTGAACCCGGGCCTCATTTTTCACTATCAATATTCTATTTATTTTTTTTAATTTCTTATTTTATTAATTTTATGTTAGAACTCATCTTTTCCAAATTTTATAGTCGGAGGGATGAGGTATTAGATTAAGAGATGTATATGTAGATAAGACTGAAATAATATTTTATTAAAATTTGAATGACATTTGTGTTGGACAATGGTTATGGAATAGCCTTACTAATCCCACTCTCTTTTCAGATAACACCTATGGATATCATGGAACCGACTGTTTTGTCAACATTCTACTATTCTATTTCCCACTTATTTAAATTTTTAAATACTCCTCTTTGAGTACTCTTCATTTAATTTATCCCTGCTATAGTTTATTAAAGCAGTCGACATCGAAAAATTCGAGAAGAAAGACAAAGCTGAGAACTCGAGTATGTATGTGTTTTTAGCCAATCCAAATTAATTTCACGAAAAGCCAACTTCTTATTTTACTCGTTTATTACTCATTTATATTTGTGTTTTTTCTGGTGGTAGTGTATGTAGCTGGAAATAAAAGGATGGGCTTTCTTTAAAATGAACTACTGTCCAACCATTTCGATGGATGTCATTTCCTCTGTCGATATATTCAAGAAGCTACCATTTTATTGATATCTTCACCATTTATTCATTAATTGCGCATGTATTTTATTGTTCCTCAAATTCAACGTGTGATCGTTTTCTTTATCGCAATAGTATTAAATATAAATACTACTATTATTTGGTCTTATTGTTAGATGTCTCTTAATAGAAAGAAATGAAGCGAAATTCGAAAACGGTCAGATTCTCCGGCGAATACGGCGGCGGAATGCCGACGTCGTGGAGCTCGGAGAGAGTAGCGAATCCTATTAATGTTAGGAGGCATGTTGGTGGTGCTGCATTGATGCCTTTCAACAGTTTGAGGGCGCTGCCTTCGAAATGGGACGATGCTGAGCGTTGGATCACGAGCCCGGTTTCGAGCTATGGGGCCTCGGCTCAAGTTCCGCGGCGGCCCAAAGCCAAGAGTGGGCCCATGGGGCCCACTGATGGTGTGATTCTGCCTCATGGTACTAGTCAATTTGGTTAACTTTTACCTTAAATGATTATATGGATAAATAAATAAAATTCAGAGTTAATCAATGATTTACTATGATGAATTGAGATATTTTGAATTTGCTACTTTCTTAATTTCTTCACATGCTTGATTATACTCCGACCTTGATTGAAAGACACATTTTGACTAAGAACGAGTTTTCAGAAATTGTTTGTTTTTATAAAAGAAATGGGTGAAGAAAGTTAATAGAATGTGTATATTAATTTCATAGTAGAATGTAGGTAACGAGTTAGTGAGGTTGAGGTCTACGTACTTCTGAAAAGAAAAGGAAAAAGTGTCTTATAATTATGGACGTCCCAAAATATAAAACGTGTCAAATTTTTATGCACGGAGGGAGTATTTCACTAAATTTGGGGGGGGGGGGGAAATGTATCTTGTAATTGTAATATTTTTCAAATGTGAGTATCCAATGATGTTCTAATCCACTCATTTGCACATTTAGTAACTACTCTATTAAAAGTGCTAATGCATATCTAGACCAATCCTCAATGTGAAAGCTTTCCACATGTTTTGGTGTGGAGTGGATGTCATTGAATGATTAACTTCAATGTGAAGGAATGAAGAAGCTAATTTGAAGTGCAATTAATTCCAAGTAAAATCTAGCTTTTCAAATCAACCTTTAGTGTTCACTTAAAAGTAGTACAAGTCCTTGTTGTATTGTGAACTCTCTGTATTTCACTGCATTCATTCAGCCTCTGCTTGAACATCATCTCTCAGTTTGTTGAACTGAATGAGCAGATGAAAAACCCGATGGCGCTGCAAAGGAGGAGTCTCCGATTTCAGATGTTAAACATAAGGACATGAAAACTCAGATCAACCATGATGGGAATGTGAGGCTCTCCTTCTCTGCATCACCTGCCTTAGGTCCGGCTTCATTGCATCAGAACGACGTTCCTGCTTCTAAAGACGAAGTTCGAGATGTTCAGGTTGACAAAGGCATGGCTACAGCCGGGCAGTCCAAGAAGCAAGAAGTAATAAAGGTGAAGGACTTGATTCATATCCAAAACATGCCTTCACATTGGAATGCTGCAGAGGATTCAAAAGAGATATCAAAGTATGTCTAATGATTTCAATGATTCAAAAAATATTTACATGCCTTTTTCAATTGTATGTCATGTGCTACCTATAATCATATAGGTTGCAAAGAGACGAAGCGAAAATCACTGCTTGGGAGAACTTGCAGAAGGCGAAACCGGAGGCAGCAGTTCGGGAACTTGAGGTTTGTGTAGTACTAATGTTAAGGGCCGATCACATCTAATACACGAAGTAACGCTCAATTATGTTCGAGTGTTTTAAGTAACCTCTTGTGATTTTTTTTATCTCTTCAGATGAAACTAGAGAAGAAGAAATCAGCATCCACGGACAAAATCATGAACAAGCTGAGAGCCTCGGAGATGGAAGCTCAAGCCATGAGAAACTTGTTGTCGGAGAAGGACGCACCAAAAGCTCGAACGTCGCGGTCTCGTGGAGGATTTGGAGTCTCTAAATACAACTGCTTTCTTTGGCGTAGGAATTAGTTTGTTGCAACTTGCAAGATCTTCTCAAACTTAATTAGCTCTTTAAGCCAAAATGATATACATATATAGCAGCCTTGAGGTTAGTGAGCTGAAATTGTTTCTATTTTGTGTACAATAATAGTTCTATTTGACAGCAAAGTTGAGCCACATTGCATTTGATATCCAATATATGAATGCTTTAGGGAATAAAAAACTTGAATTGTCATTCAACAGAGAATTCGAAGTTGATGTTTTTGTGGTTTTCCCACTTCCTATGTTTATTCTTAATATAGGAGATCCTACATAATGCACAATGATATGAACCTTCAGAGTTAAACATTTCCGTAAAAAAATTATTAGAGATCCCTGAACTTTAGTACTTTGGATGAGGTGTTTTTTGCACTTTTTCTAAAACCTTTTTTCGGACAAAATAGCCCATGAGCCACTTGAGGGCATTTCAATTCATATACTACATCCTCCGTCCATAACAAAATAGTTGCATTTTAAAGGGAGAACTTTCTCTCATATTTTCAAGATCTGCAAGAATAGTCTCATTTCGTCATTTTAGGGTTTCACGAAAAATAGATTACTTCAAATATACAAACTGTGTCTTATATTTTATCCATTTTTTCTCGTTCTATCTCTTTATAAACCTCTTTATTTCTCTTACTACCTTCGTCCCAACTAATTTAATACTACAAAACTTTTGGACAATGAGATTAAGAAATTATATTAAAATGTATGTTGGAAAGATAAAGAGAGAATAAAGTAGGTGATGAAATAAAGTAAGATTGATTGGATGTTTTGTGTTTTGTCAAAAAAGGAACTTTGTTGGGACATCTAAAAAGGGAATACGACTCAACTTAGTTAGGACGGAGAGGTACTTTATTTACTTTTTTTTCATCTCTTTTATTTTACCAATTTTTCATTAAAATTTATGCAAGTTACAAATAAGATTATTTTTCGTGCAAAGAGGAAATAAGAGTATTACTCCTATTTTTTACTCTATCTCACCTGATATTAATTAATAATTATTGTTACGTACTGTACTCATTTATTGTTCTTCGTCACTTTTCAATATTTTCCTCAAACTTAGCACTTTTTTATTATTTTTCCTTTCTATCTTTCTCTTTGCAGGAGTAGCATGGGTGGAAAAAAATATCGAAATATTGTCCTTACTACACTGAAAATATACCAAGAATATTGATTTTTCAATATACCGCAATTTTCGGTACGGTATAATACCATACCGAAAACTTTCAATAACAGTATCAATTTTTCTAACCGTGGTTTACCGAATATTTGGTATATACCATAGAGTCAGTATACCGAATCCTTTGTGCATACAGAAAAATCGGTATATGTTGAAATATTATACTCCCTCCGTTCCATAGTAGTGGAGACATTTCTTTCCGTCACGAAGATTAAGAAAAATTGTGTTAAATGAGTTAAGTAAAAGAAGAATAAAGTAGGAAGTGAAAAAAGTAGAGAGATGAAGAGAGAATAAAGTAAGAGAGAGTAAAGTAGAAGAAATGTGTTGACATTTACTAAAAAGAGAAATGACTTCACTACTATTGAACGCACCAAAATAGCAAAATGACTCTACTATTATGGAACAAAAGGAGTATAAATTTTAAAATAAAATTAAAAAGAAAAAATCTTCAAAAATCCTACTTTTAAATATTTTGTGTATAAAATAGATTTTTTTCTGTAATGGTATTACGGTATACTGCAGTAACGGTTAGGTAACGGTATAAAAAATTAACCACGTCGAATTTTTGATATACCGGATTACGGTATAACAAAAATTCGTTATGGTATCAGTATGATATTTTGTCATACTGTAGTTTTCAGAACGGTATGTAGTATGACAATTTTGGTACGGTATACCGTACCAACCACCCTATAGAGGAGTACTAATGGACTAAAATTTTCTTCTTTCTTTCTACAAGCTTTATATATCTCTTTTTGTTTAAATACTTTAATTAATTTTTCTCTCTATCTTTCTCTTACTTTCCCAATTTTACATTAAGATCGTGCCGAATTCAAAGTGCATATTCTTTAGGGACAGAAGGAGTATAACCTAATTTAATCTTGCACTATTTACGAGTATATAGGTACTAAAACACTGTAATATTTTTATTAACTAAAAATTCAAAGCATCTTAACCTAAACTGTTAAATATAAAGCTTTTGTGTTACAGATAAGATTTATAATACTTTACTTCTTTAATTTTAACGCTTTTTTATTAATAACTTCAACTTTAACAAAATAAAATTAATATCGTAATTGCAAGAATGGATTATAGGTGGCTGATTTTTTAATACCAAAACTTTGGCTGATTTTTAGTTAGTTGCAGAATTAAAGAATGAGCTCCAATTTGGTTTGAATTATTGACTGGGTTCATTGATTTCGGCATTTTGGAGCGACCTTGAGATGTGGACACTCCAGCCAAAATCTCTGTTGAAGCCCACTATTAGAGCATCTCCAATGGCGGCGTCGGCACTGACACACCGATTTTTCACGGACGCCGGTGCTGACGCCGAACCATTGTAGCCGGCGTCAGCGAAATCGGCATGCCCACGCCGATTCTCACGCCGATCCGCACGGCGCCATTATAGCCCCGGATCGGCGTCATACCGACGTCAGATTTTTATTTTTTTTTTATTTTTCGAAACACTATACATACGCGATTTGGACGTCATTTTCATTCGCACCACTTGTTTTAACGAGTACTCTCTCTATCTTAATTTCTGTACAAGATCAACAACGAGAAATGAGTAATGCCGGTGGTAGTGGTGGTGGCCGTGGTGGGGATGCTGATGAGTACGAGCGTATGATGAACGAAGAGCTAGATACCTATACGAGCCGTGAGGTTGATCGATGGCTGCAGAGTTATATGCAGCCAGCGGTACCTCGCCCACGACCAGTTGTCCACCGTCGAGAAGTGGTTGATCGTGATCATGTAGCTGCACATCAGCGCCTGTTCACAGATTACTTCGCAGAGGAGCCGCGTTTTAACGCCAACCATTTCAGGCTCCGTTTTAGGATGAGGCGGGACTTGTTTATGCGTATTGTTAACGCTTTTGAGCATCGATATCTGTATTTCCGCTTCAGGCACGATGCGGCTGGCAGACCCGGCCACACCCCTATTCAAAAGTGCACTGCGGCAATCAGGCAGTTGGCCGACGGGACTTCGGCAGACATGTGGGACGAATACCTCCACATCGGTGAGACGACTGCCATTGAATGTATGAAGTATTTCTGTCAGGGCGTGATTGAAGTATTCGGTGATCAGTATCTCCGAAAGCCTACCCCCGGAGATTGTCGGGATCTGCTGCGGATGCACGGGGATCAGCATGGGTTCCCGGGAATGTTAGGCAGCATAGATTGTATGCATTGGGAGTGGAAGAACTGTCCCGCTGCCTGGAAGGGGTTTTACACGACCGGCTACAAGGGAAAGAATCCCACGATGATCCTCGAGGCCGTAGCTGATTACCGGCTGTGGATTTGGCATGCGTATTTTGGGATAGCCGGTTCGAACAACGACCTAAACGTCCTCAACTCGTCACCCCTTTTCAACGAGCAGTGCCACGGCGTCGGTCCGGCCATCAGTTTTGTCGCCAACGGCAACCAGCATGATATGGGCTACTACTTGGCGGATGTGATATACCCTAGGTGGTCCGTCTTTGTGAAGACGATCCGGTGCGCATCAGATGCGAAGAAGGCCTACTTTGCGACGCGGCAGGAGTCGGCGCGAAAGGATGTGGAGCGCGCATTTGGTGTGCTTCAGGCTCGATGGGCTGCAGTTAAGGGACCAACGCGTTTGTGGAATGTCGATTGCATTGCTGATATAATGTACGCCTGTATTATCATGCACAACATGATTGTCGAAGATGAAGGTGTACAACTGACTAATTGGGCCAACGGCGATAATGAAGCAGGTCCAAGTCACGACGTCGCCGCCACCAACGTACGAGGTGGGGTACCTCACGATGAAGAAGCCCTCCTCCAAGCACATGCCGACATGCGTCAAACGGATGCTCATATTCGACTCCAAAAGGATTTAATTGAAGAGTTGTGCGCGCGGAGGATTGCAAGGAGTTAGTTTTTATTTAAAATTATGTAATTTTTTTAAATGTACCTTTTAATTTAAATGAAAATAGTATATTTTTGCGTATATGTGTCGAATATTTAATTCCGTATTTTGTGTGATTATTAATTGTTTGTTTTTCATAATTGAGTGATGTGGCTGGGCTATTGCCTGTCTAGTTGCTTGTCCAGTTGCATGTCCAGATGATGTGGCAGGAGGATTTTAGTGCTGATGATGTGGCAGTGACAAGGCTATGGGAGGGCTATTGCATGTCCATAACCACTGGAGATGCTAGTTCTAATATATTTAAATAATGTTAAAAAAGACTTCACAAGTTAAACGAATAAATGTCTCATATTGACATGTTATACATTTTTGTTTGGGCCTGTTATGAATCTTAATCTTAATCTTATGATATTCATAAGTGGGGGAGCGTTATTCTCCTATTCATCCCTTAGATCCTTTATTCTTCTTAATATGGGTCGACCGTCCAGATGATCTGCATTATTACACTATAATGGTGCATTATTAGTCGGTGTGCATTATTCAACTGAAAATCGGCATTATTAAACTATAATGATGCATTATTAGTCGGTGTGCATTATTCAACTGAAAATCTGCATTATTAAATGACACGTGGCACCAATCTAACCGTCGAATGATAAAATCGTGGGGTTGAGATTAAAAAGAATAAAGAACAAAAGATAAAAAAAAGAAATGAATACATGCCTTCATCAGGTATATGAAGATATCAAGTCAATTAGGAAGATACAAATTACTGTATAATCATAAGTGTATGTATATGAAGATATCAAGTCAATTAGGAAGATACAAATTACTATATAATTTAATTTTCATTATGACATTAATCAAGACACCTATATATTATGGACCATATTATCATTACACGTGCGCTTCAGTTTTGCTAATTAAAAAAGTTATACTCTATCCTCCCTTATAATTAATCAGCTTCAATTTTGCTAAAAAAAAGTTACTACTATACCTTTATTCTCCCTTTTAAATTAATTAACACAGTTATTCGACGGCAAAACTTTGAATTTGCCGACAAAATTAGAATAAAATTGATATCAAAGTAACGTCTCATCTTGAATGTATACTCGATTCAAACCCATCATCCTAGCAAATCCATTTGCCATTTACCGATTTTTCAATGACTCAACTCCAAAATATTATTTTTTCGTTAATATGGAGTATTTCATATTTAGAATCGACAGGTTATTGAGTTATCTTTTAGTTAGGGGTGAGCAAAAAAACCGGAAACCGAATATCCGAACCGAATCAAACCGAAATTTTGAAATTCAATTCGGTTATTTTGGTTTTTCGGTTCGGTTCGGTTTTGAAAATATAAAAATTTCGGTTTTTCGGTTCGGTTCGGTTCGGGCGAAGAAAAAAACCGAAAAACCGAATTATATATATATTCTATTAATTTAATATATTATATTATATATAATATATAGTATATTATTTTAATAAATTCTACTATATTATATATATTATATGTATTATTAATTTTATATTATATATAAATATTCTATTAGTATATATAAAATAAAATAAATTACACACATATATATATTAATACTATATTTTTTTTTTCGGGTTTTTCGGTTTTTTCGGTTTTGTTCGGGTTTTTCGATTTTTTAAGTTCGGTTTTCGGTTTTTCGGGTTCAGTTCGGTTTGGATTTTGAACTAAATTCGGTTTTTCGGTTTTGGTTCGGTTTTGACAAAAAACCGAACTGAAACCCGAATGCACACCCCTACTTTTAGTTTAATAATTTTCGAATTAACTTTTACTTCTACGGTCACATTTAAAAGAAAAATACATCATATCCCCAAATCGCTCCCTTCCAAATAAAACTTTAGACTTACTTCGATTATTCATTTCGTATCTGATTATTTTAATTCGAAAAAATTACTTATTTTGTCAAAAAGTATTTCCGTCAAAAAACAACCGTAGAATAAAAGAAAGTTTATAAAAATCAAAGTATTCAGTAACAAATAAAAATCAAAGCAATCGAGATGCTCCAACGCGTTAATAAATACCAATGAAAAAGTTGCCACCCGAGACCATAATCCTCATTTACCCAACACAATAAATATATAAATCAGAGGTAATTAGTCCAATTTCAAAAGCACAACTGCTCCATAAATATACAGTATGTCCTAATTAAAATCTAAACCTTCAAGTATTTATTCACAAGCCACCAAATCCCTCCATCTCTCTCTTAAATTTTAAGACAGCTTCAGATGCAGGGTCCAAATTCTCTGCACACAACACTGTTCTTATTCATAGCCTTCTTCCTTTTAGGCTATTCATCCTCTCTCAAGGTGATTCCATTTTACATGTCAGTTAACATTAAATTGCTATATTTGGATTGAATTTTACATTTTGAACAGATTGGTGAAACATGTTCAACAACAAGCAACAACTGCGACACCGGCCTAACATGCGGAACTTGCCCGGCCAATGGCAACACTAGACCGCGGTGCACCCGGATCCACCCGATAATTCCCACCTCCGCGGTATCAACACAATACTACTATTCAATGTTATTTTTGTTAAACACGAATAAAATGATGTGTATATTAGTTTGAGCTTGAACAGGTAAAAGGGCTGCCGTTTAACAATTACACATGGCTGACTACCCATAATTCGTTTGCTCGGACCGGGTCAAATTCGGGTACCGGGTCGTCTCTTCTAGCTCCGACCAATCAGGAGGATTCCATCACTGATCAGCTCAAAGTAAGCACTAATTACACTTTTATTTACTCATAATTTTAAGTTATTAACACTATAGTACTTGGTCTAAAATAGGAGTATATACCCTCCTAATCCTGCTCTACTCATTGTACTTGTCATGTGCCTATCAACAACTCTTGCTACTTTAGTGGTTAGTTGGACTGAATCAATTTTATGTTATGTTTTCTACAAATTAATCTTAGTTATGAGTGCATTATTTATTGCTGTAGGCATGATCACATATTTGAGGTGGTAACTTAGGGATAATATTCACTGTCTCATATATTAATTGTGTTCAACTGTTTTAATAATATCTATATTACGAAAATAAAATCAAAATATTAGGAGTATATAATATTAGAGTAATTGATTTGATAATACTACTATTTATGAAAAACTAGAATTTTCAAAAGTCATATACGTACTCTGTTTATGAATTTATCATCATTAACAATCAATTTTTATCGAATGAAAGTGACAGTAAACTTGAAAAGAATAAATTTACGAAATTCAAAAAAATATATAAAAAAATGAAAGTGGTGATATAAAAAGTGGACCACTGTTCGAAAAAGTTATTTTGGTAGAACATGTCCTATAAATTATTAAATTTTTCCTTTTGGGACAGAGGTGGACTCCTATGCATATAATTGTGTGATGCGATCAGATCTAAGAGTATGGTTAAAAATCATTTTCTAATAGCAATTAATTGATACTTTTATATTAGAATTATATAGAAATACAAATCACACTTTTGTCTATAATTGGAGTTGTATTTCTCGGATTTGAGGAAAAAAATGGTTTGTTAAAGGTGCCATATTATATGTAAATATAATTTCAATTTTTGGATATGTAGAATGGCGTTCGAGGACTTATGCTTGATTTGTACGATTTCAACAACGACATTTGGTTGTGCCACTCCTTCAACGGCCAGTGTTTCAATGTGACAGCATTTGTAAGTACATACACATATATTTGTGGATTCCAACAACCTTAAATAATTTTTGTGGTAATTAATTAATTAATTAATTAATTAATTAATGTATATGCAGCAACCAGCTATCAATGTATTGAAAGAGATTCAAGTGTTCCTTGAAGGAAACCCCACAGAGATTGTGACCATCTTTATTGAAGATTACGTATCTTCGTCTCGAGGCCTCTCCAGAGTGTTCAACGCATCTGGCCTCACCCCGTACTTGTTCCCGCTCTCGCGGATGCCTAGAAACGGCCAAGACTGGCCCACGGTGGACGATATGGCACAGAAGAATCAACGTCTCGTCGTCTTCACCTCTAAGTCATCCAAGGAATCCTCCGAAGGGATCGCCTATGAATGGAACTACGTCGTGGAAAATCAATGTGAGTTAAAAAATATTACTATCATAAATATTTCTGTCCATGTCCACCTTATGTCCAAAATACTCATCCTAATAAAAATTTTCTGGCTCCGCCACTGCTAGGAATATATTTCCATTGTTTTCAAATAAGGAAATCGTACCCTTACTCTGTCGTAAATATGATGTAGATGGGAACGATGGAATGAAAGGAAGCTCTTGCCCTAGTCGGTCCGAGTCATCTGGGATGAGCACGTCGTTAAGGTCGCTGGTGCTGATGAACTACTTTCCGACCAATCCGAATACATCTGAGGCTTGCGTCGACAACTCTGCGGACTTGATTAGCATGATGAGAACTTGTTATTCTGCTAGCGGCAACCGGTGGCCTAATTTCATTGCAGTTGATTTTTACAAGGTACTAAAACTATTCTCACTATGTTGCTTTTCAAACACAACCAATTCAGCAATGCCAGAAATATTTATGTCTAAAACTTCTTGGCTGCAGAGGAGCGACGGTGGGGGGGCAGCAGAGGCCGTCGACCAAGCAAATGGTCAGCTAACTTGTGGTTGTGCCAACATTGCCTATTGCAAGGTATGCACCCATGTTTCTTGCTTTGTGACTTGTGAGTGTTGAAAATATCGAATCGGGGGTGCTAGGGGAGGCACGAGCACCCCCAACCAATTGTTATTTATTCCCTTTGTCCATTACCAATAGTGTTAGTAGTGGATGCGACAGAGTTTTAATACAAAATTAATAAAATACGAAAATTAAGAAAAATGTGATTGAAATATTCTTAGTGGAGAAAGTAAACTATCAGTTTGTTAATGAAAAGTGAGTAATGAGTTAGTATCAATATGGGTGCAGGCAAATGCAACATTTGGTACGTGTGATGTGCCTGTGATTTCGCCTCCGCCTCCATCGCAGTCATCTCCTACAGAGAGACGAGAAGGGCCTATCAGTGGTTCTCCGTTTACCAGGCCGTGCCGTTCTTGTTTGTTTTTCGTAACACTTTTGACACTTCTTCTTACGCGCATTTGATTCTACAAATGGGAAGATGTGTTGTTGAATTCGAGATTATTATTGAGAGTACATTTTCTACATTGTTTTCCAATCTTTCTCTTTCGGACACTCTGTGTTCTAGTACTTATTATTGAGCACGTGAATTGATGTATAGCCACTATAATAGTTCTTGTACATTATGAAAGACTTTTGGACATGAAAGAGGAATAAATTTGACATCCAAATTTTGAGGATGTGTCTAAAGCAGAATCCAATTTTTTGGAGACTATAGTGGCCGACTTGGAGATCGCCCCATATCCACAATCTGAGTAATTTTGAAAGTCCTCAGTGATATTATAGAACAAAAAGTACTCACGAGTAAATTAAAAATTAGGACGATATAATCAATCCACTACTAGCAAACAACAATAAGAGCATCCGCAATAACGACGAACGAGACGGACACGGACGTCCGTCGGGTCTTCCGTCGTGACGTCCGCTATTGCGGTGACACGACGAACGTCCCGGAGGACGTCCCAATTTCCGATTTTTTAAAAATAAAATGGTTGCATTTTCCTCGTATTCATGTCGAAATATTAATTCAGTAAATTGCATATTTGTGAATTTTGATTATTGTTCTTGTCCGTTGGGATGTCCTTGGGGATGTCCGCTATTGTGCAGTGGGATGTCCTTATGACGTGACAGTGTTGTGGGATGTCTTTATGATATCACAAGAGATGTTTTTAGGAGGTCTGTCGGGACATACGTCCCTATTGCGGATGCTCATTACATTGAAAAGGCAAAAAACACTAAACTGCATTGGCGTGGATCAAACCTCAAACTCAGGTCTCTAATTCGTTTTAAAACGTTGCTTACCATTCCGCTACCATAATTGGTATGTCTAACAACAATAAGTCAATAAAAATTTGAAAAAGCAAATTTTCCTTTCAAAGAAGTTTTTTTCTAAATTCATCACAACTTCAAATTTTATCACATACTATATGGCTATTTTATTCAACGAAAATTTGGTGTGAAGCAAAAAATACTAAGAAACCAATTTTAGTGTGACACCCATCTTGATCAAATAAAACCCCAAACTCAATAACAACGAATCTCCATAAACCCATTGACACTATAATGCGGAAGTGGAAGAAGTAACATCCACTTTTACAAATGAAATATAAAAAAAATTGGGATCTTTTAAATTTTTAGAATGAAACATTAACCACACTATTACTAATATACTACTATTTTTAGTCAAAAGAAACAAATCAGAGGAAATAGCTAAACTTATTTTATGAAATCTTTAAATGAAAATCTAGAAGATGGTGTAGTGTTTGTCCGAAAAGAAGAAGCTTACTGTAGGCGCACGTTTCTATGAATGGATGTATGGTTGGTGGAAGGCATCGTCATAAATTAGCCCTCTCCCTCTCCCTCTCCCTCTCCCTCTCCCTCTCCCTGCCCTTCAGGTTAAAGCAACCCGCCCACACTCCTTTTCAAACCAAACCCGATCAGCGCATCACTCACATGTCAGATCCACTCCATTCAAATACAGAGAGAAGACCTCGTTTTTCAAAATTACTTTTGGATTGAACTGCATTTTGCTCAAAGCTAATTTATTAATTGCATTATTCAATCGAAAAGTAGTTCAGCTTTTCAAAATTGCGCTGCCACTTGCACCGCCATTTCTTCTAGTTTTCATCTCTTTTCGATTAGCATTCCGTGAGCTTGCCCAATGTATTTGAAATATCCACTTCCTTCTCTTCGGTATATTTCATGTTATTTGTGTTTTTTTGTTCGTTTGTGTTGAAAGTGATCGACTAGTTGAGGCTAATTGATTTGTGATGTGATCCAATTTTTTTTGTCTTTTTGAGGAAAATGATTGGTGAGGACCAGTGATTAGGGCAGATAATTGAACATGTGATTAATGGTAATTGGGTGTAATATCATTCTGTCAGGTATAATGTGATCATTTGAATCGATCGTAGCTGGAAAATAGCACAATGGATCAAAAGTCATGGCTTTGGAAGAAAAAGTCTACTGAGAAGACTTTAGTAGCTGATAAAGCAGGCAACTCTTTGGGCAAAAACGAAGAAGTATTAACTGAGGTCTGCTTTTTTTTTTCTTTTCCTACATAGGCTTAATTCTGTTCTTGTTTCTTATTTGTGTTTAATTCCTTCTGGATGATGTTGGCATTGTCTTGTACATAATTTGTGTTTTCTAATTAGGCCAACAGTCACTAGTTTGGTGAGTTTGGCAATTCAATTATAATCTTGTTCTAAGCCATATCACTGATGCTATATGCGGGAGCTTTTTCGAATGCTGAAGCTTCTTTATTTTCTATTTCTCTAAAGTAACAAGTGATGTATTGCATCGAGCCTAGTGCTTTGAGGACAGACACAGGGAAACGTATATGGATTAATATTGTTTGCCGAAACTCCTGTTTCAAGACTTTTGTTGCCTGAGATGGAAGGAAATGAAGATATTGTTTTACAGGTGCAGAAACTTACGAATGAGAAGACATGTCTTGAAAAAGATATCCAGATATTAAATGAAAGGCTTTCATCTTCCCACTCTGATTGTATTGCCAAGGATAATATAGTGAAGAAACAGGTCAAAATTGCAGAGGAGGCTATTTTAGGTGATCTACTGTCTAACAGTATTTTAAATATCTTCTCGTGTCCTTTTTGCATTATGCATATTCATTGTGCAGAGAAGGATTTCTGGACTTTGATGCTGATGCTTTCAATTCGCATCTTTAATTTATTTGTTTAGGCTGGGAGAAGGCAGAGACAGAAGCTATAGGTTTAAAACAAGAACTTCATAGAGTGTTACAGCAGAAAGCTTCTTCTGAAGAAAGAGTGCAGCATTTGGATGCAGCACTGAAGGAGTGTATGCATCAACTGCGATTTGTTCGGGAAGAGCAGGAGAGAAGAGTTCATGGTGCATTGACAAAATCATCTGAAGATTTTGAAAAGATACAGATTGCTCTACGAGAACAGATAGTGGAGGCAAGTAAAAAACTTGCCAAACTAGATGCTGAAAATGCACAGCTAAGTAATGCTTTATCAGGGAATGACAAGGTGATTGAAGACTTGGGAAAATACAGAAGTCGATTAGAGGCCGACTTAAATACCTTTTTGTTAAGATCAGAAGCAACTGAAAAAGAAAATGCCTCTCTGAAGTATGAGGTTCATGTTTTGGAAAAGGAGCTTGACATTCGTAACGAGGAGAGAGAATTCAATCGACGAATAGCTGATGTTGCTCAAAAGCATCAGCATGAAAGTGCGATAAAGATTGCAAAATTAGAATCAGAATGTCAAGGGCTGCGTCTCCTTATTCAGAAAAGGTTGCCTGGGCCGGCAACTTTGGCGAAAATGAGGAATGAAGTCAAATCACTTGCTAAGGACCATGCTGAAATGAACCAAAGAAAGTCGAATCTTTCTCCTGCCAATTCAGGGGAATTCTCCTCTGAAATGATTCCTGAGGTGTCAAGTGAGAGGATAAATTTGTTGACTGAGCAATTGTATACCATGGTAGAAGAGAACAAGGCTCTGAAAGAAGCCCTTAACAAGAAATCAAGTGAGCTTCAAATTTCTCGGAACACATATGCTCGTACATCTTCCAAATTTTCACGAGCTGCGGGACTTATTAGCTATGCGGCACGGATACGGATACGCGTATCAGTATCCGAAGGATACGGATACGCGGATACGGCTCTTTCCCAAACAACCCGATACGCGGATACGTTTTAACTATTTTTTTAATAAATAATAATAGTGCATAATAAATTACAAAATAGATATTCTAATGTTATTATACAAATAAAAATAATAAAATTACAAAATATTAAAAGCTAAAGTCAATTTCTTTTATGGTCGATTACACCACATCGATTTTTTGGTTATACTTATCCATATTACCAATAATATTGATCAAAATATTTATTTATAGTTACAAAATTAGACAAAGTTAATGGAGTAATAAATTGGCCCAAAAAATGAGCCCCAAATATACTCCTTTTCCATCGTGACTACTTCTTGCCCAATTCATTCTCCCATTTCCAATTTTCTTCAATCCCTAGTTGAGGCAATAGTGGCGCCTCCCCTTTCTTCTTCTTCTTCTTCTTCATATCCGATTAACTGTCAATTTTGTTCCCAAATCGGATTGAAGTTCGTAAATTGAAAGTTGCGAAGTTCTTCGACAGAGATGGACGTTGATTTCGAAGAGGAGAACCTCAGATCTTTGCAGATAGAGGAGGATGAAGGCCCAATACGGCCCAGCTCGCGGATACGCCGAAGGATACGTATCGAATCTGAGGTTTCCCGGCCCAATACGGCCCAGCTCGCGGATACGCCCAGGATACGTATCGACGGTGTATCCGTTGCGTATCGGTATCGGATACGTATCCGATACGTGATACGGCAACAGGGTGGCGTATCGGTGTTATATAGCTTATTAGAGAACCACTTAAAGGCCAAGTACCTGCAGAACAAGGTAAATACCCATTTTTTGTGCAAGATCACTCACTAGCTGCTTCATCTGAGGTGGGCAGTTATGACAAATCTAGTTGTGCTGAATCCTGCTCTTCTACTATGATATTGGATCTCGAGGATTTAAAAAATGAGAAACAATTAAGTACACCATCTCATAGCCATATGACAACTTCAGACATGAATCTCATGGATGACTTTGCTGAGATGGAAAAGTTAGCAGTACTTTCACTCGATGATCCAGCTGGAAGACCCAAAAGTTCCTCTGAACTAAGTAAAGAAGTTCATGGTAGTCCTGGAATTCCATCCGGTGCTAACTTTTCATCTGAACTCGCTGGGGGCTGTGCGCCAATATGTGATATCCCATCAGAACATGTTAGCCCAAAGAAGGAAACTCGTTCCGGGTGTGTAGCAGGAAATGGAACTCCTGAAAAGGTTGGTGACCTGGTGATGATGCTTTTGGAGCATAGCCAGTCATCTCAACGAAATCCTCAAGATTTACTAGAAGATATCAAATCTGCTTTGGCCGACTATGGTTTAGACTCTACTGTTTTTTGCGGCATTGCAAGTGCTCATCATGCTGAGGCGTCATATAATGGAAGAAGCGATAATGTTCAGATAAATGAAATTTCAAGTATGGAGAATGGAAATAATATAACTCTATCTGCCAAAGAGGAGAGTGATCAGAAAGTTCGGCCAAATATCCGCATACCAATACGTAAAGTTCTTGAACTACTTGAAGGAATAAATGTACAATCTCAAGATAATGGTATAGATAAGAATTCAGGGAACCCAACAGGCTACACAGTTCGAGTGTTTCAGTGGAAAACTGATGAGTTTTCTGCCATTTTGCAGCAGTTTGTTGAAACATGCAATGATTTTTTGATTGGAACTGCAAATCTCGAACAGTTTGTCCTCCAGATAGCTTCGAGTTTAGAATGGATCATGAGCCACTGCTTTTCCCTTCAGGACGTTTCAAGCATGAAGGATGCTATCAGGAATCATTTAGATTGGGATGATTCAGGCAGTGAGAGTGAGGAAGAAAGCGGCAAAGTTAGCCACTTGCCTAACACTACTAGTAAAATGGAGACGCTTCAGCCTCCTTTCAAGGAAGAGGTTAAAATATGGAATGTTGACTGGACAAGTAAGGAATCAGCAGATGCCACAGGTTCAGAAGGCTGCCTTCGCTCAGAAACCTCCATGCGTGAGTGCCTCGTTATTCAACCTCAAGAATCTGAAAATGGGAATACGAATCTTCACACAGAAATGGAAGGTAAAGAGCAATCGGAGGGGATATTTGGAAAGCAAAAGATGATAAAAGAAGACCTTGAGCCCCATCTTATGGAAAGTAATCAACAACGAGTAAAAGCCTGTGAAAGGATTTCACTTCTGGAAAATGAGCTGAAAAATAAAAACAACTGTTTTAAGGGACTGGAAGAAACATGCCATGAGTTGCAGATACAGCTAAAAAGGTACATGTGTTTATGATTTTTCATTTGTAAAGTAGTTGGGACTTTTTCTAAAAAAAATCGCTTTTCAGTATGGCAAGCAAGGAAGTTCCAGATGGCGGAAAACACCAGGAGAAGCAACTCTCACATGTAAGTTATCCCTATTCAATCTATGGCACCTGATATCCAAAAATTTAGGATGTTGGTCAAGTTTTAAATCATGAGTGATAGTTTTAGATATTACAAAGTCGATTAAGTCCCCAGCAACCTTGTGTATGCAATGCTATAACTTTTTACGAAGTTATCAAACAATTCCAGGAGAATAGCAGGAAAGGTGAAACCATTACATTAGCTTCATGAAAGAAAACCATGTTCTTAAGCTGCCGAGCATCATCTATGAGTAAACTAACTTCCTTGAACATCATCTTTATCTCTCTAAGAAACATGCTTTAGTTAGATCTTTAGTCATTTCAAAATATCATAGATATAGGTGCGTTTTCTTTGATGGAAAAGAGTGGAAAACATATCTTTGAACCCTTTTTCTACTTATTTCACATATTTTGTCGGGGTGGATTTGTTCACCAGATAGGATGGAAAAAGTTTTGAGTAGCCCCTTTTGCCCTCGTTTTCATTTCAATTCTTGAGTTATTGATGTGATAATATGTTTCCATACTTTGCACCATAGAGAACATGGGATTAAAACGTGATAAAAATTACTCGTCTTTTGTTATATCTCCTTTTCTTTATGATACATTTGCTACCAAAGAAAACGAGCCTATAATTTTTTTGACGTGAAAACTTATGCAGCGAAAACGTTTCATGTTAATTGAGCTAAGACACTTGCTTCTCATGATACATTAAGATCTATATCCAGAACATGACTTATCTCATGCATGTTGTAGGATTGGGAGATCACTGCAGCTTCAGAAAAATTAGCTGAGTGCCAAGAAACCATCCTAAATCTCGGGAAGCAATTAAAGGCATTGGCTTCACCTAGTAATGCAGCTCTTTTGGATAAGGTTATATCTGCACCTGCTGGCTCTCCTCTTTCTGCGAAAAATATCTGCCGGCAATCATCCCTACTCAACAAAATGCTGGCTGAGGACAATGATACTCGCGGTGCTTCTCCCAATACTAAAAATGAGAATCGCAATGGAATTGCAAACTCCAGTGTTAATACCAATGAGGCTACAGAGTTTTTGGCCAAGTATGCTAATCCAAATGGGATGAATCATGAACAAAAGACTAAAACGGCTGTTGCTTCAATGGACATTGTCCCTCGTAAGAAACATGGTGGCATGAGTTTCTTCAAGAGGTTATTTTGGCGACGTAAGAAAGGTAAAAACAATAACATCCCTATCTCATAAGCTGCAGTGATTCAGTGAAGCCTATATCTGATTCTTCTGTTCCATGATGCACTTCATACTTGCCTGTTTTGTCTTCTTCGTTTGAGCTCGGCCGGTGATTTGTATGTCTCTCGTGTTGAAAATGCTGGAAAATGTTTTGTGCGTTTTTTTGTATATATAGCACGAGAAAATTTTTTTTTTGAAAAGTAAATCTATATTTCACATCTTCAAGACTATCGTTAAAGTCCAAGCTTAATGGCTGTCTCTAGGTTTGCTAGGTTTTATTCGGACCGTTGGTTTTGGTTTAGGAACTGTAATCGACGTTTTTTGGCTCTAAATCGAAATAAACCGGGGCCAAAAATTGTTGAAGCCACGGAAATGATATTGAAAATAGTTCTCTTTATGTGAACATGTTAAATATAAATGACAACATTATATTTAACCAATCGTGATCATTATTGTCCAAAAAGGACTTTGGCGTTTAAGGGATCGATTGTTACAAACTCTATATCATATGCAAGTCTTTTGGAAGTAGTTCTATTGTCAGCATTGTAAATAACACTAATAGATTTTCCATAATCATAGTGATTCCTACGAATTTGAAAATTTGGACCACAGATAAATTTAAATTAATTCACTATAAAAAAAGAGAGTAAAATCGACAAGTCTCGATCCGATTTAATAACAAGTGGATACATTGTATATATATCACTTTAAACTTTTCACCTAGGACAATAATATCCTCAAATGGATGAATGGCTAGAAATGAGGGTGTGCCCACATTTCCTCTCCCTTTCATCCAAACATGGAAAGTCTTCAAAATAAACGTTTGGAGGTGAAAATGAATACCTTTCGTATACAAGGAAAACTGCACAACTGCCTTTATTTATTCTTACTCCATCTTTTCTATCTTCCATTTGGAGAAAGTAAATGAGCATGCAAAGTCATTGTCCCTCCAAATAAAGAATATTGTACTATTACTTACAAAATAAATTCACTATGCAATGAAGATTTAACTGCATGATACTGCTAAGATAAGATTATTAATATCAACAGTCAATTTTGTAACAATTAAACTTTGTATTTTCACTAAGGTGTCTTCTCATTGTGAAACATAGCTTTATATGATTTGATATCATTGTGATTTGTTGTTTCATCTAATTAGAACTCATTAGATGATAAGTCAACTTTATTTACTTAATGATTGATTGTGACAAACAAACACTGATGGCTGATTGAAATAAACATGATATCTCTCTCTATTCTTCATTTTTGTGATTCATTTTCTTTTGCATGGTTTACTTTAGTAGTCCGAAAATGATGATTTTTTCCCGACAACTCAAGAATGATGCTTTATTGATTTTTAATTTTTTATGGTCGCATCTCTGGTCAGTTTTTTTTTTCTTTTTAGAAATATTCTAAAATTTATAAGAATTTTACTCATGTTTCTACATATGCCAACAATAAGAGCATCATTAACGCAACAGGCCGGGCCGCAAATCGCGAGTCCCGGCCCGAGACGCGCGTTGGACGGGAGGAAGTTCCGGCCCAGGCCGGTCCCGGGGTCCGGCCTGGCGGGCGATGGAGCTTCCGGTTGGAGGGGGTTTGGGCCGCTACTGTTCACCAATTTTTTGAATTTTTATGTATTTGGAAGAGGAAGAAGAGGGAGGGGGAGAGGAAGAAGATGGAGAGGGAGAGGGGCGAGATTTTTTTGCACTTTTGTTTTTTTAAAATTTATTTTTTTTACACTTTTTTTAATATTCTAATTTTTTTTATATTTTTTAGTTTATAATTTATTATTTTTGTATTAAAAATGAATTTCTCATGTTATAATTGTTCAACGTATTCTATTTTACGAGTAAAATAAGTTGGAGTTGTGAATATTGTCATTTATTAGTTGCGGCTCGGGTTGGGGCCTGCAGGGTTAGAGAAGTTGTGGCCCGGGACTCAAATTTAGGAGAATGATGACGTGGAGAGGACTTGGGGCCCGAATCCGGGATGTGGTTAATGATGCCCTAAACCCAGAAACTTTGGGCAATTATCGATATCATCACTTCATGTGGAAAAGTTAGTATTGTTAATAAAATGACTCTAATATTAATAATTTATTTATTAATCAGGACTATCTTCGTTTCTTAAAATTGGACTTTGAGAACCATATGAGTTTTAACGTGAAATTAGTAAAGTATGAAAGAGAAAAAAGATAGTGCAATTGGATAGTAGGACCTACATAATGAATAGTGTAATGTGTGGTAAAAATATTTCCAAAAAATAAAAGAGTACTACTCCTCCCTTGTTCCATTAGTGTTGGCCAAACATATTCCTTTTTGGGATGTTTCATTAGAGTTGGCACATATCCTCTTTTGTTAAAAGTCAACACACTTATCTCTCTTACTTTACTTTCTGTGTATTATTTTACAATCTCCTACTTTATTTTCTTCTATACTTTATTCTCAATCTCACTCCACTTAACTTTTTAAATATGCACTTTCTTTAATCTACATGCCCAAAAGAATGCTCTAACTCTAATGGAACGGAGGAAGTACTAATTTTGATATATGAACTAAAAAGTACACCCTCCATAGTATAGGAGTATTTCCTATGGATACGAAGATTAAAAAATAAATATTTTATTAATTAAATGGAGTGAGAATAAAGCATATCGAGAACATTTGTTTTACCCGCAAACTTTATCAATGTATCAATTTTGGTCCATAATATTGAAAATATCTTCAAAGGTTCCTGAACTTCGATTTAATATCATTTTAACTACTTTTTTTTGTTTCAAACTTTTTTGAGGATGAAAATATCTTCAAACCCATAAAAGGTATTTCAATCTATTTACTATTTCTTTATCATTAAAATATTAACAAAACATCTTGATGGATCCGCGAATTTCTGATGTTAGTAAATGCTGGTAGAGAATAAAGACTACGACACAGAGAATTTACGTGGTTCGATTTACTGAAGTAAATCTACGTCCACGGGAAGAAGGGAGGGCAAGATTGTATTGCTTGATCTGGGATTACAGCTTACAACACAGACTTGCTATATGATATTTTATCTCTAGAGAGCTTAACCTTTTTCTATCTGATCTAAGTTCTATTTATACATTGAACTAGGATCGTGGTTTGCAGCCCCACTAACAAGATCGTGGGTGAGCAATAACTGCTCAATAACTGCTTCGTACCACTAAATAGATCGTGGGTATAGTGGAGGTCGTGGAGGCCTTTCATGAGTCCACTAACTCCTAGTTCGGTCGAATGCTGAGACCGAACTGCTGGACTTTACCGATCAGCTCTTGCCGATCTGAGAGGAGAGCTTGACTGGTCGGCTTTTACCGAGCTGTAGGCTGAGTCCGAACTCTTTGGTCGTGCCGAACAGATACTCTTTCTTGGGCTCTGGGCTGATGGGCCGTCACTGTTATTGGGCTTGCCATTAGGGTTTAGTTCGTACCCCATCACTACCCCCCCCGAAAAGCGAAGTGAATCACTTCGGCGAGGTGAGTCACTTCGGCATTCTGGATAACGGTAAGGGGGAGGCTGACGTCAGGGGACGTGCCTTGCATTAAATGCGACAGTAAAATCCGGCCGTTGAATCCTGAAAAGGTGGGATTCGAAACGGTGCGACGATTTTGAAATCTTCGCCGAATCTGATAAATACCTCCTTTCTTCATCATTGAAGCACTTTTGCGACTGCTTCTTCTGCACTCTCTCTTTTTTGCGAAAATTCTCTCTCCGCTTTCAAGAATTTCTTCAGACTTTCTTCACCTTCAAAAAGTAAGAAAAATGTCTTCTTCTTCTTCTTCTTCGGAGTCGGGTAGCAGTAGGAGAGGCGGTAAGGGGTCTTCTGGCCGGAAAGAGTCCGGGGAGAAGACCGTAGAGTATTTCCATAGTATTTTGAGTAAGGATACTGTGATATCCCTACCCGAAAAATACTTTTTTCCTGGGGGGAAGGCGGTGGTACCTGACAGTGATCATAGGGCTGACTCCCCGCTGGAGGGTTACGCCACCGTGTACGAGGCCTGCTTAGAATGCGGGCTTCGTTTCCCCCTCCCTTCTGCCTTTATAGATTTACTAGATTTTTTTCAGCTTCCTTTAGGCCAGGTGACTCCGAACTCTTGGAGGCACTTGTCGGCCTTCGCTGCCGAACTCCGTAGGTTAGGAAGGGATTTGTCTTTGAAGGCGATCCTTAAATTCTTTCAATTTAAGAGGAAGGGGTCTTGGTTCTACTTGATCCCTGTACAGCCCTTTAGGGCCTTTTGTAAAACGAAGTGGCCGAAGTGGCAAAACCGCTTCTTCTACTATGATAGGACCGCGGCTCCTAGTTTTCCCTGGAGAGGGCCGAAGTCCGTTATCCGTCATCCTCGGCCTGAACCGTTGGACGAGCTCGATGGCGAGCTCAACAAGATTCCCATAGTTAGGAAACAATACACGGAGTCTGAGCTCGTCAAGGGCGACGTCGTGTTCGACATCTCGTCTTCGGACGAAGAGGCCGAGGGTGAGGATTTCTCTTTATCTTTATGCTCTACTGCTTTAACGAAGAAAACTAACCTTGCTTTCTTACTTTTTGGCAGTGTACATGTTGAATAAGGCTATCCGAAAGTCCTCCGAGCTTGTGGAGCCGGAGAGGCAGAGAGCCCCTCGCTCGGCGTCTGAAGCCAAAGGAACAAGCCGCTCCAAAAATCGTCCCACTGAGTCTTCCCAGCAGCCCGATTTGAATGAGGCTGTCAAGCAGTTTTTGGCGGCGAAGCAGGAGGAATTCTTAACCTTCCTGCGAAAAAGCCAAAAGCAGCCGGAGACGAAAACGGCGGATTCTCCTTCTCCCTCCGCACAAGAAAGTCACTACCGCAGTAGTGTCGCATCTCCCAGGAGAAAGAATCCCCGTCCCCAACATGTTCCAGTTCCTCCTCGGTACCGGAATCACAGGAGAACTCAATCTCCTCCATACCGACGAGATATCGGATTCGCCGTGTACGGAGCACTGAAGACTCCGTTCTCGGACGACATCACCCGAACTCCCCTACCACAGAACTACCGAACTCCGTCGATGACTTACGACGGGCTCGTGGACCCTCACGATTTCTTGGGGCGCTATCAATATAACATGGCGAACCAGGGTCTCAACGAGGTCCACATGTGCAAGCTGTTTCCCGAGCTGCTCATCGGGAACGCGAGAAGGTGGTTCGATAGCCTCCCCCAGGGCAGCATCAGATCTTACCGAGATCTAATGGATGCCTTCCACAGGAGGTTCTTTCAAAAAGCGGAAGCCCGAATCACTTCGGCTCAGCTGCTTTCCATTCGTCAAGGTCGCGACGAAAAAATCAGCGACTTTATGACAAGATTCCACAAGGAATGCCTGCAAGTAGACGATCTCAACGATCTGCTTGTCATCTCGGCATTCCAAAATGGAATCCTGCCCGGAGCTCTCTACAGGAAACTCGTTGAGTGCGGTCCGCAGACAGCTCAGGAAATGTGGGACATTGCGGACCAGTACTCCCGGGCCGATGAGGCAGACCGTCGCAAACGGTCGTTAGACAGCTCATCGACCCGAGGAGACAGAAGGAAGCCCGATCATAGCGATCAGGGGCATCCTCGCCGGACTCCATTTGAAAGAATTCAAAGGGCTCCGGTGCAAGACAGATTGGGACCCCGTCTCAATCCCGAGAAGCCGCCCGCTCAGTTCGTACCGCTGAACAAGCCGAGAGCGGAAATTTTCGAACTGCACTCTGACCTATTCGAAAAGCCAAAGCGGATGACGAAATCAGCCGCGCGCCGACCACAGGATAGCTACTACTGCTCCTACCATCAAGACCACGGTCACGATACCGAGGAGTGCAGAAACTTGGCTGCAGGTATCGATGTTCTTGTGAAGGCAGGGACATTGAAAAAATACCAAAGCAAGCAGCCAAAGAAGAATAAGAAGCAGAGTGGTGCGAACTGCGCTCCTCAGAATCCGAAAAGGCAGCCGGATCCCGAAGACGATGACGAGCCGCAATATGATGGAGTAATCCAGACTATTGACGCTCTCCCTGCCGGGAAGACCAAGTCGTCCCTAAAGTCAGAGCGCAGAGGCTCCAATCGAGAGGAGCCAACGCATAAAAGGCTGAAGCAGGACGAAGTGATTACGTTCTCGGATGCTGATCCCGTCCCGGCCATCTCTCCTCACCAAGACGCCATTGTCATCCAAGCCGGAGTGGCAAACAAACTGATCCACAGGGTGTTTGTGGATACAGGAGCGTCAGTCAGCATTCTTTTTAAAGAGTGCTTCGACAAACTAGAAGTGGACCCAGCTCGGCTCAGTCCGGCTCCGCTTCCCCTGAAGAGCTTCGCCCAGGAGGACACCCGCCCTGAAGGTATTATCAGCCTTCCGATCACGGTGGGGAAAGCGCCTACTAGCTCCAGTACGATGATTGAGTTTTTCGTGGTGAAAGCTCGGTCCCCGTACAACGTCATCCTGGGAAGAGACTGGCTCAACACAGTTCGGGCCGTTTGCTCCACTTATCACCTCACCATCAAGATCCCTACTAAAGGAGGGATAGCGGTCATCCGAGGTGACCAAAAGAGAGCAAAGGAATGTCTGCAAATTGCGCTTAGAAGTGCCGAGCAGTCAGATCGGCACCACCAAGCATAGCAATCACAGCAGCCGGAGTCAGAGGCAATGACCGAAGTCATACCGGAGCCGAATTCGATGACAGTTCAGCTGTACGAAGACGATCCATCTAGAACGGTTAAGATCGGCTTCGCGGGAACGCCTCTACTTCGGGAAAAAACCATCCAGCTCCTCAAGGAGTATAAAGACGTCTTTGCATGGTCTCCGTTGGACATGACCGGAGTGCCCCCCGAGGTAATCACTCATCGGTTAAATATTGATCCTTCGGTCCGGCCGATAAAACAGAAGCAAAGACTCTTTGCGGCAGAACGAAGTCAAGTCATCCATGACGAAGTCCGTCAATTATTGAAGGCGGATGTGTTATTCGAAGTGAAGTATCCTTCGTGGGTGGCCAATCCTGTCATGATCAAGAAAAAGGAAGGAGGATGGCGGATGTGCATAGATTTCACCGATCTAAATAAGCACTGTCCCAAAGATTGCTATCCCCTTCCGAACATAGATAAAAAAGTAGAAGCTTTGATAGGCTTTGAAATTTTTTGTTTTCTTGATCTGTACAAAGGATACCATCAAGTTTTAATGGATGAGATTGACGCTTCAAAAACGGCCTTCATTACTGATTTCGGCATTTTCGCTTATAAAAAGATGTCATTCGGTTTAAAGAATGCCGGAGCCACTTATCAAAGGATGGTAGACAAGCTTTTTCGGCACCTGATTGGAAAGGAGGTCGAAGTGTATGTTGACGATATAGTCGTCAAAAGCAAAAGCACTTCGGAGTACGAGCACAACCTCAAGTCCACTCTCAACGTGCTCAAGAAAGCCAACCTCAAACTTAATCCCCAAAAGTGTACCTTTTTGGTAGATTCGGGAAAGTTTCTGGGTTGTTGGGTTTCAAAGGACGGACTCAAGGCAAACCCCTCAAAAGTTCAAGTTGTTCAAAACATGGCGATGCCGAAGTCCATACATGACGTGCAAAGGCTAACCGGATGTCTAGCCGCACTGAATCGATTCCTTTCTCAAGCAGCCGAAAAGCAACTGCCGTTCTTCACGGTGTTGAAAAAGGCACCAAAGTTCGAGTGGGGAGCCGAGCAGAAAAAGGCCTTTGACGAGCTCAAAAGTTATCTAGCCGAGCTTCCTATTCTCTCTGCTCCAACCGAAGCCGAAGTAATATTCTTATACTTAGCGGCATCGGATCAAACCATCAGCGCGGTGCTTGTACGAGAAGAAGGCCTAAAGCAGCTTCCCATCTACTTTACAAGCCGAGCATTAAGAGGTCCAGAAACCAGGTATCAACCTCTGGAAAAGATTGCTCTGGCATTAGTAAATGCAGCCAGGAGACTGCGGCCATACTTCTATGCTCACAAGGTATGCGTCTTAACTGATCTGCCACTTCGGCAAGTGTTGACCAAACCAGAAGCATCAGGCAGAATCGCCAAGTGGGCTATAGAGTTGGGAGAGCACACAATTGAATATCTACCTCGGAAAGCCATCAAGGGACAAGCCTTGGCAGATTTTCTTGCAGAAGCGAAGTTCGATCAAGCAATTCCTGTTATTGCCAAACAGAAGAATTCTGCCAGTGCCGAACTAGCACAGCCCTTGGAATCCGAAGTAGAGCCGCCGGACTGCTGGAGCGGGTTCGTAGATGGAGCTTCGAACAAGATGGGAAGTGGAGCTGGTATTTTACTTGTCGCTCCCGACGGACACGAGGTAGCCTACTCACTTCGGTTCCTATTCCCCACTACTAATAATGAAGCCGAGTACGAAGCCCTCCTGGCCGGACTCCAGTTAGCGCAAAGTCTGCTCGTCAAATCTCTCAAAGTCCATTGTGATTCACAAGTCATAGTAAATCACATGTTGGGTACAAGTGAAGCCCGTGACGAGAGAATGAAGAAGTATTTGGACAAAGCGCAAAGCATCAGCCGAAGTTTCTCCTATTTTCGGATAATCCGCATTCCCAGAGCGGAAAATAGCCGAGCAGATACCTTAAGTAAGTTGGCCTCAGATCCGAGCTCAAAGGCGGAAGAATTAATGCACCGAAGCATTGATGAAGCCGAGGTACACTCAGTATCCAGCTCGCCGAACTGGATGACGCCGATCTTGCAGTATCTGGATCAAGGACAATTGCCCGAGGATAAGAGAGAAGCTCGGAAGATCACGTGCCGAGCACTTCGGTACGAACTTCATGAAGGAGTCCTCTTTAGAAAGTCTTACCTCCAGCCGTTATTGCGGTGCGTAGGACCAGAAGAGACGGACTACATCCTCAGAGAAGTTCATGAAGGATCGTGCGGTAGCCACATCGGAGCCAGAGCTTTAGCTAAAAAAGTTCTGAGATGGGGATATTATTGGCCAACCATGGTACAAGAGGCAGTGCAGCTCGTCAAGAAGTGTACGAAGTGCCAAATTCATGCAAATGTCCCAAGGATGCCGCAGACCGATCTATACACTATGCAAAGCCCTTGGCCTTTCATGCAATGGGGCATAGACATAGTGGGACCACTTCCTCAAGCTCCTCGGCAAATGAAATTCCTTATCGTTGCCGTGGACTACTTCACGAAGTGGGTGGAGGCTGAACCATTAGCTACGATAACGAGCTCAAAGGCATTGGACTTCGTCTGGAAGAACATAGTGTGCCGATTTGGCATACCCCACATCCTCATCTCGGATAATGGGACTCAGTTCACCGACAAGACGTTCAAGAATTGGTGCCAAGAGCTGAACATTCAACAGCGGTTCACTTCGGTCTCCCATCCCCAAGCAAACGGACAAACGGAAGTAACGAACCGGATTCTGGTGAAAGGGTTAAAAGCTCGGTTAGAACAAGCCAAAGGACAATGGGTAGAAAATCTCCCTCAAGTCCTATGGTCCTACCGAACTACACCCAAAACCTCCAACGGTGAAACTCCGTATAGTCTGGTGTACGGCACTGAAGCCGTAATTCCGGTGGAGATCGGCGTACCCAGTCCCCGAACTCTAAATTTCTCCTCAGAAATGAATGACGACGGACTGAGAGCAGAACTAGATCTCGCCGAAGAAAGAAGAGAATTGGCGTGCATAAAAGCAGCCAAGTATAAGGAGCAAGTATCCCGGTATTATAACCAAAGGGTGAAAAAGCTTCAATTTCAAGTGGGAGATCTCGTCTTGAGAAACAACGAAGTAAGCCGAGCAGAAAAGCTGGGCAAACTCGAACCCGCATGGGAGGGTCCATATCGGGTGTCAGAAGTCCTCGGCAAAGGGTCTTATAAATTGACTCACATGTCAGGAGAACAAGTACCCCGAACATGGCACGTCTCCAACCTCAAGAAGTTCCACTTGTAAGAGACAAAGTCCGGTCAGTCTGTCTTGTGTCTAGTTCGGTCATAGGGGTACATGTTTTTATTTGTTTGTTTTTTACTTGTACCTTTTACTTGTCGTTTTATAAAAAGTTTAAAGTTTTTTTTCTTTCATCTTTTTCATTTTTTCTCTATGTGTTTTGTCTCTATGTGCTTGTCGTCTCTTACAAATGGTACCAAGGTATATCGTTCTTTAAAGACTGATCCCCTTTTTAGATCGATTATTAAAGACTATTGTGAGTCCAAGCTTCTAAGGAGGATATAAGACCACAATTCAGCTTAACAAGCAGTCCGTCTGAAACGAACTGCAATAAGCCAACGATTGTGAGTCCAAGCTTCTAAGGAGGATACAAGACCACAATTCAGCTTAACAAGCACTTCGTCTGAAACGAACTGCAATAAGCCAACGATTGTGAGTCCAAGCTTCTCAGGAAGATACAAGACCACAATTCGGCTTAAGAAATAAGCACTTCGTCTGAAACGAACTGCAATAAGGGAAAGTCCGATCCACGCGATAAACCTCGCCGAATTAGGACGACCAAGTTCGGTCAAAGAAGTTTACCTCATAAGACCGGGGACGACCATGTCTGGTCAAAGAGGTTTACTGCATAAGACCACTTCGGTTAACTGGGAAAGTCCGATCCACGCGATAAAACTCGCCGAATTAGGACAAGGGAAAGTTCGATCCCGGCGACAAAAATCGCCAAATTAGAACACAAACCAAGTCCGGTCAAAGATGTTTATTTCATCAGACCAAAGACGAGTCCGGTCAAAGATGTTTATTTCATCAGACCAAAGACGAGTCCGGTCAAAGAAGTTTACTTCACAAGACCAAGGACCAAGTGCGGTCAAAGAAGTTTACTTCATAAGACCGAGGACAAGTACGATGAAATTTTTTCGCTAAGCTGTAAATACAGTGTTAGAAGCGAAAACAAAATTTCATTTTTCAAATCTTGTTCGGCATACAACTCAGCTACCCTACAAAATGGCGTTACGCTATTACAAAGGACTATTCTACTGTCCAGGGTTGCTGAAGTTAAGCCACCTATCTGCAAAATCCTCTGGAAGCCGAGTTCGGTTGTTCCGAGCAGATGAAGAATAAGCAGGTCGACGAGATGCTATCCTCGACCCAACACCTCTTCCGCGAGCCCCAGAAGCTCTAACCCCTCGGCGATGAAGAGTCTCTGCAATAAGCATCTGCTGATCTTGCTCGCTCATAGTCACAACTCCTCGGCGAATTTCAGTCCGTCCCTGTCTTGACGATTCCGGTTGCTCCTGAGCCCGTTCTCATCTTGACGTTTCCGGCTGTTCCGGAGTTCGTTGTTGACTTGGAGTAGGATTTTGAACAAGGGAACCAGAGGCTTGATCTGGAGTGCGAGCATCTGTTGGCGGGAAATGCCTAAGGAATCTCTCGATTGCGGGACGCCGGGAAAGAATGATGTCGTACCGAGAAGCCCAGCGCCGTAATGATTTCACAACTTGTTGGCAAGCCGAGCTCTCCAGCGCATTGTTCCTCCGGAGTACATGATATTCCTCCCACAGTTCGTCAACTCGACTCTGAACATCTGATATGGTCACTCCCCCGCGCACACGGATGTAATCCTCGTACGCAGTCCTCTCAGCAATGGTCGTATTCAGCTCGGCCTCCAGATCCTTCTTATCGGACTCTAAGTCCTTATTATCGGCCTCCAGCTTCACTAAACGAGCCAGAAGCTCGTCATTCTTCGTCTGATCGGCTATAGCTCTTTTCTCAGCTTCGTCTAAAGCCGAAGAGTACAGCCGTTTCCAGTGAAGTATCTCCATCTCCTTGAGTACAAAGCAGCTATATTAGTTCGGCAGCTGTACCGAGCAGATAGTAAAATACAACAGGAATAAAGGCGAGTACGAAAAGCTATACGAAGACAAGTGTAGAGAATTTTTCATTCACAAGGAAAATTTTTTACACTAGGAGGGCTTCAAGGCCATTTTACAAGGAAGAAACTAGACTAAGAGAAGGGAGACGAAATCATACTCCGCCAGCTTCGTCTCCGGATCCTCGGTCTGGTTCAGCTTCTTTCTCCTGAGCTACCTCAGCCTCGGCCTCGCATCCTGCCGGCCTCGCCTCCGCCTCCTGATCGGCTTCCTTCTCCGGATGCCCGGCCCGCTCGACTTCGGCCTCCAGCTCCAGCGGCTCGGCCTCACCCTCTCCGTTGTAAGTCGAAGCGGGTGAAACGGGTCCCACGGAGGCAAAGATAGCCTCCAGGTTCTCGTCCCGATCAGCTCGACAACTCCGGACTCGGTCTGCAGAAAGCAGGACCGAGGATGAAGCGAGCTCCTCAAGGAGCGGCAGATTCTGAAGCCGAGCTGCTATCTCTCGGCTGTACAGAGGCAGCACGACGTCGGCCCCCTGCTCGCCCTTATCGGTAATTAGCCTTACCAGACTACCGACAAAGGCCGAGAACTGGCTGCTCAAAAAGAGTTTCTCCGTGTAAACACGGAGAGCCTCCCCCTGGGCAGCCACGGCGGCAGCCTCCTTCTGAGCCTCCCGGTGCTTCGTCTGCTCTCGCAGGATGATGAGCTGGTTTTTGGCTGACCGAGCTTCATCCTGAGCCGAGATCCTAGCAGCTCGGGCCCTCTCAAATTTGGCCTCAGCCTATTCGGCCAGACTACGAGCAAGATGCAACTTCTTCTGCATCTCTTCGTAGTCGTGGGATGCTTTGGAGAGCTCCACGGAGACGAGCTTCGCTCTCTGAAGATGAACAAGGAAAAAAGTCAACAGAAGGGCCATCAAAAAATGTGGAAAAGAAGCCAAGTCAAAAAGCTTACCTCCACAAAATTCGTCGGCCATTGAAAAGGCTCAGGGACGTGTTCCGGGATGTCTGCAACCACCTCGGAGATGACCAGGTCTTTCCCCGGCACTCTTGGGGACTCATGAAATTTCCCCTTCCCTTTAGCCGAACACGGCTCCGGCTCTTTCGGATCCGAAGAAGAGGTCTTTTGCCTCTTCGGATTCTTCTCGGCTTCAGACGCCGAGCGAGGGGCTCTCTGCCTCTCCGGCTCCACAAGCTCGGAGGACTTTCGGATAGCCTTATTCAACATGTACACTGCCAAAAAGCAAGAAAGCAAGGTTAGTTTTCTTCGTTAAAGCAGTAGAGCATAAAGATAAAGAGAAATCCTCACCCTCGGCCTCTTCGTCCGAAGACGAGATGTCGAACACGACGTCGCCCTTGACGAGCTCAGACTCCGTGTATTGTTTCCTAACTATGGGAATCTTGTTGAGCTCGCCATCGAGCTCGTCCAACGGTTCAGGCCGAGGATGACGGATAACGGACTTCGGCCCTCTCCAGGGAAAACTAGGAGCCGCGGTCCTATCATAGTAGAAGAAGCGGTTTTGCCACTTCGGCCACTTCGTTTTACAAAAGGCCCTAAAGGGCTGTACAGGGATCAAGTAGAACCAAGACCCCTTCCTCTTAAATTGAAAGAATTTAAGGATCGCCTTCAAAGACAAATCCCTTCCTAACCTACGGAGTTCGGCAGCGAAGGCCGACAAGTGCCTCCAAGAGTTCGGAGTCACCTGGCCTAAAGGAAGCTGAAAAAAATCTAGTAAATCTATAAAGGCAGAAGGGAGGGGGAAACGAAGCCCGCATTCTAAGCAGGCCTCGTACACGGTGGCGTAACCCTCCGGCGGGGAGTCAGCCCTATGATCACTGTCAGGTACCACCGCCTTCCCCCCAGGAAAAAAGTATTTTTCGGGTAGGGATATCACAGTATCCTTACTCAAAATACTATGGAAATACTCTACGGTCTTCTCCCCGGACTCTTTCCGGCCAGAAGACCCCTTACCGCCTCTCCTACTGCTACCCGACTCCGAAGAAGAAGAAGAAGACATTTTTCTTACTTTTTGAAGGTGAAGAAAGTCTGAAGAAATTCTTGAAAGCGGAGAGAGAATTTTCGCAAAAAAGAGAGAGTGCAGAAGAAGCAGTCGCAAAAGTGCTTCAATGATGAAGAAAGGAGGTATTTATCAGATTCGGCGAAGATTTCAAAATCGTCGCACCGTTTCGAATCCCACCTTTTCAGGATTCAACGGCCGGATTTTACTGTCGCATTTAATGCAAGGCACGTCCCCTGACGTCAGCCTCCCCCTTACCGTTATCCAGAATGCCGAAGTGACTCACCTCGCCGAAGTGATTCACTTCGCTTTTCGGGGGGGGTAGTGATGGGGTACGAACTAAACCCTAATGGCAAGCCCAATAACAGTGACGGCCCATCAGCCCAGAGCCCAAGAAAGAGTATCTGTTCGGCACGACCAAAGAGTTCGGACTCAGCCTACAGCTCGGTAAAAGCCGACCAGTCAAGCTCTCCTCTCAGATCGGCAAGAGCTGATCGGTAAAGTCCAGCAGTTCGGTCTCAGCATTCGACCGAACTAGGAGTTAGTGGACTCATGAAAGGCCTCCACGACCTCCACTATACCCACGATCTATTTAGTGGTACGAAGCAGTTATTGAGCAGTTATTGCTTACCCACGATCTTGTTAGTGGGGCTGCAAACCACGATCCTAGTTCAATGTATAAATAGAACTTAGATCAGATAGAAAAAGGTTAAGCTCTCTAGAGATAAAATATCATATAGCAAGTCTGTGTTGTAAGCTGTAATCCCAGATCAAGCAATACAATCTTGCCCTCCCTTCTTCCCGTGGACGTAGATTTACTTCAGTAAATCGAACCACGTAAATTCTCTGTGTCGTAGTCTTAATTCTCTACCAGCATTTACTAACATCAGAAATTCGCGGATCCATCAATGTACTCCGGAGGAACAATGCGCTGGAGAGCTCGGCTTGCCAACAAGTTGTGAAATCATTACGGCGCTGGGCTTCTCGGTACGACATCATTCTTTCCCGGCGTCCCGCAATCGAGAGATTCCTTAGGCATTTCCCGCCAACAGATGCTCGCACTCCAGATCAAGCCTCTGGTTCCCTTGTTCAAAATCCTACTCCAAGTCAACAACGAACTCCGGAACAGCCGGAAAAGTCAAGACGAGAACGGGCTCAGGAGCAACCGGAATCGTCAAGACAGGGACGGACTGAAATTCGCCGAGGAGTTGTGACTATGAGCGAGCAAGATCAGCAGATGCTTATTGCAGAGACTCTTCATCGCCGAGGGGTTAGAGCTTCTGGGGCTCGCGGAAGAGGTGTTGGGTCGAGGATAGCATCTCGTCGACCTGCTTATTCTTCATCTGCTCGGAACAACCGAACTCGGCTTCCAGAGGATTTTGCAGATAGGTGGCTTAACTTCAGCAACCCTGGACAGTAGAATAGTCCTTTGTAATAGCGTAACGCCATTTTGTAGGGTAGCTGAGTTGTATGCCGAACAAGATTTGAAAAATGAAATTTTGTTTTCGCTTCTAACACTGTATTTACAGCTTAGCGAAAAAATTTCATCGTACTTGTCCTCGGTCTTATGAAGTAAACTTCTTTGACCGCACTTGGTCCTTGGTCTTGTGAAGTAAACTTCTTTGACCGGACTCGTCTTTGGTCTGATGAAATAAACATCTTTGACCGGACTCGTCTTTGGTCTGATGAAATAAACATCTTTGACCGGACTTGGTTTGTGTTCTAATTTGGCGATTTTTGTCGCCGGGATCGAACTTTCCCTTGTCCTAATTCGGCGAGTTTTATCGCGTGGATCGGACTTTCCCAGTTAACCGAAGTGGTCTTATGCAGTAAACCTCTTTGACCAGACATGGTCGTCCCCGGTCTTATGAGGTAAACTTCTTTGACCGAACTTGGTCGTCCTAATTCGGCGAGGTTTATCGCGTGGATCGGACTTTCCCTTATTGCAGTTCGTTTCAGACGAAGTGCTTATTTCTTAAGCCGAATTGTGGTCTTGTATCTTCCTGAGAAGCTTGGACTCACAATCGTTGGCTTATTGCAGTTCGTTTCAGACGAAGTGCTTGTTAAGCTGAATTGTGGTCTTGTATCCTCCTTAGAAGCTTGGACTCACAATCGTTGGCTTATTGCAGTTCGTTTCAGACGGACTGCTTGTTAAGCTGAATTGTGGTCTTATATCCTCCTTAGAAGCTTGGACTCACAATAGTCTTTAATAATCGATCTAAAAAGGGGATCAGTCTTTAAAGAACGATATACCTTGGTACCATTTGTAAGAGACGACAAGCACATAGAGACAAAACACATAGAGAAAAAATGAAAAAGATGAAAGAAAAAAAACTTTAAACTTTTTATAAAACGACAAGTAAAAGGTACAAGTAAAAAACAAACAAATAAAAACATGTACCCCTATGACCGAACTAGACACAAGACAGACTGACCGGACTTTGTCTCTTACAAGTGGAACTTCTTGAGGTTGGAGACGTGCCATGTTCGGGGGTACTTGTTCTCCTGACATGTGAGTCAATTTATAAGACCCTTTGCCGAGGACTTCTGACACCCGATATGGACCCTCCCATGCGGGTTCGAGTTTGCCCAGCTTTTCTGCTCGGCTTACTTCGTTGTTTCTCAAGACGAGATCTCCCACTTGAAATTGAAGCTTTTTCACCCTTTGGTTATAATACCGGGCTACTTGCTCCTTATACTTGGCTGCTTTTATGCACGCCAATTCTCTTCTTTCTTCGGCGAGATCTAGTTCTGCTCTCAGTCCGTCGTCATTCATTTCTGAGGAGAAATTTAGAGTTCGGGGACTGGGTACGCCGATCTCCACCGGAATTACGGCTTCAGTGCCGTACACCAGACTATACGGAGTTTCACCGTTGGAGGTTTTGGGTGTAGTTCGGTAGGACCATAGGACTTGAGGGAGATTTTCTACCCATTGTCCTTTGGCTTGTTCTAACCGAGCTTTTAACCCTTTCACCAGAATCCGGTTCGTTACTTCCGTTTGTCCGTTTGCTTGGGGATGGGAGACCGAAGTGAACCGCTGTTGAATGTTCAGCTCTTGGCACCAATTCTTGAACGTCTTGTCGGTGAACTGAGTCCCATTATCCGAGATGAGGATGTGGGGTATGCCAAATCGGCACACTATGTTCTTCCAGACGAAGTCCAATGCCTTTGAGCTCGTTATCGTAGCTAATGGTTCAGCCTCCACCCACTTCGTGAAGTAGTCCACGGCAACGATAAGGAATTTCATTTGCCGAGGAGCTTGAGGAAGTGGTCCCACTATGTCTATGCCCCATTGCATGAAAGGCCAAGGGCTTTGCATAGTGTATAGATCGGTCTGCGGCATCCTTGGGACATTTGCATGAATTTGGCACTTCGTACACTTCTTGACGAGCTGCACTGCCTCTTGTACCATGGTTGGCCAATAATATCCCCATCTCAGAACTTTTTTAGCTAAAGCTCTGGCTCCGATGTGGCTACCGCACGATCCTTCATGAACTTCTCTGAGGATGTAGTCCGTCTCTTCTGGTCCTACGCACCGCAATAACGGCTGGAGGTAAGACTTTCTAAAGAGGACTCCTTCATGAAGTTCGTACCGAAGTGCTCGGCACGTGATCTTCCGAGCTTCTCTCTTATCCTCGGGCAATTGTCCTTGATCCAGATACTGCAAGATCGGCGTCATCCAGTTCGGCGAGCTGGATACTGAGTGTACCTCGGCTTCATCAATGCTTCGGTGCATTAATTCTTCCGCCTTTGAGCTCGGATCTGAGGCCAACTTACTTAAGGTATCTGCTCGGCTATTTTCCGCTCTGGGAATGCGGATTATCCGAAAATAGGAGAAACTTCGGCTGATGCTTTGCGCTTTGTCCAAATACTTCTTCATTCTCTCGTCACGGGCTTCACTTGTACCCAACATGTGATTTACTATGACTTGTGAATCACAATGGACTTTGAGAGATTTGACGAGCAGACTTTGCGCTAACTGGAGTCCGGCCAGGAGGGCTTCGTACTCGGCTTCATTATTAGTAGTGGGGAATAGGAACCGAAGTGAGTAGGCTACCTCGTGTCCGTCGGGAGCGACAAGTAAAATACCAGCTCCACTTCCCATCTTGTTCGAAGCTCCATCTACGAACCCGCTCCAGCAGTCCGGCGGCTCTACTTCGGATTCCAAGGGCTGTGCTAGTTCGGCACTGGCAGAATTCTTCTGTTCGGCAATAACAGGAATTGCTTGATCGAACTTCGCTTCTGCAAGAAAATCTGCCAAGGCTTGTCCCTTGATGGCTTTCCGAGGTAGATATTCAATTGTGTGCTCTCCCAACTCTATAGCCCACTTGGCGATTCTGCCTGATGCTTCTGGTTTGGTCAACACTTGCCGAAGTGGCAGATCAGTTAAGACGCATACCTTGTGAGCATAGAAGTATGGCCGCAGTCTCCTGGCTGCATTTACTAATGCCAGAGCAATCTTTTCCAGAGGTTGATACCTGGTTTCTGGACCTCTTAATGCTCGGCTTGTAAAGTAGATGGGAAGCTGCTTTAGGCCTTCTTCTCGTACAAGCACCGCGCTGATGGTTTGATCCGATGCCGCTAAGTATAAGAATATTACTTCGGCTTCGGTTGGAGCAGAGAGAATAGGAAGCTCGGCTAGATAACTTTTGAACTCGTCAAAGGCCTTTTTCTGCTCGGCTCCCCACTCGAACTTTGGTGCCTTTTTCAACACCGTGAAGAACGGCAGTTGCTTTTCGGCTGCTTGAGAAAGGAATCGATTCAGTGCGGCTAGACATCCGGTTAGCCTTTGCACGTCATGTATGGACTTCGGCATCGCCATGTTTTGAACAACTTGAACTTTTGAGGGGTTTGCCTTGAGTCCGTCCTTTGAAACCCAACAACCCAGAAACTTTCCCGAATCTACCAAAAAGGTACACTTTTGGGGATTAAGTTTGAGGTTGGCTTTCTTGAGCACGTTGAGAGTGGACTTGAGGTTGTGCTCGTACTCCGAAGTGCTTTTGCTTTTGACGACTATATCGTCAACATACACTTCGACCTCCTTTCCAATCAGGTGCCGAAAAAGCTTGTCTACCATCCTTTGATAAGTGGCTCCGGCATTCTTTAAACCGAATGGCATCTTTTTATAAGCGAAAATGCCGAAATCAGTAATGAAGGCCGTTTTTGAAGCGTCAATCTCATCCATTAAAACTTGATGGTATCCTTTGTACAGATCAAGAAAACAAAAAATTTCAAAGCCTATCAAAGCTTCTACTTTTTTATCTATGTTCGGAAGGGGATAGCAATCTTTGGGACAGTGCTTATTTAGATCGGTGAAATCTATGCACATCCGCCATCCTCCTTCCTTTTTCTTGATCATGACAGGATTGGCCACCCACGAAGGATACTTCACTTCGAATAACACATCCGCCTTCAATAATCGACGGACTTCGTCATGGATGACTTGACTTCGTTCTGCCGCAAAGAGTCTTTGCTTCTGTTTTATCGGCCGGACCGAAGGATCAATATTTAACCGATGAGTGATTACCTCGGGGGGCACTCCGGTCATGTCCAACGGAGACCATGCAAAGACGTCTTTATACTCCTTGAGGAGCTGGATGGTTTTTTCCCGAAGTAGAGGCGTTCCCGCGAAGCCGATCTTAACCGTTCTAGATGGATCGTCTTCGTACAGCTGAACTGTCATCGAATTCGGCTCCGGTATGACTTCGGTCATTGCCTCTGACTCCGGCTGCTGTGATTGCTATGCTTGGTGGTGCCGATCTGACTGCTCGGCACTTCTAAGCGCAATTTGCAGACATTCCTTTGCTCTCTTTTGGTCACCTCGGATGACCGCTATCCCTCCTTTAGTAGGGATCTTGATGGTGAGGTGATAAGTGGAGCAAATGGCCCGAACTGTGTTGAGCCAGTCTCTTCCCAGGATGACGTTGTACGGGGACCGAGCTTTCACCACGAAAAACTCAATCATCGTACTGGAGCTAGTAGGCGCTTTCCCCACCGTGATCGGAAGGCTGATAATACCTTCAGGGCGGGTGTCCTCCTGGGCGAAGCTCTTCAGGGGAAGCGGAGCCGGACTGAGCCGAGCTGGGTCCACTTCTAGTTTGTCGAAGCACTCTTTAAAAAGAATGCTGACTGACGCTCCTGTATCCACAAACACCCTGTGGATCAGTTTGTTTGCCACTCCGGCTTGGATGACAATGGCGTCTTGGTGAGGAGAGATGGCCGGGACGGGATCAGCATCCGAGAACGTAATCACTTCGTCCTGCTTCAGCCTTTTATGCGTTGGCTCCTCTCGATTGGAGCCTCTGCGCTCTGACTTTAGGGACGACTTGGTCTTCCCGGCAGGGAGAGCGTCAATAGTCTGGATTACTCCATCATATTGCGGCTCGTCATCGTCTTCGGGATCCGGCTGCCTTTTCGGATTCTGAGGAGCGCAGTTCGCACCACTCTGCTTCTTATTCTTCTTTGGCTGCTTGCTTTGGTATTTTTTCAATGTCCCTGCCTTCACAAGAACATCGATACCTGCAGCCAAGTTTCTGCACTCCTCAGTATCGTGACTGTGGTCTTGATGGTAGGAGCAGTAGCTATCCTGTGGTCGGCGCGCGGCTGATTTCGTCATCCGCTTTGGCTTTTCGAATAGGTCAGAGTGCAGTTCGAAAATTTCCGCTCTCGGCTTGTTCAGCGGTACGAACTGAGCGGGCGGCTTCTCGGGATTGAGACGGGGTCCCAATCTGTCTTGCACCGGAGCCCTTTGAATTCTTTCAAATGGAGTCCGGCGAGGATGCCCCTGATCGCTATGATCGGGCTTCCTTCTGTCTCCTCGGGTCGATGAGCTGTCTAACGACCGTTTGCGACGGTCTGCCTCATCGGCCCGGGAGTACTGGTCCGCAATGTCCCACATTTCCTGAGCTGTCTGCGGACCGCACTCAACGAGTTTCCTGTAGAGAGCTCCGGGCAGGATTCCATTTTGGAATGCCGAGATGACAAGCAGATCGTTGAGATCGTCTACTTGCAGGCATTCCTTGTGGAATCTTGTCATAAAGTCGCTGATTTTTTCGTCGCGACCTTGACGAATGGAAAGCAGCTGAGCCGAAGTGATTCGGGCTTCCGCTTTCTGAAAGAACCTCCTGTGGAAGGCATCCATTAGATCTCGGTAAGATCTGATGCTGCCCTGGGGGAGGCTATCGAACCACCTTCTCGCGTTCCCGATGAGCAGCTCGGGAAACAGCTTGCACATGTGGACCTCGTTGAGACCCTGGTTCGCCATGTTATATTGATAGCGCCCCAAGAAATCGTGAGGGTCCACGAGCCCGTCGTAAGTCATCGACGGAGTTCGGTAGTTCTGTGGTAGGGGAGTTCGGGTGATGTCGTCCGAGAACGGAGTCTTCAGTGCTCCGTACACGGCGAATCCGATATCTCGTCGGTATGGAGGAGATTGAGTTCTCCTGTGATTCCGGTACCGAGGAGGAACTGGAACATGTTGGGGACGGGGATTCTTTCTCCTGGGAGATGCGACACTACTGCGGTAGTGACTTTCTTGTGCGGAGGGAGAAGGAGAATCCGCCGTTTTCGTCTCCGGCTGCTTTTGGCTTTTTCGCAGGAAGGTTAAGAATTCCTCCTGCTTCGCCGCCAAAAACTGCTTGACAGCCTCATTCAAATCGGGCTGCTGGGAAGACTCAGTGGGACGATTTTTGGAGCGGCTTGTTCCTTCGCCATGAGAACTGGTGGTGGATTTATCCCTAGGCTGTTTTCCAGACCTACGGGATGGATTGGCTTCCTCCTGGTTCTCACGGGCAGGAATACGGGTACTCTGCGATCTGGTATGCATTTTTTGGGTGGAAAGAATGGATCAAAAATTCGCTTTATCACAAATTTTGTTCTCTGGTTCCCACAGACGGCGCCAGTGATGGATCCGCGAATTTCTGATGTTAGTAAATGCTGGTAGAGAATAAAGACTACGACACAGAGAATTTACGTGGTTCGATTTACTGAAGTAAATCTACGTCCACGGGAAGAAGGGAGGGCAAGATTGTATTGCTTGATCTGGGATTACAGCTTACAACACAGACTTGCTATATGATATTTTATCTCTAGAGAGCTTAACCTTTTTCTATCTGATCTAAGTTCTATTTATACATTGAACTAGGATCGTGGTTTGCAGCCCCACTAACAAGATCGTGGGTGAGCAATAACTGCTCAATAACTGCTTCGTACCACTAAATAGATCGTGGGTATAGTGGAGGTCGTGGAGGCCTTTCATGAGTCCACTAACTCCTAGTTCGGTCGAATGCTGAGACCGAACTGCTGGACTTTACCGATCAGCTCTTGCCGATCTGAGAGGAGAGCTTGACTGGTCGGCTTTTACCGAGCTGTAGGCTGAGTCCGAACTCTTTGGTCGTGCCGAACAGATACTCTTTCTTGGGCTCTGGGCTGATGGGCCGTCACTGTTATTGGGCTTGCCATTAGGGTTTAGTTCGTACCCCATCACATCTTTTATTAACAACAAAACTCTGCAACAATCATTTTTGGTCTGGTAATATTTTTCTATGCCAACTCAAGAATGTTTACTCATCTAATCCATCGCCACTCGAGAATTTATAGCCTTTAATTTTACATAGTTTCATATACATTTAATAATATTTACTCATCCACCAATTAAAATTTTGAACGCAAACATTCAAAAGTGGCAACAACTCTTGCAAACTTTTTATCTCAAGGCACAACTCAATATTGCAACCTGTGGATAGGATATCAAATTCACCTAGATTTGATTTTAGGAAAAAAATAAATGACAATACATTCATTTTTATAATAATTACAATTGTAGTATTAACTTATATTAATGTATGAGACCCTACTATTTATTATCCCATTAAAACTGTGATTTCATACTAAAAAATTTAAGTCCAGACACAAAAAAATATTATTCCCCGTGTCCCTTAAAATTTGTCACTTATTTCCATTTTTATTTGTCCTAAAAATTTGTCACATTTCACTTTTAGCAATTTTGATAGTGGACCACACATTCTACTAACTTATTTTCACTCACATTTTATTATAAAACTAATATACATAAAATTAGGACTCGCATGCCATTAACTTTTTCAACCCACTCTCTATTAAATTTCTTAAAACCTGTGTCAAGTCAAATGTTGACAAATTGTTAGGGACGGAGGAGTACTATCCTACTCTAGAGAAGTTAGTACTTCCCATGTGCTCTAAAAATAGAAACTATTTTCTTTTTGGTCCATTCCTTTAAAAAAAACAGTAGCACTATAAGGAAATTTCTTTTTCTTTCTAATGAGGTACGACTCATTGTCCACTGACACAATTTTCTTTCTATCTTTATTTTATTTTATTAATTTTGCATTAAAATTTATATTGTTTCTAAAATTTCTATTTTTAAGGGGATAGAACGAGTATTACTTATCATATGCAAACTCCAAGCGAATCAAGTGATGGTATTAACAAGTTTATTCTTGGCTACTCTATATGTTCATGGTCATGGGTAATTTAAATTAAAGAAGTGAGATTGCAGTATTGCAAAGAGAGTAGGTAAAGAAAATAGGAATGAAATGGGGTAGGGTGGGGGAGAATCTTGATTGTGGCAGTAGAGCTAGATTCTTTGATTAGCATAGGATCCTTGGAACTCCGCATGAACACTGGCTCCTCTCTCTACCGCATTTAGACATACATGTCTTCTCTGTGTCAGTCTATGTATTCAATCAATACTTGTTTATTAAACTTTGTGTCACAATTAATCACATCAAAATTTCACATCTATCCAAAGATCTAAATCAGATTAGACCATCCACAATGCGTCCCGCGCCGGGCTCGCGTCTCGTCTCGGAGAGACGGGTCCCCCGCTGGACGCATAGCAGCATACATCCCGTCCCTAGCCCGCGCCCGTCTCGTCCCATAGCCCGTCTCGGCGAGACACGGGACGAGATGTCCCGCCACGCGCCAGGGACACGTGGCTCGTCCCCATGCGTGTGTGACGCCCACTCGCTGGCCAATGAGTGGGCGTCGTCACGCTGACGCAATAATTCAAATTTTTTTATAAAAATCGAATTTTTAAAAAAAATACTTTTTATTTATAAAAATCGTTTTTATATTTAAAAACAATTTTTACAAATAAATGAATACAAGAAATTCGTGATAGCCCATATATATTTGATGGGCTTGCGAATTTATGAAACTCATTCTTGATTGTCTCTCTTTTATAGAGACATCCTTGAATGTTTTATGTTCCACTTTCGATGTGGGACAAACTCATTCTTGGTTGTCTCTCTTGTATAGAGACATCCTTGAATGTTTTATGTTCCACTTTCAATGTGGGACAAACTCATTCTTGGTTGTCTCTCTTTTATAGAGACATCCTTGAATGTTTATGTTCCACTTTCGATGTGGGACAAACTCATTCTTGGTTGTCTCTCTCTTATAAAGACATCCTTGAATGTTTTATGTTCCACTTTCGATGTGGGACAAACTCATTCTCGGTTGTCTCTCTAATATAGAGACATCCTTGAATGTTTTATGTACCACTTTCGATGTGGGACAAACTCATTCTTGGTTGAAAGTGAGAGAAACTCATTCTTGGTTGTCTCTCTTTTATAGAGACATCCTTGAATGTTTTATGTTCCACTTTCGATGTGGGACAAACTCATTCTTGGTTGAAAGTGGGACAAACTCATTCTTGGTTTCTCTCTTTTATAGAGACATCCTTGAATGTTTATGTTCCACTTTCGATGTGGGACTAACTCATTTTTTGTTGTCTCTATAAAATTGTATTTTAAATTATGTCATTTTTATTTTTTTAGGATTTTAAGTTGTTTTTTTATGTTGTGATGTTATTTTATTTTTAATGAAGTTTGTTTTTTAATTGAATTTGTTGGAAATAAAAATAAAAAAATGAAATTGAATGAATAGTAATTAAGGGACGGTATAGAGACGGTTAAGAGACGGAGCGTTGCAGGTTCCGTCCCTTAGTTAAGAGATGGAGGAAAAAAGGACAGTGGGACCCTCAAATAGTGCTCAAATAGTAGTTAAGAGACGGTTTAAGAGACGGTAGCGTTGTGGATGGCCTTACAATATTCACATGTCACAAATATGTACGTACTAGTATTAAACTTTGTGGCATATTTAATGACATCAAAATTACATATTCATACACTAGAAATGAGTAAATATTTTACTCCTTCGGTCTCATTCTAGATATACTACTACTCTCTTCGTCTCAATTAAAATGTCCATTTTTAACCTTCTTTTCCTCTTTAATCTAATCCATTCAACAACTCCACTTAAACTTACATGTCACTTAAAAATGTACATGTTATTTTGAATGGGACGGAAATAGTATTTACACACAACTAGAATTTTCATCCCTTTCAGTGCAAGTTTTTTATACTGATAAGGGAAATGACTTTTAGTTTTCTTTACAATTAATTTCGATCTCCTAAATCAGTACTATCAAAATTTAATCAAAATAATTAAATAATTCATCAATTACTAAAATCATTTAATAGAAAACTACGTTCAGTTTTGTTTAACAAAGTTGTTGATATCTTTAAAACTTTAACCAACTTAATTAAATGTAGGATATTATCAGTTGCTAACTCAGTATTTGTTAGTTGCTAACGACTAACTATGTTAACAATCGATATTATAGATGTCAACGAAGGTATTTTATAAATAAACTTGTAAACTGAGTTGTGAGTTGGCCCGATTCAGCCCTAGTTGAGTAACTAGCTCTAGAAAGAGCTTCTTTTTTTTTTGTCTTAAAAAAAGGAAATTATAACAACGCATCAAATTTATAACTTTAATTTACTACTTTTACTTTAACCCCTTACCAATTAAGCTATAAAGTCACTGAATATATTTTTACTTTTATCAAGTAAAAGACGAGTCAGGCCTCATCGGGCTTGGATCGGGCTAGCGTGAGCGACCCGGCCCAACCCACTTGACAAGTACTCCTATATTAATACATGTAAGAATATATGTTAATGATTTATTTTTATAAGGAACATTTACATAACATCTAATATCTTGATAATATGAAATTAAAAGTAAAGTACTGAATTTGACCATTCATAATCTTTTCTTAAAACAAATCTTTTTATATCGCATCCACCATAACTATCACTTGTTATCTGGGATTTTGGTTCCTAAACCAAAACCATTAACAACAACTTAACCAATAAAGATGAAGACACAACATCAACAATTGATATCAAAATATCGATTTTAGGTAGAAAAAAGATGATAACGGAAATAAATGAAAAGGCCTTCTTTCTTATAAGGAAAGATAATATACAATGTAATGTGAAAGCATTGGACCACCTGAGGTGACTTGTGGATCGAACAAAACCTTAATTAACAAGCCATTTCAAATTATTATAAACATGTCTACTTGTCAACTAGCCTTCTGTGACAGTGAAAAAATAAATTGAAAATACGAAAGCAAATATTTAATTTAATAGAATAAAATAAAGTGGCATTATTCTTGACCTTATGCCCCTCAAATTATCTATCTTAATTTATAATTAATCGAGGTACTTCTTCTCAAATCTTCTGCGCACGACAAGGTGGTGTTAAAAAATAATTGTGGGAATAAAGTATTAGCAATATGACTAAATATAGAAGGTAATCACTAGATAATATAATCGACGATGACGTCGCAGGTGACGAAATTTGCACTAATATTTTAATGTTTTGTACCCAACTTATATTATAAAATTGAGTGGGGATAGCCAATGCTGCATATCTGGATTCAATATAGTTTAATTAGTACTACTATATGATAGTTGTGATAGTTTAATAAATATTTGTTTCCTAAATATTCTCGTAAAGAGTAAAAGATAAACCTCGTAGAGAAATTTGTTTGTCGTGGATGCTTTGGATGAATTAGGTTTCTTTCTTACCTTTGTGCGAGGTGATCATTTTTAGATGTTTTAATATTATATTCTCATTAAACCAAACACCCATAGTCTATATCAATGTCATCATAAACGAGTCTTATTCTACAAAATTTCATTAAACTATAACTCAATAATTACTACTACTAAAAGTGTATAAATATACTCCGTACTTACTAATTTTATTTTAAATAATATACTTAGTTTAGTGATTTGGTATAATGAAAAGATTTAGACTAAAACCTCATTCTAAAATAGGAACTACACAATGAATTTTCTTTAAAACATGATGAATTCGCTTTCAAAGTTGACATATTCAAAAATTGATATTGATACATATATATGTCTCATACATCTCATACTTGCTAATATACAATCACTAGCTATTCATATAGTGTTATTTAAAATTTGTAACAAAATATATCCATTTTCTCATACACTACATATTTTTATTATTTAAATTAATATTTTTGTGTGCATTTAACCTACAATCCTCCGAGTAGCTATAAAATTTATTATTCAACTCAACACACCCATTATTATTTATAAATAAAACAAGACATAAAACATATAATATGCAATTTAATACTTGTTCGTCGGTCATTAAATATCTCATTTCGCCATATCAGATGTCGGTCATTACATGCATTATTTCTCTTTTACTACGTTGAATAAATAAATCTCGCATTTATCTAACTTTTCATACTCATGTTCCTCCGTATTACTTAAAACCCGTGTAGATCTCGAACACGACAATTCATGGTGGACGGAGAGAGCAATAATCCAAAGATGTGTGTGTGTGTGTGGGTGTGGTTTTTATGTTGTTGTGGGGGTGGGTGTAGTCCTTTGAAGCTCAAGTAGAGTTAGGTTAAGTCCCTCTCACCATTATAGCAATTGTCTGTCTGAATTGCTTTTGCTCATGAGAACTGATTCGAAGGACACCAACGATGTTGACAATTCACCACCAATCTGATATTTCCCATAACACCACGATTCCTCTCCCCACTTTTTTTTTCTTATTTTTTTAGGTAGGGTTTAATATAAAAGAAAAAAGTAAAAGCGCTTTAAATATCAGCTTTTAATTAAGCCGTGTTGGTTGATAAAAGCATGCATTGCTGTTGTGTGCCAAATTTTAAAATATTAAAATATCTTTTTTAGGTGAATATTTACCTCTTCAAATATCTCCCTTCTTTAGGAATCCCCCGCCCACTGATTCTCACTACTTCTAATAGTGTCACCTTAAATTACTAATTTCACATTTTCCTTCATAATTTATCAAATCTAGACTACTTCCTTTGCACATGGAATTCAAATCTAGACTATATCAGTGACATTTAGTTCGTTAAACCATCTATAATGAGCTTTATCTAAGATTAAATTAGTTGTAGAGATAATAAGTGTGATGTTTAATAACGAGAAATAGTGTAAATTTGACAATGTAGAAACAGACCGAGATTGTGGAACAAGAGATGAGAAAATTAAAACGAGTAAAAAAAAAGGGAGAGTTATTCAATATGTAGTAAAATAAAGGGAAAGGGGGGAAAGAGGATGAAAGCAAGAATCTTTTCAGACTTACAGAAAAATGGAGATATTCTTTTTCCATTCTCTTATGGCGGAATCACAAGTAAAGAAAAAAAAGTGACATCACAGCAGCCAGATGAAGATGAACTAAGATGGTCTCATGAGAGGATAGATCCCATTTTTCTGAATCCAATTTTGAGGTCTAAACGTTTGCGCAGATGGGAATCCTGATGATGCTGCAGCAGTAGCAAACATTTGAGCTTGATTCATTTGCCATTGCTGTTCATTCCTCGATACCGAAACCTCTCCTCCTGCGTTCCTCCCGCCCTCCACAGCCGCGCCCCCACCCGAGAACTGCACCAATTTATTAGTACTAATTCACATTTTAATTGTTTGAAGGACTAAATAAACTTAATTAATTTTCAGCATTACATGGTAGTTTTGCGCGGCGTATAATGGCCTATTGTAAACTTGATGGTGGCTGTAGCGAGGGGCCTCGTTGCTGATCCTGAACGACTCGGGAGAATGGAGGTGTGCTTGGCTTAGAAGCTGCAAGGTTTCGGTCTCGTTATATCCATCTCTTTTCTGAGAAATTAACACTGCTCGCTCAAAGTCGTTTATAATTAAAGTAAAGATTCGAAGTAATGTTTAATGTGTTTATATATATATATATGTATACCTCGGGCCTTAACGAATGTTGCTGCTGCTGCTGCTGGTCGCGAAATCCGGCTTGTGGAGAAGCAGAATTCCCTAAGCTCAAGTCAAGATTGTGATCTGCTGCATTGTTGGAAGATTCTAATACACAGAAACAAGAAATGTTTATTTAGGTTGGTGCAAGAAATAATTGCAAGACATTTCAAGTGTAATTTCTCCATCGGTCACACTTAATACCTGCTGATTTTAGTTCATCATCATAAATGCTGGGGTCGAAATTGGTAACAGCTTCCTTCCCATTACATTTGATGGCGGCTTTATCATAAGCCCTAGTACAAGCAAAAAAATAATTCACTTCTTCAACCGTCTTTAAAAATCGCAATTAATTTCCGACGACTTTTAGGTATTATTTGACTCCATAAAACCTACCTTGCAGCTTCGACTTCAGTATCGAAAAGTCCCAAATACACGTACCTGTCACGGTAAGATCAAACACGAATTAGGCGCAATGTAAAGACCGAAATTAATCGAAATTTGAAAGAGGAAAAAATGGTACTTTTTGCCTAAAAATTGGCCCATCCTAGCTTCCCATCTACCACATTTGTGCAATGTGACACCTCTATATTTTGAACTCCCTCTTGGAAAACCAGTACTTTGCCGACGCAGTACGTGCACAAATTCTTCCTTTGTTAGATTGCTCATCTGTTCAAAAATGAAGCATACAATATAGTGGCATGTCACATTTATTAGTACTATAATACTTAATAAATTAACTTCATTTGATAAACATAAACACTAAGGACTCACGTCAGTGTGAAAAAAAGTGTACAAGATAAGGAATCAAACTGTAGAAGATAAGAGGTGTAATAAAACACCTCCCTCTCTCTCCTCTCTCCCTCTCTCTCTCTACAAGTGACCTACCTGTTTTAAGTCGTCTTCATAATCCTCTATGCTAAAGTTGATGTCTGCTTCAACTCCTCGGAATTTAATGGCTGCTCTATCGTATGCCCTGTGTGTTTATATAAATATATACATATACATTCATTTGTATGCATTAATAAAAAAAATTGAAATTTTTAAGAGTGGTGGGAAGCTTACCGGGCAGCGGCATGGGCTGTATCAAATCCACCTATACATACAAGATTTAAAAAAAATTAAAATTCCATCCAATTTCCACCGATCAATAAATCACCACCGATCAATAAATCACAAAATCAAGAATTGCAATGCGGTTGTAATTAAACGACGAAAGAATAAAAAACCCACCTAAATAAACCTGCTTTCCACAGTCCCTGATTCCAAAGAAACAAAATTTAATCGTATATAGAAAATTAAGAAAAAAATTTAAAGAAAACGTGTTATGCTAATAGATGAATTTTGGTATATATGTACCATATGTGTGATTCCCAACGGCCCGTCCGCCGGTAAAACGTGACGCCGCGGTATTGGGAGCTCCGTGAGCGGGGCCCACGGCGGCTCTTCTTCAGCGGCTGCGCCACCTCCGCCGCCGACTTTCCGAAGGCGGCGGCCGCGGCTGCGTGGGGCTCGGACTGGCAGAATTTCACCCCGACCCAGTGGGCACGGGGGAATCCGGCGGCGGCAGCTTCGGAGTTGTCGACGGGGAAAAACTGCCGCGTGACGAGGGCAGCGTCGTCGTCGTCGACGGAGAAGCCGAAAATCTTGCTGCTCCGCTTGCGGAAGGCGCCTCTGTCGGCGTCGTCGTCCTCCTCGGAGAGGTCTTCCACCACGACCGCCGACGAGCTGGAATTGGACATGGATCCGACCCGTTTCCCTTTATCGTCGGAGCAGCCCTCCGATTCGTCGTCCCTCCTCTGATCCGGCGAATCATTGAGATCCCACATTTTTAATTTAATTTCCCAATTGAATTTTGATCACAGCACAGTCTAATCAAGAAGAACCAAAAAGGGGCACACTTTCTCTCTCTAACTAAAAAAATAATACTACATCCATGGGAGAAATAGATGAAGTGAATGCTGTCTCGTGATACAACATCAAGAAGCTAGGACAATATAGGCTTGTAAGAAGAAAAAAAAATGAAAAAAAAACGTTGTTGGTTGCAAAAAAATGTTGGGTGTAATTCCCACTTCCAACTGTAGAAGTAGATCTCTATACTCTCCTGTCTACATATCCTCACTTCTCCTTCTTCCTCCCTAGCTAGCTACCCAATACTGCATAGACGAGGCCAGTTTTTCAAGGCTTGGCCGAAAGCAGTTTACTTTCTCTCTCTACACTTGATTCGTTCATTTAGATATATAGGCAACTTGGCTTCTCTTTTGAGGTTTCAAATAAAGAATGGGACCAAGTATAATATAGAGAGGGGGGCTAAGCCTAGAGTGGGGAGAACTACTGCTTTTATTTTTTATTTTTGTAATTTATTTGCTAATTATTTTTGGTGGCTATGTTGTTCAATCAAAGTCATAAATACTTGAGGGATGGTTTTCTAAAACTCTTTCTATTTATATATGTCTGCTGTGGGTGTTCCATTTAACCATTCTCTTTTCTTTAAACTCTATTTCTGTATCTATTCTTTGTATCTATACATTACTACTATCTAGCTTTAACTCTGACCCTCAAATCTATCTCTCTCCCCCTCTTTTTCTCTCTCTGCCCCTGTCTTTTACCCCATTGGTTCTTCTCTTTTAACATAGCAAGATTAATTATTATTTTTATTTATAAAATTTTGTTTAAAAAAAAAGAAATTAAAGAACCATCTCTTTCTTACGCAACTTTCCGACGTTAACCAAATCGAAAAGCAATTCCCCTCAACACACACTCTCTCTCTCTATATTGCCCACTAATGGAAATAGACAGCACCAACACAAGATGGATGACATATTACTCAACTACCTTTATTAGCTACACTAATTATCATTTCATTTTCATTCATTCAATCCCACGTCACCCCACCCCACCTCCTACATTCGTGTTTTTTTGTTTACCTCATTTCAACCAAGTTAAAAATTTACCCAACTTCAATTACCCTCCAATTACTCAATTGGGTTTTGTTATAACGAAACAACCAGAGTCAAATTCAAATGTAGCCTTTTCTGACACTACTCTTTTTAACCCTTGGAAAAAGCTTAAAATCACAATTACCTTAGATTACACCAAAATTAATGATACCCCTTCTTATAAAAATCGACAATCTATACATTTTGATATGTTCCATATTAATTTCTACTAATTCACAATATTTTTTCTCTCATATTTTTATATTTATGTATTTTTAAACATCGTTTATGGAAAATAGAAACTTTTGAGACATGTGTTTTAATACATAATTAGTAAAGTAAGAAAACAAGAAAAAATAGAAAATTGAATAAAGTAAGAAAGAGAAACAGAAAAATAAACATAACAATTTTTGTTAGGGATAGCCCAAAAAGAAAACAATTTTTATTTTTAACGGATAGAGGTAATATTATAAATGAGTCATTTCTTTTAATAAACATAACAATTTTATTTTCTATTACTTAATTATCTATTCCACTTTATTATTTCTTTATTTAACTCATTAAACATTTTTCAAATATTTTTTGCTAAAGAAAATTCTCACGTAAGGTGAGACCAATGGAGTACATCTTAAATAGCAATTGCTTACTTATAATACATCTTAAACACCTACAAATAACAAGATTTTCAAATTTATCCCAACATTTTCTTTAAAACTTTTACCAAATCTACCACAACATTAAATATCTGACATCGTATTAGTGCCATAGCAAGCCGTAAAGAAACTAAAAATTATATGCCAAATAGTACAACCTAAGGTGTCCTTTTTTCTAAAAGCAAATTGATATTATAAGCTAAAATACTCTTATGACAGATTAAAGCACAATTATAATTTGTAGAGCTGATTTTTTTACTTTTTATTTACAAAATAACAGCTTAGATTGTATCTATGCAGATTACTTTTAGTTATTTTTAACAAATAATTAACATATAAACTTTTCCTCGTCATGAGTCATCGGTAATGTGATTTCAACAAATTAATTCGGTGAATTGGGCCATGAATTGAGATTTTCGGGAAGAAATTGTGTTATTAATTTGTATCTACAGGTTAAATTAAACTGTTCCATTTGTGAAATTGTGTTTGATTTTTTTGTTCGAATTGTTTAATTTGTGTACCATTTGTAGCTTGTATTTCCGTAAGATTTATGGAATCGTTTTGGATTAGTATGATCTATTATCTGATTTATTGCGTAATTGTATTCGAACTCAAATGCATGCATTATTTGTACTATGTTTTTGGTGCATTTTAATTTTTGTGGTTGTTTGGATTAAAACGACTTTCATTTCCTTTCTACTATTGGATCTATAGATTATAGTAGTACTAAATAAATCCCACATTTCCTTTCTCAATTATGAAATATTCCGATATATTTATAATGTGGAATCCTAAAATAAATAAATTTAATATAATCTTAACCAACTAAGCAAATTATATTGTAAAGATATTAATTACTAATATATGAGAGATATGGAAGATACGTCTCGTATCAACATCTTAATACAAGAAACGATCTAGGCCATCAAGGCATCCACATTAGGGAAATGGTCTCGTCCAATGGACGGAACGAGGGCGAGACACGGTGTAGGGATGGGTGTGACGGGCGTCATGTAATGAAGCGATGGGCGGCAGAAGTACTATCACGCGCCCTTTCGTCTGATCCACACTATAAAAAACGTATCTTTTAGGGACACAAAAACTGAGATGCAATCACTTGCATTGGGAAGTTTTAAAAAATAAAAACAATTTAGGACGCAAAAGAAAGTGTACTAAAAGTAAGGACAAATTACTTATTTTTTTATTTTTTAGGAAGCTTTCATTTGTGTCCACTAATTTTAGTCTGAACACTAAGAATAAGGACACTTTTGAAGCGTTGGTGGTACATTTAGAAACATAAATAATCATTCTTAATTCTATTAAAAAATGCTCTTATTTGGAATTTTTTTGTTATAGTGCAATATGCTTCATGAGGGGCACTGGAAGAGGAGAGAGTGAGTTTCAATTTTGATTGTTTTTTATTTTGTTTATTTAATTTGAAGATTCAAATTTTTAAATGAAAAATGTCTTCCATAATCTGTTACCCAATGTATTTTTACTATTTTATTAGTATTCCTAATCCCCTAATATCATCTTTAATCATTTCTTTCTCTATCGTTTTACTTTATCAATTCTATAGTATTACTGTTAAAACTGATATCGTACTAAGACTTTTTTTTTTTTGGATGAAAATAATACTCTCGTGATTATGGATGATCTCAAATACGTCATTTATTTTTATACTCTCTCCATACCAATAAAGTTGAGTCGTATTCTTTTTTGGATGTCTCAACAAAGTTGAGTCATTTTTTTTTTTGACTAAAAATAAAATATCCAATCACTTTTATTTTTTTCCATCAACTACTTTACTCTCTCTATATCTTTCTTACTTTATTCTTCTCTCATATTTTTCAATACAATTTTTAAATTTTCATGCCCAAAAGTTTTGTATCAACTTAGTTGGGACGGAGGGGTACAAATTGTAATCTCGATTTTTTTACCGTATGATATCCTAACATGATTTCCAAACTGAGCTAAACAAACATCCACCTCACGTCAATTAATTTTCGAAAATAAATAAATAAATAGTTGATGTGTGTAGATTATGAAAATCATACGCATGTCCACATTAGGTATTTCACGATGAATGATTACGAAGCCAACCACACCACACGAAAAACATTAAAACTCGAGTATTTCCTTTTCGGTAGTATTGTGGTTGTCATTTTACTTAATATGAAAACACATTATTATTATTATTATTATTGCAATAATTGTTGCAGGTCCGACACAGGTAAATAGGGAGCGTAGGGAGGGGCAATTAGGGAAAGATGGTTTGAGGGGTTTGGTCTCAGAAAAGGAAAATGGAAGAATAGCAGTAAATGGAAAAACTTTCCAGAAAAGTCCAATCCAAGAGTACGGGAAGAGGGCCACCATTTCCCTCTTTTGTTTCCCCTCCCGACCAATGCCCATCTCACTATCGTACCTCGTATTTTTGAGTCCACCACTCGCGCCCCCGCCGCGCGTGTATCACCGTCTACTCCCTCTTCCTTCTGAAATCACTCTTCTCCCCTTGTATCTTTTCACTCTAATTTACTAAATCTCGTGTTTATAGAAAAATATTAGTCGTTGTTTTTGTTGTTGTTATGTTTCATTGTAAAACGCATATGTTTTGGGGTTATGGAATTTTGAGCTATTTTATGGGGTGGCCATTTATTCAGGCGACTGACTTGGAAAGTAAAAAAGAACCATTTGAAACTTTCTGAAAATGTTGAGTTCTTCATTTTGTTGTTCTTATATTATGGTTTTCTTTTCTGCAAATGTTTTTTGGTAGTTTGATTTTAAGACGTTGTCGGTGTTGTTTCTGTCGAAATATTTTTGCTTTTGTTCCATAAATTTAAATTTTTTGCACCTAAACTCGCAATCATTTGATGTAGTAATATGGAAGGGAATAAATGAGTACTTGTGCGTGATGTTTTTTTTTACTTTGGGATATAATAGTATTTCATTCGTTCGATAAAAATAAATATTTTAGAAGAGATGAAAAGATAAGATAATTAGAGTAGTGTTAATAGAGAATTGGAGCTTTCCAACTCATAAAAGAGAAAAACATATTAAATATTGGAAGTGTTTAATTTTGTGGATAAGAAAAAAAAACTATTTTTATGGGATTAAGAGAATATAGTTCTCAAAATTAGTATTTTTTTTTAAATTACTAAACATAACATCTTCTTCTTGTTTCAAAAATATTGTGCAGATTAAGGTGATGATGGTGACATTTCGAACCTTAGAGCATGAATAACGCGGAGGGTCGGGCCGCAAATCGCGAGTCCCGGCCTGTCCCGCGCGATGGAGGAGGAGGCGGCATGGCCTGGGCCGGTCCCCGTGCCGCGATTCAGGCCTGGTGCCCGACCCGTGGCCCGGCCTGGGACGGCGTTATTCGGGGGACGGGCTGCATCCGCGAGTCCCGGCCCAACGTTACACGCTTCTTGGGCCGGGCCGCATGTCCAATTTATTATTATTTTTTTTGATTGTGTGTCTATAAATATGAGCATTCCATTTGTGCATCAATCCTACGTGCATTCCATTTCAATCTCTATTATACCCTTTATTTCGGGGTCAATGGATTGGTTCAACAGCGATGAACGTGAGATGGAGGAGTTCGTTAACTCGAACAATTGGTACATACCGGGGTCGCAACCATCGCAGCCACAACCTAGTCCGGGAGTCGGTAGCAACGTCGACGTAACATCGCCGGTTAACACCGAAGAGTTCGAGCTCAGTGAGATGGAGCCCGCTCAAGAGCGGGGCAAGGAGAAGGTCGGCGAGGAGGATGGGCCGAAGAAGTACGGTCCGCAAGAGACAATGTGGCTTGTAAGGAACTACATCGACGTCGCCGAGGATCCTATCATCGGCAACCAGCAGACCGACAAGGCTTTCTGGGAGCGGATTGCTCAGAAGTATAACGCTGGCCGTCCTAAAGTGTCGATCGAGCGTAGCTACATGAAGCTGCGCAAGCATTAGGGCCGGGTCCAGGCGGATATGAGCAAGTGGAACGGAAAGTGGGCCAACGTAGTCCGGATGTGGCCGAGCTGGCACAGCGAGGCGGACCTCGTCTAGAAGGCGAAGGATGCGTTCTTCACTGACGGGAAGAAGGCCTTCAAGTACTACGAGGTTTGGAAGCTCATCGAGAAGAGCCCGAAGTACACCAGCGGTGCCGAGCCGGCGGCAACTGGGGCGGCGAAGAGAACCAAAGTTTCCGCCTCCGAAAACTACTCTTCGAGCGAAGGAGGTCCGACGATCGACCTCAACGTGACGGACGACGACGTCTTCGGCTCCTCTCCTAGCATTCAGAGCCGCCTGACGGGAACAAAGGCGGCCAAGAGGAAAGCAAAGGGGAAGGTAACTGCGAGCAACTCCGCTATGGTGCCACCGCCGACCAATCCGTCTCTGGATAAGATGTCCGACACTTTTTCGGAGATGAGTATTACATGGCGGATGAGCCAGTTGACGGAGTTTACATCGAGGGATACATCGAAGATGTCGGACGACGAACTCGAGTTGCATCGTGAGATGATCGCCTACCTTTGCGCCCAAATGAAAAAGTAGTAGTCGTGGCCCGGGTTTCTAGTATTTTAAATTTGCTTCGTCTAGTAATGTAATGTTAATTTCTAATGAACAATGCATTTTCCCGGTTTCAATTGTTCGACGAATTGCGTTTACGAGTTAAATATGTTGAAGTTGTGAATAGTGTCATTTATTAGTTGCGGCCCGAGTTGCTAGAGCAGTTGGGGCCTGGGCCGCAACTGTAGAGGAATGATGACGTGGAGGGGACTTGGGGCTAGAAATGGGGATGGGGTTATTCATGCCCTTAAGAATAGGCGCTCGTAGAAATCTAGGCCGACTATGTTTATGGATTTTATTGCTCTCTCTGTTCGCCATTAGAGTTCTGGTTTAATATTTTAATCTGTATGCAATTATAAGTCTCAATTAACTTTTACTATTAATGGTAGGTAGATCGTAGACCATACATTCTACTCATATTATATTATAAGATTATATCTTATGATTAAATATGTTATATTCATGAGATTGAATCTCACCAATTGATCGTGAGATTGAATCTGACAACTTGATCTTAGATGAATAATTATGTGATAATAATAAGTAATATCCACTCCCTCCAACTAAAATAAAATCAGAACCTAATTCGATGAATAACCATATGATAATGAGTCATAACAACCGGAGGACATTTTTATAGACCAACAATTTATCCAACAGAGTACTAACCTCTGTAAAAAAACAAAATAATTTCTAAACTCAAGAAGCGGCTATGTCGTTATTTGACTCGATTCTAAGGGATATTAACTAGACTCTTTGAGCTGTCCGGCAAGTGATGCAGGCCAAGAGTTCCCAAAGTTATTTCATGTTTTAATTATATTCGATGTAATTTACAGTTTATTTTTCTAGCCCAAGCAAGATATTTTATTTGTGTAGCCCAAAATCATGATTATTAATGGCCATAAACAATCTTATTTGGAGTCCAAGCTACCAATTATTTTTTTAACTAAGGGACTCTAATAAGATAATGAGTAGTGCTAAATGGCCATAATATGGCCAACCATAAAAATAAAATATTAATAAAAAAACTCTCACATTTAGTGCCAATTTACTTGGATTTAGTTCATCTTAGAAGTAACAATTTTCTAAGACTAATTTACCCTTTGTTTACCTATAAAATATCACCAAATCATCTTGGTAACATTCAATTTTGAAAATGTAATTATTAATATTCGATAATAAGTGGTTATCATGGCTTTAAGTTAAGGATCCGATAATAATTAGTTTTGGGAAATAGAGTTGTAATTATTATAGAGAGAAATTGTTATCATGGGTTTAAGTTAAGTAACCGATAATAATTAGTTTTCTCCAAAATTGATAGGAAAAGGACAATTAAGTAAAAGTATTTGAGCACTATCTAAAACTATTATTTTATTATATTATTGTGTACAACTATTTACAAAAATGCCCCTGTGTGACCAGCCATATTATGGCCGCATAGCATTATCCTAAGATAATTGAGGGTTGTATTGAAAATTACCCAATACATATTTCTTACACTAATTAGTACTCCTTCCCTCCGTTCCATAGTACTATCTAAGAAAATTATTCCCAATGAGTATATTGTAAAATATTCAGCTAAATTTAACATGTGTTTGTGTTAAATAATCATAATGATTCCTCCTATTATCACCTTATCGGGTGGGAAGACTTCAGGTCGGTGGATTTTAATTGGGCTAGTCTGTTAGAAAATTGGACTAGGCTGTCACTATTAATCCATGCATTTCAAATTTTATATAAGTATGTGGTCATAATTATGTTTTTAGTGTGTGGATAGGCAAGGCCAACAACATGTCAACGATCTGACTCGTTAATTTTTTTTTCTTAGCAAAGTCATCAAAGGTCATGTCGAGTTCAATAATTTAGCATCAAAATACACAAATTTAGGTATTATTACACACCAATTTTGAATCAATTCAGAAGGCACTTTGTAGTCTATTTTTTTTTCGTTATTTAAGCAAATTTAATGTGTTATATTCGGAATATTATACCAGCACAAGAGTAATTTATAAAATTTCACCGGCCAAACTAGTTCAATAAATGGTCTTTAATTAGCATTACATTTCCTATATTACAACCTTGACAAATTGTCATGCAAAAAGTTGAGATATTTCATTCCAGTAACTGTTTTGTCATTTCATCCTTCAATTCTGATAAGAAATCCCACAAAAGAAATATATCACCAAGAGTGTGAATACATAGGAAATGATAATAATATGGAATCTTAGTATATGTAGTTGAGCTTGTGTAGCTGCTTGAAGTGACATTAAAATTTTGTGTAGTCTGACTGTATTCCACAAAGATTATGTGGAGCATTCACAAAGTCTGACATGGAATCAATACAATAAGTATACACTATAACAAAATCACGTTGAGAAAATATAGTGTGATTCTTAGAAGAGCTTGTGAAATTTGATCATCAAATTTTGATAGGTTTCACAACTTTCAAAATAAGTTGGAAAACAATGAATTCATAATTTATAACCAAATGGGGTTGTTTTCTTTACGAATAAAGACATCGATTAACTCACCGGTAATGACGTACATGTATCATTTCAACCATATGAGCAGTGGCGGACACAGTAAGGGGTGGAGGAGGGTTTAAGCCATTCCCAAATCATTTTTTTTTATAAATTTTCTATTGTGATTTTTCTCAAAATTTTTGAAATGCATACTTAGGCCTTCCCAAACTAATGATACTTCAGACTAAATAAATAAAAGTTGGATGTTAAAAGGGGCTCAATTTGATTATTTAAATTTTAAAGAACAGTAACAATGGTTGCCCTTTTATTTGGAGAAGAAGACGTATTCAAGAAGGAGAAGAGTAAGACCAAAAAGTTAAATAATAGTATTATAATAATACTTTTTAACATAAAAAAACGTGTGTGAAATTTGTTTCACTTATGGCTTGTAATTTCTCATATCCCGAGGATATTGATTTTAAAAAATTTAATGACCTTTAAAGAGTGATTAATCATTCCATTAAGGGATTTTTTAAAATTAATTACTAAGCAAAGTCTCCTTTAAATTATACACTCTAACCGGTTAACCTATGTTAAAATTTTCATTAACTTATTCCTTTTACATTAAAAACTTGTTTTTTACTAATTTATATTTTTTTCTGAGAAACTAAGATATAAATATGCATAGATATATTTTTGTTAAATACATGTTGGGCTCGTTTTTATGTGTATAAAATATTTATGTATTTTTATACTTATATGATTATTATTTTATGTTTCACTTTATTTTTTCATATCCTATCAAAGATGATCCCTCACCTCTTAAGGAAATAATTAAAATATATAATTGTATTTCATCTCTCCTCCTTTAAAACACCCAATAATATTTTTTCTCTTTTATGTTATTCCTATTTCGTACTTTTAAATACTCAACAATATATTCTCTATGTTAATTTATTCATTTTACCTACTTTAAAACATCCAATAACCTTTACTTTCTATTTAAACTCTTTAAAATGAAATTACATAAAATGTTGTATCGTCCTAAGGACTATCTATCCTGAGAGGAGTGTATATAGTACAACCCCTGCTAGAAAAATTTTCTGCGTCTGCCACTGCATATGAGATACAATTTCATCAAATTTTATTTTGTTTGAATAATTGCAAACAAATTCTAACTTCAGAATTAATTGCCTAACTGATTTCTACACTCAATAAAAAAAATGGAAACAAGAAAAAGAAAAGAATTTAGTATTGTTAATGAGGAAAGTGTGTATAGAATTTTGTTTTGCATCACTCTAAAATACTAATCAAGATTATATGTAATTTGGTATAAAGTCCTTTTAATTTCTTTAGAGTATTTTAAACAAGATCAACACTGCTTTGTAAAACTCAATTCCTGCAAAAACTGATACATGAGTTAGACAATAGCATGCTGGGCTAGGTAATTGTCAATGTCAAAATCCAGTTTTTGTTGTCTTTTATGTAATTGATGATGAGGATGGATATCTTGCATTCCAACTGAGGAAGTAAAACCAATTCCCTGCAAGTAAACATGTTTTCTCCTACTCTATTTTTGTGCAGAAAAACTCACATGCATGCTTTATCTAGGAAAGAAGTAAAGAACCAAAATATGCAAGTTATGAGAACTAAGCATGATAGTGGCAAAAAATTCTTTCACATAGTACTATAATGATTGAACAACAAGTCATTTGTGTGAATTCACCGCTCTAGTTCAATAAAATGCTCTTTAGCACTATGTTATTTTACCAACCTTGACAAGCATGAAAGATGAGGGATTTCGTTCTATTAACTCCTTTGTTATTTTCAGCCCTAAATTCTGACGTCAACTTCTAAACACTAGTAACATTTTCAACTAATACGAATGGATAAATATGACAATTACATGGAATCTTACCCCATGTAGTTGAGGTCGTAGACAAGGTAAAATTTTATACAATTTGCCTAATTTCACAAAGATTAAATCCCCACTGATTTTAGACAAATTCTTGTTAGTCCGAAACATTAAAATCTATCATCAAAATTATGAATTTTAATATTTTACTCAAAATTTTCATATGGTCTAATTTGAATGAAGTTATTGATTTCACATTGAACTCATGTTAGTAAGATATGTAGTGTCTGCTTTGGACAAACCATCACAATTTTATTTTTAGAAAACTTGTCAAAGGGTTTCAAACTAATTAATGCAATTTTGATAACCCCTTGTATATTGCTTGCAAGTTAATATATTCCACAATGCGAGATGTAGTAGATGTAGTTTGCACCATAACAAATAAGATCACATGACCTAGACTATATATGTTACACCATGTACACAGGTCACCATAGGTCACACCACATAGGAACACCGATAAACATGCAAATTAAAGCAATTTACAGAACCACGAGTGACTCATGCCCGGCTCAAACATGCAAAAAAAATATTTTTTAAAATAAAAATAAAATTATTTTTTTCTTTTATTTATTTAATTTTTATTAAGAATGAGAGAAATATATATATATAATATTTGAATGAGGAGTATAAAATAACTTTATTCCTCCAATGGATAAGAACGGGAGCTTTAAGAAACTGCATGTGGTGGGTTGCTGTGCACTAAACGTAAGTCGACCCAATTCCATTATCCATTCAAAACTCTCCCAAGCCTATCCCCTCCTTCTCATTTGGGCCCACATTTTTCATTATTATACTATTATATCAAACATAACTCCAACTATATATCATATAAATAATAATAATAATAATAATAAAATAGAAAAGGATACAACATGATTGAGATTGACCCACTAGCTCCGCCGGGCCGGCTGGGGGCTGTGGCTGCCACCGTGTAAAAGCAAGAAATAGTTATACTCCTAAACACCTCAACATTATAAGAAAATAGTACTACTCACATTACAAAATTAAAAATTCAAAACTCAAAAATTAAAATCTTGATAATTAATTGAAAAATATCCACTTGCACCAAACTCGAGCAATTGTAGGACCCCATCTGCTTCCCGCTCGCCCACCACCACCACCACCACCACCAATAATCATCAACACTAACATGCACTTCCTCTACAAGAAAATCTATGCTGCTGTAGATACCTAAGATATGTACATTAATTATTCTTTTACACAAGCATAACGCCAAACTGTTCCATCCAACCATATCAATATAGCCTATATACCAAAGAACAACCTAAAAAAAATTCAAAATCTACTAATAATAATATACAAAAATCCCCAAAAATAAATCTAAAAGAGATCGCTGCCTGAATTACTAGGTGCATGTTTATCATCACACCCCTCAACGAGGAACACTACATCACTAAAATTTTAAAAAAGAAAAAAGTAAAAAAAAAAAAACGTTATTTGTAGTAATTAATTAACAATTACAATTTCTATGAGCTATAGTCAAGGCTGGAGTCCTCGGGTTCGGGTTGGGCGGGTTCGGGCTCGGGCTGCTTGTTGAGATCGATCTCTTCCTCAAACCAAGCGGGTTTCGCGGAGAGGCGATTGGTGGAGTGGAGGGCGTCGACCCGGGCGCCGACCTCCGCCGCCTTCTTCCTTATGGAGGCGGCGGAGAGGTCGTGGAGGGCGGCGGCGGCGATTTGGTCGGGAAAGTTGAGCTTGGCGGTGGGGCCGCGGAGGTAGAAGACGGCGGTGTCGTAGGCGCGGGCGGCTGCGACGGCGGTGGAGTAGGAGCCGAGCCAGATTCGGGATCTCTTGTTGGGCTCTCTAATCTCGGCGACCCACTTCCCCCACTTGCGCATACGGATGCCCTTGTAGGGCTTGTCGCTCCGCCGCCGGGAGGAGATTCTCGGAGCTCCGCCGCCGTCCATTTCTTGAATTGATTGGAGAGAGAGAGAGAGAGGGAGGGAGACAGAATTAAGACATATGGGCGGGCAGCTTAGTTTTTATTCTTCAAAAGCGGTTTTTGTGAGCCAAAAAGACTAACGAAATAAAGAAATCCACCGACAAAACACCCTCTCGTTACGGCCTTTTCTCTCTCTAGAACCACTCGTATTTATACAAACATAATGAGTCATTAAATTTAAAAAAAATCTGTTTATTTATTGAAAATAACTAAATGAAATAAGATATTTAATATTGGATATCACAAAATAATAATATAAAATATTTGATAATTAATAGTTCTAATTTTAAATGCCAAACATAGAATTAAATAATAGAACACTAAAAGCATACTGATTTACTTCGTTTTTAGTTCATCATAGAAATATTTATATTTTAAAAAGAAATAAATATGAGTGTTTTTGTGGAATGATTTTTTTAAAAATAATTTTTACCACGTACGAAAAATAGAAAGGTTGGCCGGCAATGGCATGACATAGTGTATGAATTTGGTTTCAGCCGCAGAGGCTTTTTCTCACTCGTCATTCTCCACTATTTGGCTCTACCCGGAGATATCGGAAATTAAATTTAAACTTGAATTTCCTCATTTTTTGTTAGCCTCGGATTCCACGAAATAGCTGGTGTCATTATATTTGAAGATTTGTTCTTTTGCTTATAATCATTAATTTCGAATTCATATTCTCACTTCATGATTATAAACATATGTGGTTTTTATAAAATGAAAAGGTTGAATGTAATTTAAAATTATTCAGACTATTTTGGCAGAACTAAAATTTCCGCATACTCCAAGTTTTAATTGTTCAACACTCCAAATCAATTAGTATATCAGTTATGTGAATGTTTTAAACATCTACGACGGTAGTAGTATTATTAACTGGCAATGATATGGAAATCCAAAAATAATTAAACGCCTGTAAATTTGTTGGCAGAAGTTTGAGTTAATTAATTAATGTGCGAAATGATGATTAATTATGAATATTCGTTGGTGTGGTTGGTTTAGTCATTAGGAGAAATATATATATATATATATATATATATATATATATATATATATATATATATATATACAATTAACGATTTTGGGAGGCTTGTTCAGAGCCACACTCCAACAATTAACGATATTTGTAAATTGACTGCCCTTTACTTTCAGCGTGTGCCTGTATGGGCCATCCTCTGTTTCATACTCATCAGTGTTAACGCCTTGCATTTGATATTTGTGAGTTTGAATTGAGCAACTGGTAATAAATTTTAACAATTAATTTTTGTATTGAGTATAGCAATTATTTTTGACATTTACTCTTTTATAATATATTTATTTATTTCTCTTCTAAAATTGGATTATTTCAAAGTAGTTTGGATATAGTTTCTAGTAAATTGACTGTTTAGTTGTTTTGTCACTCTCTTTGAATCGACGTTTTCGTATTTGTGGGAAGATTCTTTTTTAAGGTAAAACTGAAAATGGGAGTGATGATTTAGCGAATTTTTGATGGGAATAAATGCAAGTAATAAATGAAGATCACAACACTGAGAATTACGTGGTTCGATTTACTGAGGTAAATCTACGTCCACGGGAAGAATAGAGGGCAAATTTGTATTGCTTGATCTAGCTTACAGATTACAATGCTGATTTGCTATATGAGATTCAGGATCTAGAGAACTTAACCCTGGTCTATCTGATCTAAGTTCTATTTATACATTCGAACTAAGATCGTGGTTTGCAGCCATGGTAGCGGAGTTGATAACTGCTTAATACCACTAAATAGATCGTGGGTGTAATGGAGGTCGTGGAGATCCTGCATGGGTCCACTATCTCCTTGTTCGGTCGAATACTGAGACCGAACTGCTGAACTTTGCCGATCAGCTTTTGCCGATATGAGAGTTGAGCTCGATTGGTCGGCTTTTACCGAGCTATAGGCTGTGACCGAACTCTTTGGTTGTGCCGAACTGATACTCTTCCTTGGATTACTATCTCCTTGTTCGGTCGAATACTGAGACCGAACTGCTGAACTTTGCCGATCGGCTTTTGCCGAGCTATAGGCTGTGACCGAACTCTTTGGTTGTGCCGAACTGATACTCTTCCTTGGGTTTTGGGCTGATGGGCCGTCACTGCTATTGGGCTCGCAATTATTGTTTAGTTGTTTAGTTCGTATCCCATCACTACCCCCCCCCGAAAAGCGAAGTGAATCACTTCGGCATTTTGGATAAGTGTAAGGGGGAGGCTGACGTCAGGGGACGTGCTCTGCACGTGTCTGCATTAAATGTGACAGCAAATCCGGCCAGAGAATCCAGAAAAAGTGGGATTTGAAACGGTGCGACGAATTTGAAAAATATTTCCTTTCCTCATCATTGGAGCACTTTTGCGATTATTTCTTCTGCATTCTCTCTCTTTTTCGTAAAATTTTCTTTCGCTTCTTCAAGAATTTCTTCAGAGACTTTCGACCATCAAAGAGTAAGAATCATGTCTTCTTCTTCTGAAACTGTTTCTGAATCAGGTAGTGGTAGGAAGGGGGGTAAGGGATCTTCTGGCCGGAAAAATTCCGGGGAGAAGACGGTAGAATATTTTCACAGCATTTTGAGTAAGGATACTGTGATATCCTTACACAGAAAATATTTTCTTCCTGGGGGGTTAGTGGTGATTCCCGACGACACTCATAGGGCTAACTCGCCGCCGGAGGGTTATGCCACCGTTTACGAAGCCTGCTTAGAATGCGGGCTTCGTTTCCCTCTTCCCCCCGCCTTTGTAGAGCTTCTTGATTTTTTCCAACTTCCTTTAGGTCAGGTGACTCCAAATTCTTGGAGGCACTTATCGGCCTTTGCTGCCGAGCTGCGTAGACTAGAAAAGGATCTGTCTCTGAGGGCAATCCTTAATTTCTTTCAGTTTAAGAGAAAGGGATCCTGGTTTTACTTGATCCCTTTACAGCCCTTTAGAGCCTTCTGTAAAACCAAATGGCCGATGTGGAAAAATCGCTTCTTTTTTTACAATAGGACAGCGGCTCCGGACTTTTCCTGGAGAGGGCCGAAGTCCGTAATTCCTCATCCTCGGGTAGAACCGTTGGACGAGCTCGAGGGCGGGCTCAATAAGATTCCCATGATTAGGAAACAGTATTTGGAATTTGAGCTCGTCAAGGGTGACTTCGTGTTCGACTCCTCGTCTTCGGACGAAGAGACTGAGGGTGAGGATTTCTTTTTTATGCTTTACTGCTTTAGCGGCGAAAACTAACTTTGTTTTCTTGCTTTTTGGCAGTGAACATGCTAAGCAGGCTTGGTCGCAAATCCTCCGAATCAAAGGAGCCGGAGATACAGAAAACCACCAGCTCGGCGTCTGATGCCGAGAAGAATCCGAAGAGGCAGAAGACCTCTTCGAGTCAGTCTTCAGATCTAAAAAAACCGGGATCGACCTCGGCAAGGGGGAAGGCGAAGACTCAGAAACCCCCAAAAGCGCCAGAGAGAGACATTGTCCAGGGGGGTTATGGATCAGGAGTGGTTACGGCCACTTCGGAACATATCTCTGAGCCCTTTTTATGGCCAAAGGACTTTGTAGAGGTGAATTTTCTTCTTGATTTTCTGGCTTTGCTTCTTTCCTATATTTTTTTGTGGCCCCTCTGTTGACTTTTTCCTTTTTCCATTTTCAGAGGAACAATATGCTCTGCAAACTCGTCACAGTTGAACTCTCTAAAGCGTCCAGCGATTATGATGAGATGCAGAGGAATTTGAATGCTGCTCGTCATCAGGCCGAACAGGCTCGGGCAGACTTTGAGAGGGCAAGGGCCGCTATGATCTCGGCTCAGGATGAAGCCCAACGTGCCAAAGACCAGCTCATCATCCAGAGAGAGCGGTCGAAACAGGGGGAGGCGGCTGCCGTGGTGGCTCAGGGGGAGGCTCTCCGTGTTTACACGGAGAAACTCTTTTTGAGCAATCAATTTTCGGCCCTTATCGGTGATCTGCTGAAATTGATGACCGATAATGCTGAGCAGGAACCCGAAGTCGTCTTGCCGCTGTATGGCCGAGAGATTGCAGCGCGTCTCCAGAGTCTGCCGCTCCTTGAGGAGCTTGCGTCTTCATCGGTCCTGCTTTCTGCTGAACGAGTCCGTAATTGCCGTGCTGACCGTGACGAGAACATGGAGGCCATCTTTACCTCCTTGGGGCCTGTTTCACCCGCTTCAATTTTCAAAGAAGAGGGTGAGCAGGAAAATGAGGCCGGCAAGGAGACCGAGCAGAAGGATCAGCAGACCGGCGACGGGCACGCCGAGCAAGAGGTGCAGCAGATCGGCGATGGGGGCGCCGAGCAGGAGGGAGGGAGGAGGGAGGCCGAGGCTGAGACCGAGGTCGACAAGGAGAAAGAAGCTGAAACCCACAGAGAAGCCGGAGACGAAACTGGCGGAGTATGATTTCGTCTCCCTTCTCTTAGTTTAGTTTCTTTCTTTCTATTTGTAAAATGGCCTTGAAGCCCTCCTTGTGTAAATTTTTTCTTGTGAATGAAAAAAATTCTTCTTTCTACACTCGTGTCTTCCTTATAGCTTTTCTTAATCCCTTTTACTCCTATTGTGGTTTACTGCCTGCTCGGTAAACTGAAATGCCGAACTGACATAGCTGCTTCGTATTCTTAACTCTAAGGAGCTGGAGGTACTTCACTGGAAGCGGCTATACTCTTTGGCTTTAAATGAAGCTGAGAAAAAAGCTATAGATGACCAGATGAAGTATGATGAACTCTTGGCTCGTTCAGTGGAGCTGGAGTCCAACAATAAGGACTTAGAGTCCATAAAGAAAGATCTGGAGGCCGAGCTGAATACTGTCATCGCTGAGAGGACTGCATATGAAGATTTCATCTGCGGGCGCGGGGGAATGACTATATCTGAAGTTCAGAATCAAGTTGATGAACTGTGGGAGGAGCTTCATGTACTCCGGAAGAACAATGTGCTGGAGAGCTCGGCTTGCCAACAAGTTGTGAAATCATTGCGGCGCTTGGCTTCTCTGTACGACATCATTCTTTCCCGGCGTCCCTCAATCGAGAGATTCCTTAGCCGTTTCCCGCTAATAGATGCTCACACTCCAACTCAAACCTCTAATCCACTTACTCAAAGTTCTACTCCAAATCAACAACGGACTCAGGAGCAACCGGAAACGTCAAGACAAGAACGCCCTGAAGTTCGTAGAGGAGTTGTGAATATGAGTGAGCAAGATCAGCGAATGCTTCGTGAAGAGACTCTTCGCCGCCGAGGTGCTAGAACTTCTCGGACTCAGGGAAGAGGCGGTAGGTCGATCAGAGCATCTCGTCCACCTACTTATTCTTCAACTGCTCGGAACGCCCGAACTCAGCATCATGAGGATTTTTCGGATAGGTGGCTCAACTTTAGCAATCGTAGACAGTAGAATAGTCCTTTGTAATGGTGTAACGCATTCTCGTAGGGCAGCGGAATTGTATGCCCAACAAGACTTAGTAAATGAAATTTTTTCATTTCGCTTCTATCACTGCGTATTTACAGTTCAGCGATTTTTTATTTCATTTATTGTACTCGTCCTCGGTCTTATGAAGTAAACTCTTCTTTGACCGGACTTAGTTAGTGTCCTTATTTGGCGAGTTTTATCGCTTGGATTGGACTTTCCCTAGTTAACCGGAGTGGTTCTCGGCTTATTGCAGTTCGTTTCAGACGAATTGCTTGTTTCTTAAGCTGAATTGTGGAATCTTGTATCTTCCTTAGAAGCTTGGACCCACAATTGTCTTTACTCGTCCTCGGTCTTATGAAGTAAACTCTTCTTTGACCGGACTTAGTTAGTGTCCTTATTTGGCGAGTTTTATCGCTTGGATTGGACTTTCCCTAGTTAACCGGAGTGGTTTGTTCTTTCACCGTGAGAACTGGAGGCAGATTTCTCCCGAGGCTGTTTTCCAGACCTACGGGCTGGACTAGCTTCCTCACGTTCATCACGGACGGAAGTATGGGTATTATGTGATCTGGTACGCATTTTTTGGTGGAAGAGGATCAAAAACTCGCTTTTATCACAGTTTTGGTTCTCTGTTTCCCACAGACGGCGCCAGTGATGATTTAGCGAATTTTTGATGGGAATAAATGCAAGTAATAAATGAAGATCACAACACTGAGAATTACGTGGTTCGATTTACTGAGGTAAATCTACGTCCACGGGAAGAATAGAGGGCAAATTTGTATTGCTTGATCTAGCTTACAGATTACAATGCTGATTTGCTATATGAGATTCAGGATCTAGAGAACTTAACCCTGGTCTATCTGATCTAAGTTCTATTTATACATTCGAACTAAGATCGTGGTTTGCAGCCATGGTAGCGGAGTTGATAACTGCTTAATACCACTAAATAGATCGTGGGTGTAATGGAGGTCGTGGAGATCCTGCATGGGTCCACTATCTCCTTGTTCGGTCGAATACTGAGACCGAACTGCTGAACTTTGCCGATCAGCTTTTGCCGATCTGAGAGTTGAGCTCGATTGGTCGGCTTTTACCGAGCTATAGGCTGTGACCGAACTCTTTGGTTGTGCCGAACTGATACTCTTCCTTGGATTACTATCTCCTTGTTCGGTCGAATACTGAGACCGAACTGCTGAACTTTGCCGATCGGCTTTTGCCGAGCTATAGGCTGTGACCGAACTCTTTGGTTGTGCCGAACTGATACTCTTCCTTGGGTTTTGGGCTGATGGGCCGTCACTGCTATTGGGCTCGCAATTATTGTTTAGTTGTTTAGTTCGTATCCCATCAGGAGTTGATTTCTTAATTTGTATGTTAATTTACTTTGAAAACTTCGTCAATTCTTTTCTCTATTTGACAACAAAAGTCCTTTTAGTTATGTGTGAAATATTGTATGCAATTTTATGTTTTAGCCTTGTATGTTAAATTGTGGTGTTTCACAATGAACCGATCGATCATTAAATCTAACATCAAATTTGACGTCGACCTATTTTCTCCTTTGTCCACCTACCAATTTATTTCATGAATAATTTTTGTCGGTATGCATCAAAATTCATAAAATTAAAGAGAATATTTCTTTATTGATAAACTATTGTTTTCCCTCAAACAATTCAAACAAGCCTTCTTGTGCTCGCATCATTGGTTTAGGGAATTATTGAAGCTAAAGATACACTGTAGTATTATTGTAATATATATTGGCTTATTTGAATATATTATGGGACGGTTAGTTTGGTGGAAGCAATAGATAATGCTGATAACATAGAGGAGAATAATAGTTTGTGTTTGAATTAATTTATTATGGTGTGAGATAAAATTGAATGATTATGACTAAAATGCAAAAAAATATGATAAAAATGTGGACTTTTTACAATCATGCAGAAATGCATAGAATTGAGAATACACAAAATCAATTAACAATCTTTGTGAGAATATTTTTGAATTTTATATTATAGATTGATCATTGAAGGATGGTTAAATAGTTAATTCAACTTTCGGTGATAAATTAATAGTGATTAGGTGTAGGTTGAGTAATCTATCAGAGCATCTCCAATGCTGACGGACGTCAAATAGCCGTCAAATAGCCTTCACACTGCCACATCATCAGCACTACAATTCTCCTGCCACATCAGCTTGCCATATCAACTGGACATCAAATAGCCATCAAATAGCCTTCACACTACCTATCCACATCACTAATAACAATTATATAATTTAATTTACACTTGTATCAACATACGGAATTTAAATTACGAGACAAATACGGAAAATTCGAATAATAATATTAAAATTTTTTTATTACATTAATATAAAAAAAAGTACAATAATTAAAAATATTACATTTAAAAAATTACATAAATTTGCATAAAAACTACCGCCTTGCAGTCCTCAGCGCCCACAACTCTTCAACTAAATCATTTTGCAGTCGAATATGAGCCTCCGTCTGACGCATGTCGGCATGTGCTTGGAGGAGGGCTTCTTCATCGTGCGGTACCCCACCTCGTACGTTGGCGGTGATGACGCCGTGGCTTGGACCTGCTTCATTATCGTCGGTGGCCCAATCAGTCAGTTGTACACCTTCATCTTCGACGATCATGTTGTGCATGATAATACAGGCATACATTATATCAGCAATGCAGTCGACATGCCACAAACGCGTTGGTCCCTTAACTGCAGCCCATCGAGCTTGAAGCACACCAAATGCGCGCTCCACGTCCTTTCGCGCCGACTCCTGCCGAGTCGCAAAGTAGGCCTTCTTCGGCTCTGATGCGCACCGGATCGTCTTCACAAAGACGGGCCACCTAGGGTATATCCCATCCGCCAAGTAGTAGCCCATATCATGCTGGTTGCCGTTGGCGACAAAACTGATGGCCGGACCGACGCCCTGGCACTGCTCGTTGAAAAGGGGCGACGAGTTGAGGACGTTTAGGTCGTTGTTCGAACCGGCTATCCCAAAATACGCATGCCAAATCCACAACCGGTAATCAGCCACGGCCTCGAGGATCATCGTGGGATTTTTTCCCTTGTAGCCGGTCGTGTAAAACCCCTTCCAGGCAGCGGGACAGTTCTTCCATTCCCAATGCATACAATCTATGCTGCCTAGCATTCCCGGGAACCCGTGCTGATCCCCGTGCATCCGCAGCAAATTCCGGCAATCTTCGGGGGTAGGCTTTCGGAGATACTGATCACCGAATACTTCGATCACGCCCTGGCAGAAATACTTCATACATTCGATGGCAGTCGTCTCACCGATGTGGAGGTATTCGTCCCACATGTCTGCCGCGGTGCCGTAGGCCAACTGCCTGATTGCCGCAGTGCACTTTTGAATAGGGGTGTGGCCGGGTCTGCCAACCGCATCGTGCCTGAAGCGGAAATACAGATATCGCTGCTCCAATTCGTTAACAATACGCATAAATAAGTCCCGCCTCATCCTAAAACGACGCCTGAAATGGTTGGCGTCAAAACGCGGCTCCTCTGCGAAGTAATCTGTGAACAGGCGCTGATGTGCAGCGTCATGATCACGATGCACCACTTGTCGACGGTGGACAACTGGTCGTGGGCGAGGTGCCGCCGGCTGCATATAACTCTGCATCCATCGATCAACCTCACGGCTCGTATAGGCATCAAGCTCTTCGTTCATCATACGCTCGTACTCATCCGCATCCCCACCACTACCACCGGCATTACTCATTTCTTAAATTGATCTTGTACAGAAAGTAAGGTAGAGAGAGAGTACTCGTTAAAACAAGTGGTGCGAATGAAAATGAGGTTCAACGCGCGTATATATAGTGTTTTGCGAAAAAAAAAAAAAATATTTAAATCCGACGCCGGTTTGGCGCCGATCCGGGAGCCACAATGGCGCCCGTGAGGATCGGCGTGGGAACCGGCGTCAGCGCGGGAATCGGCATGGCGACGCCGATTTTGACGCCGATTTCGCCCACGCCGGTTCCAATGGTTCGGCGTCAAACCGGCGTGGGCGAAAAATCGGCGCTCCGGTGGTGACGCCGACCATTGGAGATGCTCTCACAGGCTTCATCATGCAAAATAAACATTTGAATATGTTAAATAATATCTCACACATGTGTGTGTGATGGTTTAGTGATAGTGTGGTTAATTGATGAGATCAAAGATCTCGAGTTTGAGTTCACTATGACCTTTTAAATTTAAGTTAAAAAGAACTAATATGATCTTTTCAATTTATGTTAAAAAGAAAATGTATAATTAATTATCTAAATTTATGTTAAAAAGAACTCTGACCTGAATTTATGTTAAAAAGGAAAATATAATTAATTATTAACCTTGTCTTAACAGTCATATCACCTAAACAAAATGTGTCCTATGTCCACCGACCATATGGTTTATGCGCCATATAGGGAGATGTGGAATTTCGTTATAGATTTGGATGAGTATTTATTTTAAAATTAATTTATATAATATTGACCTTTGATATTTATATTGAAATTTAAATGAATATTTTTTTCTTTCTACAAGCCAGAAAGATTATATGAGAAAGTGGACCGAAAGTTTGGGAAGTTCGATCATCACATCTATACCTATATTTTTATAATGATGATTAGACTATGAAGGATTCAATTAAATTACATATTTTTGAATTACATATTTGAAATTAAATCATTATTCCCATTAAGTATTTGAATGTTTATTTTGTAGCATTCTAAATTTTATTAGGACAATATTGTATAAATAAGTTACTACTCCATCCGTCCCTTAGAAATAAATCTTATTTGGAACTACATAGATTTTAATGCGTAAATAAATCTTATTTGGAACTACATAGATTTTAATGCGTAATTGCAACAGGTAAAATAAAAGAGAAGGAGAAAATATAGTTTAAAAATTTTAATAGATGGTAGGACTCGTATAACAAAGCTTCCAACCAAACAATCTACCATTTGAAACAAACATTCTATCATATGGAATGCCTTCTCAATAGGTACACTCATCTAATTCAAAACTAAAATAACATTACAGTTTCAAGTACAGAACATGTAAAATAAGGTGTGAATTTACTACGAGATTTCTAATGTGGAAATCACATTATTAGAATTCTAGCATGAATTGACAATAATCTTTCTCCCCCGCAGATTCCGGAGAGAGATTCTATCAACAAGTGTTAATAGTAAATGAAAAGACTGACAAAACTCTGTAAATCTCACAACTGTGTAACTTAAATATTGTTCAGACATCCCATGTCTTTAGTAGCACCCACCAAGTAAAATACTAACACAAATATGAAATATGCATCTGCACTGTAACAATTTCTACTGTCTTTATCAATAATGTTATTCTCAAATCCAATGTGAAAAGTAGGTAATCAACCCTGATGGAACTAAAATGGTCAATTATGTTGACACACAAGACCTCTCTAATCATAGGCATCTTGGAAATTTTTACATAGTAAGAATGTGTCAACTCTTCGCATAAGTCAAAGAGTGGTTGAAGAAAAGTAAGGCACAATCACATTTTTTTCTTCGCCCAAGTTCCATTAATTCGACGCATCTCTAGAAAGATACCCAACGACGTAGGCAAACAGTAGATATACCCCTAACCAGGTTTGTTCAACGAAGCAGGCTCCTACATGATTTTACTGCATCTGTTCACCTGGTGGACCTCTTACTACGCATTCCCATCCGAGATTTTGCAAATCTAAATTCAGGTTAGGGGAACATGCCAAGAAATTTGTTCTGACATAACAATAAATATCAGTAAATGGAAACAGTTTACTGCTGTAACTAGCTCAAAAGGATACTCCAGCCGCATCCCTTCGCCAGACGTTGAGGAATAGAGAGCTGTGCCTTGTAGATGACTTAGAGCCTCGGTTGAAGAAGCAGTGTCCTGAGTAATGCCGAAGAAAAAATTTAGAGGAAAGGAAAAGTAGATGAACCGTTGCTAGTAAACCCAACGATCATATGAGTGCATGTAAAACACTGGAAATAATGCTAAAGCTTTTCTGTGGAAATAAACGGAGTTGTAGAATTGTCAAAATAATACCATACCTGAAAGTCAACAAATGCAACAGGTGCTCCATATGTACTTTGCATCTTCAGTTTTATAAATCCACGACATCTATGGAAAGCAGGCAGAAATGTCAAATATAAGAACATTTGCTGTGGTTCCATTATAGAGCATGAGCATCCAAAATGCACTTAATATATACCTAGAAAACAGTTGTGTCAGCTCTTCCTCGGTGCAATGTGGACCAAGATTGGCTACAAAAAGCGTTGGACATGGGCTGCTGCTCTGAAAACATTAGGAAATGCATTAGGCCACCTTAAAAACTAAACTAGACTTTGGCTCCTTACTAGAAACACAAAACTTAATGCAAAGCCAACTTTCTTTTCTATAATCATTTCAAAGTAGCAAAATTCACTCTAATGGCATTTAAGACTATTCAGTCGGTCTTTAATCTTAACAAAAATACTGTAGACAAAGGCGACAACCAGCAACATAAAAACATAACAAAATTGAGAAAATGTTGAAGCGAACAGGCGGGGGAATAGTTATAAGTTCAAGATAAGAGATCATTTCAAGAAAATGAATTCAGAAATACTTTAGTAGCAGACTTTACCGACTTCGAAGAAGCTCCACTCATGGACCCACCATCAACGTTACGCAGACTGGATCAAGAAAAAGCAGAATTAATAATCATAAGCCAACTCAACTATGGCATGGTAAACTAAGTAATTTAACTCCAGGAAATGGGATAAGTTGCAAATGCTTCTACGTCGCCCCCGGTTCTTAAGCTTGGAGCAGGTGTTAAATATAAAATAAGGCGCATACTTAAACAATCACTTCCAAGTAGTATAAATGGGCATAAGAAGTGCGCATATGACCTTTGTGTGGAAGAATAACCAATCGTGTTGTAAGCAGAATTACCCATTCCAGGTGTGTGAATGCTGCCAAGACCTGCTAGTGCCCAAGGGTGCAAACACGTGTAACATGAGCTTTAAGAATAATGTGCCCCCCATGTGACTAGTTTCAAATGGGATCATTTTGAATTGTTACTCAAGCAGCAAAATATAGTACTGGTAGACAGGATGATAAATGGAAGCAATAAAAGATCAAAAAGGACCTAGCGAATATAAGCTTGTTTATTCTTGAAGATTTATGGTTTGGTAGATTGATGGCTAAATGGATAGAATGATGAATAATTGAATATACTAACAAAATTCATAAACACATCCTGTGCATTTTAAAAGTATTAAGGAGGCAAATGGATAGACCATACCCAACCTCTTTAGACGGGAATGGGATCCACATATCAGTCATTTGACTCAAAAGTCAAAACCAAAACAATCAGGGGTTCTTGTTATCCATCAATTTAAAATCAAAGGGTAAACATTAGGCACCTATTAGAAAATTTCTAGTAATCAATCCTTATCCACTCTCATCCACAAATGAGGCCTTTAGGGAAAGGAAGCTCCACAGGAAATGAAAGTGTATGCTTTACATAATCAAACTAGAGGTCATATCTTACCAGGATCATCACCCCTTGAACTAGCCACCGCTCCTTTCAATCTCTTTTCTGATCCTTGGTTCTCATCATCTATTCATGAGATTAGTTAGTTCAAGAAACAAGCATATGACAAACTATTAATTTAAGATATGATATACCTGCTCGTATGCGTTTTGACCGGGAATTAGATTTTGCTAGATCAATATATAGAGTAGAACCCTTTTCAAGGTCAAACACCATACCCTGAGACGCAAAAGGAAATAAGAGAATGAATTATTTTATGGTCATCATTGAATCATTTAATGTTAATTAATAATGCAATTCCTCATCAACATGTAGAATGCACAAGAGCCACAGAATTCAGATATCTTAGATAAGAGTTGTTTAACAACCCCAGGAGCAACTATGTATCCTAACAAGATTCATAGCAATCGTTACTTTCCCCTTCACCTGGAAGCAAATCCAGTCCTCAGATGATTCGGATCCTTAATTCATTTGTGAATATCATTCATGATTCATACATATTTCAACATAATAATCTTCTTGCCTCTCATGGAAGTTCGTCAGCAGCTCATAAATCAGTTATGCTACTATGCATTGCTCATACAAATTATGCATTAATGACCTTCCTAATGAGGCATCCATTACAAGTTATAACAAAGGTTCTTTCTTTGAGACCTGAAGTTCTAAGTTTGGGGAGGCTAATATAATCTAGCAGAATTAAGTCAGCTTACTAAACATGATAAAAAAAAATTCATGTGCACACTAGCAAGTAGCATCAGCTAATCCCTATTTGAGGGCTGTAAGCCAATTACAGAAATTCCTCAACCAAACAAACTAGCAAGTAGCAGCAGCTAATCCCTAGGATGGACAATAAGGAAACAAACTGTTTCACTACCCAAATTCCTTAACCAAACAATTTATGGTCATTTTAAGTAATTTCAAAACATACAAATCCGTTTGGGTGTCTCTATAATCATATATTCAATTTTCAATAGTAACCATCTCAAAAGTTCCAAGCTTTGAATGAAGTTCATTTAATCATACACTCTCATTACAGTTACTTCAGATGTCATTGCTAGCTAATGTGGTTCCATATATTCCAATTCCGAAATATCATAGAGCTTATTTGATGCTGGATGAAGTCAATACATTCATGTTAGTGTGGCATTAATAAGAGTCTAAGAGACAACCCATTACAACCTCAAAAGGCATGTATACATTTATCTGTTTTCATCTTAACATAGAATTACAACCTATACAGACGCATCAATCATATATACCATTATCTGTACAAATACATAGGCAAAACACGATTCAAGAAAAAAAACAGGGAAATTACTCAAGAAAATAGACATGATATTGAAAAAACTTCCGAGTTAGAATTGGATGAACATGCTAGAATGTCTTACATTAAAAGTATGCAAAGCCATTACTGCTGATTGTTGATCCACAAATGTTGCAAAAGCAAAAGGCTGGAAAACAAGTAATAAGTGTTAATATCAGTTTCAAAAGAAACATGTAGACTAAACCCTAAAATCTGAAATCATAAAGTTCGATTTACAGAATCAGACAATGTTATCTTACACACACTTACTTTCTTTTGATACGCTTATTATGGTGACCAAGTAATCTATGACAAAACTAACCAAGTAATCATTCTGTATTTCTGCATAAGGTAAAACTATCCAAAATTGATGTACAGATTGCACAAATGATGCTAGCAGAAACAGGTACCGAGCATTGTTCGAAGTCATTTTATTCTTAACCAAACAACAAAAGAATCAGAACAAAAGATCAAAAGATAAAAATTCTATCTCAAGTACGCATATGCCGATTCACCATTTCAGCTCTTCCATACATTTCTCGACTCAATTCCTCGCCATCACCAGAAACCGGATAACAAAAAACCTAAATCCCGGTATTCATTTGCACTAATCGAACTCGAGAAATTCAATTCATGAAAAAAAGGAATTTCAATTTGTCGCGATTCCCTCTGTTCGAACTATAACCTAAAACGAACCTGCCTATTGAAGCTACGAGGTCATGATAAATGCACAAATCTGGATCGGGAGCGCGACGTACCTGATTATTAGATGAAGTAGGGGGTCGGAGATTAGAGGACTGGTATCCGGGGCATTCTCGGAAGAGATTGTAGAGTTCTCGCGGCTTGACGTCATCGGGGAGGCCGGCGATGAAGAGCGTGCGGACCTGGTCGTGCGACGAGTGTGGGTAAATTGGGGGAGCGTAGGCGACGATTTGGGGCTGGACGGCAGGGGAAGTTCCCGGAGGCGGAGGGGGCTGGTAGTATGGGTGGTGGATTGGAGGAGCGTAATAAGCACTGAAATCGTCCATTGAAGCTGTGCAACGCCCAACCAAAAAGGCACCTTTTTGCTCTTGTGATTATACCAACCCAGCTACAGTAGAGTCCACTATCGACTACGTATACCTTTTTTTCTAATAAAAATAAGATAATTAATACTATCTTTAAATTATTTAATTAAAGTATATAAAATTTACTAGTATAATAGAAATTACATATTTCCCAAATCTCAATTCAGTTGACTGAAGTGTGCCCAAATTTCTACAATTGCATTGATGCTACAGTCTTTCACAATAAATCATTAATTTGTGTAGGTGATTAACATAATTTATTATAGCAAAATGAACTTTGTTTTCAAAGTATATAATCATTAGAAAATAAATGCAAAGTCAGTGACAGAAGGATTAATATTTCGAAGACATTGTATTGACGTTATATTTAACTTGATGGAAGAGATCAAGCAAGATACCCCTATGAAATGGTAAAACGGCACAGTAATACTTGAATAACTGAAGTAAAACACGCATACCTCACAGTTGAATAAAGTAAAAGCGATCTTATGATACAGCATTCGACATCAATCTAAATACAATACCCATAGGCCATAGTTTCACAATCAAGAAGTTTCTAATGCGTCATGCTGGTTCAGTAACTATAAGCACATCCACTGCAGTACACGTTACTCTTCTTTCGATCAATACAATTTCCGGCAACAACGTTTGCCTCAAAGCTAAAGAATGACCAGCAAGCACAAAGATGTATTCAGACAAGAGGGGGGTAGAGCTTCGCCTGTTGCCGAACCCTTTTCTTGTATTCAACCAGATCCTGCAGGATTTACAGCAGTTCGTCACAAGTTATCATGGAGCTTTTTCCTTCCCAGCTCTCTAAGGCTAAAAAGAATATGAATCCATGTTTAATGAAAATACACAGACAAATTATTTTCACCACCCATATACATGAAGAGAGTAGCAGACTGATGTACACATGCAATATAGGGAAAACCGAAAACATCAAGAATTTGAGCAAAGGGGGGAAATGATTTGAGTAATATTACAGCAAAGGGAGGAAATGATTTATACAGTGACTGGTAAAGAAATTTGAGCAGCTGATTCAATGACACTTAACAATTTCAGAATCATAGAGAATTTATATTACCTGGATGAACATATGGTACCCCTCAGTTTGAGCTGGATCAGATGCATTAGGCTCATTCAACAAATCTTGGATCCCAACCAAAATTTGCTTCACTGTGATGGCTGGCCGCCACCCCTAATATATTTGAAATACAATGAAAAATAACATGAGCATCATAAGAATTAGCTTAGCAGTAACAATGGAATTAGAAGGAGCAGTTACACTCACACTATCTTCATTAAGAATTGAGAGGCAAACAGTTCCAGATGGGTACACATTAGGGTGAAAAAAGGCTGGTGGGAATTTACACTTTGGCGGCTTGCTCGGATAATCTTCACTAAAGTGCATTGTGAGTGGGTAATAACCACCCTCCCAATCAGTCTGCAAGGCATCCATGATCATAAATATGTGTTAGAGCAAACCCAATAGTAATATATGAAAAAGTAATCACACACATGCATTAATAGGGACACAACAAATTGAAAAATGAAGCTAGGACAGTTTCATAAAACAAAAAGAACAATGAAACTGATTAAAAATCAAACAGAAGCCATTTTTAATCAGAAGTACATTCCTAGATCTTCAACCTACTAAGGTTATAACCTAATTAAGTTTAGAAGGAACCTCAAGTCCTCAACAGACCAGGCTAGAAGAAATATTGGTGATAAATGAAGAGGGCTTTGTGGCAACTAATCACATACACTTACACAAGTTCTGGACAAGTCTACAGCTATAGTCACAACTCATAAGTGGTGATTTGCATTTTGCAAACAGAGTAAAACAGGACAATACAATTATGAAGCACGGATAGAGAAATAAATGCAATATTGATCCAATTATAGCATTCCGAGGATCATTTGTCAAGATAGATATGTGATAGCGTGGTTGAGAAATGTGGATGAGATGAGCAAGGATGTATGCTTGAAAAGCAGATTGATGTACCATGCAAGACTTATTGAATACTACATATGCTCAATCATTTTGGATTCTGGTTATAATTAACAAGATTTATGAAAAAAGCCAAACATATTTTATCTTTCGAAGGACAACAATGAAGCCATCAAGTTACATTTAGTACTCAAAGATTCAATACTCAAAATAAGAAAGAGAGTTTAGTAATAAGCCCCAACTTTCATCACATCTTCATTGCACACCTTCACAGACACCCACTATTATCACAATCCCAATGTAACCACATTATTTATTTTAATTTTTAAAAATATATAAATAACAAAAAACATAGGGATTGTTTATCTTTTATTTCCCAAACTTCCACTCCCAATCACCGTACCATAACTTACGTTTGCTTTGACATAATCCCATGATAAAGGGCCATTATGTCTTATCATCCTTCTACCGACCACAATTATAATGCTATGCTAACTTGCATTGTTCCCATAAATACGGACAAACCATCCCAGTGAGTTGTTGCATGTTACTTTCAAACTAAGTATCCAAAATAGTTCCACATTTTCTAATATTACTAATTTAATCCAATTTATTTATCATAATAGTATTAAACTGCATCATTCCCATCAGATACATTAATGTCACATTGTCCTAGTATATTAAGTATCACTTTGAAACCATATATTCAAAATGGACCTCCACACTATGAGTTGTGTAAACATTGTGGTTGGACCATTGGATGCGGCTTGAACATTTTAAATTAAATGAGGCACAATAGTAGTAACATATTCAATATCCTGATCTTGGGTCCAACTAGAATGATGTAGAAAAGTATTAATGGATTAATTAAATTATATTGAATACATGGAGTAATAAATTATTAGGATGATTCATATAGGTTTTGTGTTCTACTAACCAGTGTTGTTAGGGTCGCGGGGCGCATCGGGTTGATGAGGTAAAAATTCGGGTCGCGGGTTGACAAGTCGACTGGGTCGAGAGACCCACAAATCTAGGCTAATTGTTTTGCCTTTTAATATTAAATAAAATAAATATATTGCTCTAATGTTTAGAATATATCAAATAATATAAATGTAGACGCAACTCATGTGAATAGAGATAAAGTGGAAAATAAAAATGATCAAAATATCAAAACAATTCATAAGTCATAACACAATAAATAATTGATACCATTGTCTGAAAATATCAAAACAAATGAATATATGAAGGGTGGCAGCAAAAGATCTTTGAATTGTTTATTTGTTTAGGAGTGAAGAGGCCGAATTCTAAAGTGTAGAAAGTAGGTTTGAAAAGTTTGATGTGGTGCATGCATATATATAGAGAATGGTGATTCAGAGAGTCAGAAAACATGTGAGAGATTTGAGAAAATCAGAGATAGCATATGTTTAGGGCGACCCGACGGCGACCCACTCGACCCGACGGCGACCCACTAGACCCAACAGCGACCCTGTATCTCGATCAACCCACCCATGTTGGGGCGGTGATGGTCTTGACCCAGGTGACCCGGGCGACCCGAACGACATTTTGACAACACTGCTACTAACTTGATTTACTTTGAAAACACCCCAAGTAGATTAGGTAGTAATGCTAGGTTGCAAGCAGTTTAATTCAAATGAAGAAAAAAAAAAGATGATTGCTTGACATTGTGTGTGTTTATTCAAAATGGGAGCAATTCAAGAAAACGGCATTTTAATAAACATTTGTTTAACCTATATAATTTGATTAGAAAATGAGAATAAAATAACAATCATTATATTCAGAACTTGGAAAAAACATCCTAAACAGGGAACTCGGGCATTAAGTCAATAAACTAAGGCTATATGATATCAACACAATCCATCATAATATAGAACAAGCATATTTTCCATTTTGTACAGATACCAAGCAGTGCAAGTGATATAAAATCGTATCACTGCAAAGAGTGTGTTTCTCACTTTCCTCCCCTCATTTTCATGTCTCCAACAAAGATAATTAACCTGATAAAAGAGGTCCAATTTACCCAATAACAAGTACACTGAACAATAATCAGAGCAAGCAAGTGAGCAACAAACCACTTAAACCAATAATGAACAATTCCGCAGTTCGATTCTAATTAGGAAGATTCACATCCCAAGTAAAACCAACATTATTCGACCCAATTGAAGAGCCTCAACTCAATAATACACGTAAAAGAATGCCGATGATATATAATCGAAAACATTTTCAAGCCAAAACAGCAATGAATTTACATAAATAGTTGATCGATATACTTACCCCGGCCTTACCCGGAATCGTGCAGTGCCACGTCATCAAATTCACTGTACCATCAGGCAGAGTCTCCGGCTTAGCCACAAAACCCTAAACCCAAAATCAAAATCAAAATCAAAATCAACATTCTATTCATACTCAAATCAGTTCATAGACAATAAACACAAACTGCAAGCGGAAACTAAAAGAAACAAGGCTTCAAAAAAGTGATCGAACATGTGGATGATTCTTCCGCCACGACTTTCGCTCCTCCGTCAGCCTCCCGCGCGCAATTCCGCCAGACATTCTGCTCCAAGAATTATGTGAACCCTAGAATTCTTACGTTTCTCGAAGAAGACGAAGAGAATAAGGCGCAATCTAAAATGAATTGAAAGAGTGAGAGATGATTGATCTTTATGTCACATGAATTTTGTATTGGATGATTCTGCCGGAGAAATGGACGGCCTAGATTAGATCAAATATTGAAATGGTGATACTGATTCATAAAAGTCAAAAGGAAAAAGGATTTCTTTATTTATTGTTTCAGCGTGAAAACCACGCTAATTAGGGTCCACACGTGTAACCCTCGTGCGAATTGGGTTCTTTTCTCATGCATAATCTCAATTTTAGGAGCATTTTTTTATTATAAGAATAATAATTTAAATATCATCTTCGTCTCATAAGAGCATCAACAGTGGAGCGGAATTCCCAGCGGAATTCCCAAAAACCACTGCATTGCCACGTCATACGGACTTCCCACTGCACTCTCACGTCATACGGAATTCCCACTGCACAGTGACGAAATTCCCTGCAAAATTCCCGAAGAAATTCCCACAATAAAAAAATTCACAAATTAAACAATTTCCGGAAGTAAGAAATTTACGGAATTAAATAGTCGACACAAATTTACGGAATTAAACGGGAATTTCGCGGGCGTCAACTCAATGGCGGACGTCCGCACGGAATTCCGCGGAACACGGAGGAATTGTGAATTCCTTCGCGGAATTCCGTATCCGTGGAAGGGACGCACAATGGCGGACGTCCGCCACGGAATTCCCACACGCTGGTGGGAATTCCGCGTGGACGTCCACCATTGCTGATGCTCTAATAGAAATATGTGAAATATGTCATTTATAGTTGTCACAAATTTTAATGCATAATTAGTAAAGTAAGTGAGAAAAGAGAAAAAATAGTTAAAATTATGTAATGGGTGATTTGCCCATAATAAAGTAAAAGGAGAAAAAAAAGGTTGTTATAAATGGATATGAAATATTTCTATGGGAATAAGACAGACAAAAAATGAAATATGACCTATTTCTATTGGACGGAAGGAATATGTATTATTCGTTAATAGTAAATCTTATAATAGTATTAATAATAGTTTTAAAATATCTAAGAATTGTGTTTTCTATCTTTTTTTTACAATATATATCAAATTAAAGTAATTTTATGAAAATTCTAACCAAATCTTAATGGTAACTGATCTGTTAAGAAAGGAAAAGATACCAAAGAATAAATGCAGTTATGGACCATGATTATGCTCCGAGAATAGAATAGGAAAAAATTGATAATTGATTGTTAGATTGATACTTGATTGATCTTGTACCTTAATTACACTTGTATCATCCCTATATAATGAGGGAGCCTCAGCAGTAATAAAATCATCAAGCAATTATCGATCTATCTATTCTCTCTATTACCTCTTTCCCTCAAACTCCCCAAATATGCCTGATACACAATTCAAGATGGTATCAGAGCAGGGATGAGACTCAGAGTAGTTTCATCACTGTCTCGGACCAATCTCAAACCTTTTAGCTAAAACCCGGCAGACCCTGCAAAGCCAAAAACATGTCAGATAACGACGACCCACCAAAACCAACGGAAACAGAGCAATTCGCTCGAATGTTTGCCGAGTTTATGCGAGCAAGTATCGCACAAAGTCAGAACCAAATAATACCCACCAAACCTCCAGAATTAACACCAGAAACCTACAGAATTGATTCGTCACCATTGATTATTGCAGAGAAATTAAATGGAGACAATTATCCCCAGTGGTCTATCCTCATGAAAGCGGCAATCGGTGGAAGGGGGATGATGTCTCACATCACTGGAGTACCACCCCCTCCTCCAACGACCGAACCGGCCTTCGGAAAATGGCAGCAGGCTGACCATTGTGTATTCACATGGCTCACACAGAACGTGGAACAGAGGCTGGTGAGCCGATTAACCCAATATCCGACAGCCAGGGATATTTGGGTCAGCATCGAGGTCACTTACGCCAGCGGGAGTGACAAAATCCAAGTATACGATCTGTATGCAAAGGCAATTACATTAAAACAGAAGGAAGGGTCATTGGAGGAGATCTGGACCCAATTGAACGAGTTGTGGATCTCTATTGATCGGAAACACCCGAACCCAATGAAGTATGCAGAAGATATCGAAATATACAATACCGAGAAGCAAGAACAGAGATTGTTCCAATTACTTGTGGCTCTAAATAACAAGTATGAAAGCATCAAAAAGGAGATACTTAGGACAGAACCACTTCCCTCGGCTGAAGCGGCATACGCCATCCTCCGGCGAGAAGACGCCAGATCGAATGTGCTCCAGACGGAAAACTCCGGCGCACAGGGAGTCGGAGCTGGGCTAGCCGTGACTCACCAATGGCAAAACCACCGACCTCATCCCCAACGGAACGTCGGCGGCAGCAATGGTGGTGGATGGCACAAGAGGACCGATGAGGACAAGTCGAAACTCACCTGTTCCCATTGTGGGAAGAAGAAACACACACGGGAATCCTGCTTCGAGATCCATGGTTATCCGGAGTGGTGGCAAGAGAGAAAGACCAAACCACCGCCGATATCACTCCGGAACAGTGGGCACGCAGCGGCGGCAGTGGGAAAAGGAGAATCAGCCGCCTCCATCGGGAGCAACATGGGAGTCGCTAGCAACCGATGCGGCAACTCAGGGATGGAAGCTGCACCGTCCGGAGTGGCGACAGTGGCCAAGGGAGGAGGAGGAGTCGCTCAATCGGATGTGGGGGAGAAGGAAATGGAGGCGCCGAATTTGGGAGGTAATTTAGGGTTTGGGAATTTATTCCCAAGCCCCCATACTTCTGGACTTCCTAATTACGACCCCCCATACCCTGGAAAATCACTAATACAACCCCACATTTCCGAAAATACCAAACCGAGCCCTCACACTTTCGGACACCCTAATTGTGATCCCCCAGACCTTGGAAAATCACTAATACGCCCCCAAATTTCTGAAAATGACAAACCGGACCCCACAATGCAGAAACTTACTAAAAATGCCCCTAGAGTTGGTAAAAATTTCAAAACAGCCCCAATACCGTGTGAAAATCGATTTCAGATACTTGAACAGTTGCCTAAATCATATGCCTTGTCCGTCACATCCGAAATGAAAAATGATAAATGGATTTTTGACTGCGGAGCCACAGATACTATTACTTATGATATTTCTGATATATCTAATATGCATAGGGCACCAAAAAGTCATATCCAAACTGCTAGTGGAGAGTTTACAGCTGTTGAAGGAGCGGGAACAATCAGAATTTCATCTGCTCTGACATTATCTAACTGCTTATATGTTCCTTCTATGTCACATAAACTCCTTTCAATCAGCCATGTGACGAAAGAATTAAACTGTACTCTACTAATGCAACCAAACTTCTGTTTATTACAGGATATCAGGACAGGGGAAATTATTGGACGTGGCACTGAGCGGGACGGGCTGTATTACGTCGACGAAATAACACAACAAGGAACCGCATTGCTGACTCATGGATCTACTGATCGGGAAGCCTGGCTCTGGCATAGACGTTTGGGACATCCTTCCACGGGTTATCTAAAAATCCTCTTTCCTAAATTCAGTCAAGATATGTATTGTGAAACTTGTATGTTAGCCAAGAGCCATAGACAGTCATATAAATCAAATAATACCCGTGTCGATTCCTGTTTTTCACTAGTCCATTCTGATGTGTGGGGCCCGTCTCCAACTGTGGGGGGACAAGGGTTCAAGTACTTTATTCTCTTTATAGATGATTGCACTCGTATGACCTGGGTTTACTTTATGAAACACAAAAGTGAAGTTTTTGAACACTTTAGTCACTTCTACACATTAGTTCAAACCCAATTTCAGAAAAACATAAAGATCCTTCGTTCCGACAATGGGGGGGAGTTTGTCAACTCAAAAATGAGAACCTTCTGTCATGATAAAGGCCTGGTCCATCAAACTACTTGCCCATACACACCAGAACAAAATGGGGTATCTGAAAGAAAGAACCGTACCCTCCTAGAAATGGCCCGAGCTATGCTTATTGAGTCTAACACCCCTAGACACTTCTGGCCTGAAGCTATAGCCGCATCCGTTTATTTGACCAACCGCCTACCCTCTAGTACTCTTGATCTGCAAACTCCTCTGCAAGTCCTCTCGACACTAGCCCACGTACCTTTACCGTTAACTCTCCAGCCTCGGGTATTCGGATGCTCAGTTTTTGTCCATATTCCGAAACATGAGCGAACCAAACTTTCTCCGTGTGCTACAAAGTGTGTCTTCGTGGGTTATGGTAGTTCACAAAAGGGATATAGGTGTTTTGATCCGAAAACTAATCGTATGTTCACTACAATGAACTGCGATTTCCTTGAAACAGAATATTTCTTCAATCACCTTAGTGGTCAGGGGGAGAGCAATAGTGACCCACTAAGCCGGTTACCAGCAGGTCTTCCAGCACTTTGTTCTCCAACAGTTCACCCAGAACAAGACTCTGCATATCCTGAAGAAATACAGCCCGCACCAAACAGTGACACCATCCAAGAAACTCCCCTACTGGTATCCGATGTAAGTGCCTCTGATATCTCTCCTGAAAATGATATTCATCTGCATGAGACTGACCCTGAGACAGATGTTGAGCCCGATTCGAACTCACAGTATGAATCAGAAGTTTGCGAATTATTGGAAGAACAGATTAATGAAGAACTTGGAGGATATAAACTACCACCGAGACCCAATAGAGGAGTCCCACCGAAGAGATATAGCCCTCAAATCGTCGGCAGGAAAGCCAAGTACTCTGTTGTGAATTTGGCCAAGGGTCACCTCTCAGAAATGGCGCACGCATTTGAGGTCGCCTTATATGAAGAAGAAGAAATCCCATATACTGTGCAAGAAGCTCTGAAACACAAACACTGGCGAGAGGCAATGTTGAAAGAAATGGGAGCCTTAGAAAGAAACGGTACATGGGAGAAATGCAGAATACCAGACGGAAAAAAGGCTGTTGGATGCAAGTGGGTGTTCACCATCAAGCGAAGGCCAGATGGATCTATAGAGAGATACAAAGCACGATTAGTCGCCAAAGGTTATACACAGACTTATGGAGTCGATTACGATGAGACCTTCTCACCCGTGGCGAAAATGAACACCATTCGAGTATTACTCTCAGTGGCTGCAAACCGGAACTGGCCACTTCACCAGTTTGACGTAACGAATGCATTTCTACACGGAGAACTGAAAAAAGAAGTGTACATGGAAGCACCCCCGGGATTCTCCGAGGGATTCGGAAAAGGAGAAGGGTGTCGGCTGAGGAAGACCCTCTATGGACTCAAACAATCACCAAGAGTTTGGTTTGGGAGGTTCAAAGAAGCCATGACCAAGTATGGATTCCAGCAGAGCAACTCGGATCATACTTTGTTCTTGAAAAAGAGGGAGGACAAAATCACATGCCTCATCATCTATGTAGACGACATGATCATCACTGGAAACGATACAGAAGAAATAGAAAGACTAAAAGGAAGCTTATTCCAAGAGTTCGAGATGAAAGACTTGGGGAACCTTAAATATTTCTTGGGGATCGAAGTACTGCGCTCTGAGGGAGGAATCTTCTTGAGACAGAAGAAGTATACCTTGGACATTCTAGCAGAGACGGGTTTAATTGACTGTAAACCCGCTGATACACCAATTCTGGTGAACCACGGGCTGCAGATCTCTGATGGAGCTGAGTTAGCAGATCAAGGCAAATACCAACGCCTAGTGGGGAAGCTCATCTATCTCTCTCATACAAGACCAGACATTGCTTATGCAGTCGGCGTAGTAAGCCAATTCATGCATCGACCACAGAAAAATCACTACGAAGCTGCATTGAGAATCGTGCGGTATCTCAAAGGAACGGCCGGACATGGGATAATGTTCAGAAAGAATGAACAACGAGGAATTTATGGGTTCACCGACGCTGATTGGGCAAGTAACCCAGTCGATCGAAAATCAACAGCCGGATACTTCACGTTTGTCGAAGGTAATCTAGTAACATGGAGGAGTAAGAAACAAAAGGTGGTGGCATTATCAAGTGCTGAAGCCGAATTCCGAGGGATAAGAAGTGGATTAATGGAAATCCTATGGCTTAGAAGATTGATGAATGAAATTGGGTTCACACAAGACAAGAGTCAACTGTACTGTGACAACAAGGCAGCAATTTGTATATCCGAGAACCCGGTTCAGCACGATAGAACCAAACACGTTGAAGTCGACAGACACTTCATCAAGGAGAAGTTGGAAAGTGGAGTTGTGGAGCTACCGTTTGTCCGGTCCGAAGAACAGTTGGCCGATATCCTCACCAAGGCAGTCAATTCAAAAGGCCTCACGAACGTACTTGGCAAGTTGCGCTTTGGAGATCCCACCACTCAACTTGAGGGGGAGTGTTAAGAAAGGAAAAGATACCAAAGAATAAATGCAGTTATGGACCATGATTATGCTCCGAGAATAGAATAGGAAAAAATTGATAATTGATTGTTAGATTGATACTTGATTGATCTTGTACCTTAATTACACTTGTATCATCCCTATATAATGAGGGAGCCTCAGCAGTAATAAAATCATCAAGCAATTATCGATCTATCTATTCTCTCTATTACCTCTTTCCCTCAAACTCCCCAAATATGCCTGATACACAATTCAAGAGATCACACAAATGTACTATTGTTTGTATGTATGTCGACTTGCAATATAATGACTAAAGTTATATTGCATTGTTATATTGATCATAGTTCAATGCATATGATAGTCAAAGTTTAATATATATAATGAAGAAAAAATATACTCCCTCCGTCTTAATAAAATAAAGATATTTTTCACTTTGGGATGTCCCATAAAATTATTCCCCTCTATTTTCGGTAACTTCTTTATCTCTGATAAGGTGAGTCTCATTCTCAACTAACAATATTATAATTACTTTTCTTTCATGTATTTATTCCTTTACAAATTGTGCATTAATTCTCATATCATCTCAAATGTCTATATTTTTATAGAACTAGAGCAGCGGCGGATCCAGGTGGGGTCGGCCGACCCCACCGTTTGTCCATGAATGCCGCCGGAAAATACCACTACTTGGCCGCCGACCCCAAAAACCCTGCCTCCGACCCCACGGCAGCCTTCTCCACACGACCGAAGGAGATAAGACTATGAAACTAAAAATTAGGGAAACAAAGAAGAGAAAAGTTATAAGATTCCGATAAGAAATTTGGAACAAAGAAAGAGGAGAGCTGAGAATTTTGCAAAAGATAAAAAATTGGGGAAGAAGATGCACCGTGTTTTGAGATCTGATTCGGTCGATTTGGGCTTGAAAATTGAGATAGTGGGGATTTGGGCTTCCATAAAAAAGTTTTTTAGTTAATGCTACTTCTTTCTTAGTTTTTTATTTGAAAATCATCAAATCTGGAGTATAATATATTCATTATTATTTATGTTCATAGTACTTTAATATTATCAATTTTCAAATTTGGTGTCGCGGAAATTCAGTCTATTTCCTATCACATATTAAGTCATCAAAAAAATACAATATATTGAATACCAATTTTATACATATTAGTAATTTATTGCAATGTAAATCATCCCTCTCACTACTAGAAAATTGGCTTGTAATGACACTTAAAATTGTCACTAGAAAATTACTGTGCTGACACTTCATCTATAATGGCACTTGATGAAGTGCAGCACCGGGTACCTGTAGTAAGAGGTAGTGTGTAGATAGTACATCTATGATGACACTTTTTATGTTGAAGTGCAGTAACAATATATTATAAAGTGCAGTGAAAAGCTAGTGTGTAGATAGTACATCTATGCTGACACTTTTTATAAAGTGTGATAAAAAAAGTGTAGTGAGAAGCAATTTTTCTAGTAGTGTCTTCTGTTTTATTAGGATCAGTCTTCTATATTTGCTTATTAGTACTATACAATTTGAAAAAAAAAACTAACCCACACGATAGTGTTCGTAAATTACACGACATTAAAATTAAAATACTTTAAAATACAAACAATAAAATTGTGAGAATCAACTATTGTATATAATAAAAGATAATGGTATTACTTAAATTATAATGTATTTCTTTTTAAAAAACTCCATTTAAATATTATTTAAAAATAATTATTATTTTAATAAAATATATACTCTGTATAATATATTTTGCACTCTGTCCGACCCCAAGAGTTCCAAGAGTTTTATATCCTGGATACGCCATTGAACGAGAGAGTACTAATATGCTCAAATTTGCAATGATGTAAATGACATTTGTCATATTCTAACAACAATTTGCATATAGTGAGGAGTGTTCACTACAAATGAAATAGGTTCACTGCATGTATAATGATCTAGGTTCACTAATGCGGAAAAAATATATGTACTCCTTCCGTCCCTCAAGAATATGCATTCTTTCCATTTTAGTCCGTCCCACAAGAATATGCACTTTCTAATTCAAGAAGTCATTTCTCTCTAATGAGGTGAGACTCATTCTCCACTAATAATATTTAAATTACTTTTTCTCCCTACCCCTCTCCTACTTTACCAATTTTATATTAATACCCTTGCCGATCCCAAAGTGCATATTATTTGGGGACGAAGGGAATATATGTCTGTTGCATATAATGAAGTTTGTTGCAAAGTTATAATGGTCTAGTTCAATGTATAAAATGAAAGTTAATATCTTTTTAGACAATTGTATCTTTTCATGCTTCCAGATGAAGTATGCAATGATAAGTGATTTGGCATAATCTCAACCTTCCACAATTTCATTCGATGGATGATATTTAGTCTTAGCTATACAATTAATGTTAGATTTCATCCTAGTATATGTGTTATGGAGTATATATTTAATTTGATTCTATAACCTTAAAATTGTTGATTTTCTAAATTATATAAATATCAAAACTTAAATTATTAAAAGTTATAATGAAATGGAAAAATAGAGTTTTGTCATTATTGATATAATTCCTAGGTCCCCTATTTTTTGTCCATGCCATTTTCATATGTCTTCTATTTATTGTTCATTTTCAGTTTTTTATCATAAATTGTCACATTCCAATAACTCATTACACTCACATTTATTATACAACTAATATATAAAAGAGGGACTCACATTCCACTAATTTTTTCAATCCAATTTTTTTTACATTTCTTAAAATTTGTACACGTTACAAAGAAGACTAAAAATGGGGGACGGAGGGAGTATGATGTAACCAAACTAGTTGCATAATGAAAATAGATAATATGAGTTTATGTTATAAACATTAAAACATAGTACTGGAAAACTAATTACTGGTTTGTGGTTTGTTGTAAGTAACATTTGTTTGTGCATGATGGAAATAATTATATATGCATTTGCTTATGAGTATTAAACAAATAATGTTGTTGTTCATGAATATTATCGCTCATACTATTACATTTCAGTGTTTCCATTTTCATAAAAAATGACTTATGTAATTATACTGTTCTGTGCAGGACATAAAAGGCATAGATTAGTTAACAACGATGATGATTTTGATGAGAACACGCCTATCATCTTATCATTTGTTGACGAGGAGAACCCAAACATCCTCGTTATAAAAGCAAGAGTGTTTAATGTCTTGAATAATTGATATAGCAAAGATTCGGGTGTGTATTTCTCTACAAAGAAATCGTCAAAAATAACGCAACTTGATGTTTTGAAATGTAATGATAATTCCATATTTATTTTGATGATTTATATTAATTCTAAATCTACCATTAATTTAAATTACAAATTAAAATAAAATTATGAAAAACGAAAAGTACATGAAATCCTAAATTGAATATTATAGAATGCCCTTGCATAATCTATACTAATCTAAAGTGACAGTTTAATGAAAAGACATATTTGCTCTTTTTGGCGGGAAATTTTGAAGCTATTTTATTTGCCCTTTTGGTCATTTTGAGCAATAGCAACATTGGACAGAAAGGAGAGAGAAAGAGAGATTTCGAAAGCTGTGTTGCTGCAATGGAAAAAAAAAAGAGTGGCCAAATGCATTGCTGAGGCTTCACAAACAAGTTTTGAAATACTAATAAATAGGTGTACAATTAATTGAGACTACATTTATTCATTCATGTGAACTATAAACTAATTTTCTAATTGCAGTGCTTATCTCATGGGAGAGATTCTGCCCGGAATCCGGCGACTACTCCGACGGCAGAGAAAGGTAGTATCTTTCGAGCAGGCGTGAAGTAGGGCGAGGAAGGGAAGCGGGTGAGGGCGACGGCTGGACGGCAACAACGAGAGAGATGCCGGAGAAGAAGATGAAGCGGCAGCGCGGCGGGTGAGGAAGGCAAGACAGGCGGACGAGCGGCGAGACTATGTGGAAGGAGCGCCGACGAGGGAGAAGGAACGATGCTCTGGCCGGGGAGATTGATTTCCGCCGATTAGGTGGGGAGAGAGGGGTGCGACAGGGATGGAGGCGTGAGGGAGAGGGATGGAGGGTTTGGATATTAATTTGTGTATCATTTGGATTTTCTTTTAGGCATTTAGTGGGCTTTTAGTGTATTGGATTTTGGAGTATACTTTTGGTTTTAAATAATAGTAGAATTATGTAATTGATATTTTTAATTAAATATAGTTTTAATTTGGATATTGGATTTTATAATTATGTTTTAAGCTAAATTTTAATTTAGACTTCTAATTTATTGAAATTTGTATATAATATATTATATTTTTAAATTAAATTATATATAATTAGAATTGATTTGACTTAGACTTCTCAAAAAATTGAATATATATATATATTAACATGTACTTTGATGAAAATGCATTTATTTATGATTTTTTTATTCGTTTTATCATGTCTACTTAATTCTTAAGAAGTATGTTTTTAGTTATAAATAATTATGTTGCAATTTCAAAACTTATGAACTACTGGTTTTTTATTGTTTTTCTTATGTTTTTGTTTGCATCTATGAATACTTATGTTTTATTAATCAAAACTGGTGAACTATTTATTCGTTCAAATAGTTTGCTTTTTTTTCTTTGGTAAATAGTAGTATTACTGTACATTTTTCTTTATTTGTAAATCTTATTCTATTTCATCCACACATCTCCTTTTTTGTTATTTCTTTTATTTTATACTACTACACTCATATCAAATATTAAAATAGTATACAATCTTCTGCTAAAATATGAAATGTTTCAGTGGGTTAAGAGAAGTACAAATATCTTTTTGTTATTGTTTATAATATTTTTAATTGTTTATAAATTATAAATACTTATTTTAATTAGTTTTTATCTGTAAATATATTTTTATACTTATTTACTCTGTATTCTTCATTTTAAGTTAATATATCTTCATTATTTTCTATATACAAATGTAAAAATAATTGATTAAATTGATACAAATTAGAAAATAAAAACAAAACTAATAAATTTAAAAGATTATAATATAAAAAATTTAATTGCTAAATATTGAATAAAATTGACAAATATGAAATGTTATAGAATTGATAAACTATTAAAAAAACTTTTGTTTATGGATTATATTTGAATCACGAATATTTAAAAAATCTAATGTCTTCAATACTGGATTGTGAAAAGATTTGATAATATAGATGGTAGAATAAACTATTTAATTAAGAGAATATAATAGATGATGATTACATGAGAGGCAATATAACAGAAAAAAATTAGGTTTTAATTTTGAACTATTAATTTATTCGACTTTGTATAAATATTTTTAATTTAAATTCATCTTTGTAATTAATTTTATGTATTGTTATTTTGCCTTTTATTTGAGTTAAAATTGGAATTGTGCTAAAGAGTTTAAAATTGGAATTGTGCTAAAGAGTTTAATTTACCTTCTATTTGGGTTAAAATTTAAAAAAAATTCATCATGGTAATAATTTATTCTCTGAATTAATCTATAAACTAAATGGCAACACAAATATATAATTTAATTTTCATGCTATATTTATTTAATTAAAATATTTAATATTTCATCCTCATAAAAATAAATAGTACATTTTTTATATTCGATTCAATTGTACGTTTCTTATTCCAATATCTACTCTTTGATCTTTACTCACACATATTTTATTTATTTGTATATTTATTCTATTTAACTTAGATTCTTTGATCCTTAGTTACACATATTCTTTTTGTCATTAATTTTATTATTTTTACTCCACTTGGATCATAAATTAAAATTGTATATAAATAATACATTCATGAGTAGTAAATTCTTCATTTAGAGTGAGACAAGATAAGTACATTTTTTTAAATCTTCACGTTGCTTTGAGTTCTTTTTTTCTATATTTTTATTATATTTTGTATTAATTATTTGAAACTCTTATGTCCCGTGCATAGCACGGAGGTTAATACTAGTCATTTTAAACATTTACTAAGGAAATTACCGACTGACGAGACTCCCTTGGTAATTACCTACAAAATACCAAGGGAATTCGTCATCAGTAATGTTCTCACCCTTTTTTTCAATAGTATGTTTGTTTTGCGTGGAATATGTACTGCAATTAATTCATTGTTTTTTTTCTCTATATTTAATGTTAATTTTTTTACCGACGGAATTGTAGCGGTCGGTAATCTTAATAATTTAATATAATAATCACAACACATAATCGTTTGTTCTAATAATACTCAAGTCATTCGTACTTCAACAACCACGACACGACTATCGGCGAGCTACAACCACCGTCGTCTCCTCCATTAACTCGCCGAAAATCATTTGTATCGCCTCCACCACCCTTGCCCAACATAGATTCTAATTCTCTATCACTTCAGGAAATATAGCAAAAGTATTTGTATGTTTTCATGGAATATCAAGGCTGCAAGAAACTCCATCATCTAGAAAATAAGACTAATAATGTTTATTTCCAACTATGCGAAAGCAGTAGTTCTAAAGTGATCAATCTCTAATTCTTCATGCTCAGTGGTCCATGAAGAGGCCAGAACTACCAGTTTAAAATTATACGAGTTCCACAATGCTGCCCCTTGAATTTTCGTTACCAGTCTCCACAAAATAAACATAACTATTCGCTTTCTTATTGCCTTTTATAGATATCCACAAAGAAGAGGCAGCCTTTTAATTTTGATATTCCTTTAAGATATCACTTATACATTTTTCTACTGCCATCAATTTTTTTTTTACTATGATATTTATTTTTTATTATAAAGTATCAAGTAATTATATTTAATTATTGTGTTGGAGAATTGGATCCACTTTATTAGAAAGAAAGAAGTTACCAAAAGTAAGAGGTGGTATTTTTATGGGACGTCCTAAAATGAAAAATATCCTTATTTTTATGGGACGGAGGAAGTATTTTTATTTTTTTTTGTAGTTGTTTCTTATTCAAGAAGCGGAGCATATTGAAGAGAGATTTTATCTCCAAGGGTAAATCGCTTTCCTTTTATTTTGTCTCTAATTCATGGCCACCATGCCTACACTCATTTGTTTAAGAGTATGCCTTGGGGTGTTAGAAATTGGTGGCTAGGCTTGGGGTGGAGCTCTACGGGTTCCACCCACTTTTTGTTAAGGAGAAGTTAGGATACTATGTGTTAAGGTTTTGCTATTGTATGCTATGTATAGATTCTTTTATGTTTTGACAAATAAATAAGGTGAATTTTCAATTAGGAACAATACAATGAGTAGAAATCGTCATTGTATGTATAGACGTTGCTGTCTTTATGCTGAATTCAATCTATAATTTTTGGAGGGACTTGATAGTTCCATCAATTTCACAAGTAGTAAGCATACATATATGGACAAAGACAAAATCAAATGTACATAGGTAAAAAAATGTGATAAAGAAATGCTTTAGAAACACAGTCGAGACGGGGCCTTCACAATGTTGAATCTGGCTTGAAGGACCCCAAAGGCTCTTTCGACGTCTTTCCACGCGGACTCTTGGTGCTGTGCAAAAAGAACCCGTCTCGGGTCTTGCGGGTTGCTGAGCATCTTCACAAAAGTCGACTACCTTGGGTAGATACCATCGGCGAGATAGTAACCCATGTGGTATACATTTCCGTTGACGGTGAAGTCGATCGCCGGTGCTACACCATTCAACACATCATTGAAGAGGAGTGAAGAATATAGCACGTTCAAGTCGTTGTTGGATCCGACAATACCGAAATATGCATGTCAAATCCATAGGCGGTAGACGGCGACCGCTTCAAGGATAAGTGTTGGGCCGCCACCTTTGTGGCCGCTTAAGTGTTGCCATCTCCAAGCAGTCGGACAGTTCTTCCACCTCCAATGCATGCAGTCAATGCTGGCAAGCATACCGGGAAAGACATGGACTGTTTCGCGAAGACGAAGCAACCATTGGCAATCATCGGTGGTGGGTGCCCGAAGGAATTCATCACCGAAAGCTGAACGAACGCCCTCGCAAAATTTTTTAAAACAAATGATTCCGGTGGACTCACTGACATGCAAATACTCGTCGAAGAGATCGGTCGTTTGCCCAGTAGCGAGTTGTCGGATGGCACACGTACACTTCTGCAATACCGATAGACTTTGCCGACCGGCTGCATCTGGACTTGTTTGGAAGTATTCAACACGGGCGGACAATGTGTTGACAATACGCATAAACAAGCGCTTTAACATGCGAAAACGGCGCCTAAAGTATCTTCCGGAAACCGCAGCTGGTCGGAAAAATAGTCGGCAACGAGCCTTTCGTGGGCTCCCTCCCGGTCACGATGAATGTAGCGGCGAGTTGATCTAGTTGGTTAAGGAGGAGGGGCGGGGGTATTCGCTGCGACATATGCTTCGTAAGCGGCACGATGTTGTTCGTAGTATTCTTGTTCTTCACGCTCCGCTTCCGCAATGAGATGGGTGAAATCCATTTGAGGTTTTGAGTGAGAGATGAAGGTGTAGATAAATTGTATGAAAAATATGAATGAGAGATGAATGAGAGATGATTTCAACACGGGCGGACAATGTGTTGACAATACGCATAAACAAGCGCTTTGACATGCGAAAACGGCGCCTAAAGTATCTTCCGGAAACCGCAGCTGGTCGGAAAAATAGTCGGCAACGAGCCTTTCGTGGGCTCCCTCCCGGTCACGATGAATGTAGCGGCGAGTTGATCTAGTTGGTTAAGGAGGAGGGGCGGGGGTATTCGCTGCGACATATGCTTCGTAAGCGGCACGATGTTGTTCGTAGTATTCTTGTTCTTCACGCTCCGCTTCCGCAATGAGATGGGTGAAATCCATTTGAGGTTTTGAGTGAGAGATGAATGTGTAGATAAATTGTATGAAAAATATGAATGAGAGATGAATGAGAGATGATATGATGTGAAAATGGATAATGAATGTGTGTATTTATAGATGATTTTGGGAAAAAAATAAAAATAAAAAAATACAGAAAAATGGGCAAAAAAACGGCCATTTTTTGGGGTTGTGAGAATATATATATTTTTGGTATTATTTTCAATTTTTTAAAAAATAAAAAATAATAATTTTCCAACGGATATGCCGTTGGCCAATCAGAGCGCGCCACGTCGCCTGCTCGCTGGCACGGACGTGCTCGATGCATCGAGTAGCACCGTGCCAGCGGTACGAGCGCAGCGGCGGACAGCGTCTCCGTGCCGCTGGCACGGACGGCTGCATGCTCGCCGATGTGGATGCTCTTAACTTCGTATTTATAGTAATTTTCTTTAACTTTTACATAAAATCAAATATGTTCTTTAACTTTAACTTTTACATAATAATACGTTCTTTAATTTTGTCATGCCCTTATTAATATTTTTACGGAATCTATATAACCAGGATTTATTATTGACGTGATTGCTTAAATAATATTTTATGTCAACTAATCGGATTTGAGACATTTACCAAACTAAATAACCTTTGTTTTTCAAACTATCCTCAGCCACTTCGATATAAATTTAATGTTCATACAATAATTCATTCCGCCAACAAAATGAGGGTGTTGATTTGTCTCCTTCATCCATTAATTCCTTAATATTTCTGCTTAAGAGTGCCTACTTTTAGATTCCTTTTTTGTTGGTAATAAGTTTAAATTTTATTCAAGAAAAACAAAGTACTACAAAAATTATTGAGTTTACACTTGGTCAATGGGGTAGGAATGGGTACCATCTTGAAAATCATATGGGTTTTTATATTAATAAAAATTATTTGTTCCAAAACGAAAAGCAGACGTTTGGTCATTTATTATATATAGATTGTATGTTGTACCTCTAAATTTATTTTGTATCCGATCAATACATACATGTATAGTTAAGTATAATATAGACTAGTAGTTGTGGATACAAAATAATTCGAATATAAATTCTTAATACACTTTAACATAGATGTTCATCTATTATTGTACAAATTATAGGATGAGAAGATCCCCGATTGAGATCCAATCTAAATCCATCACTTATCATCCCTATTTTAGTTCATTTTTAGTCTTTTAGCAAGGGGTGTTAATCAGGACAACCCGCTCAACTTCGGATTAGTTCTAGTTAGATCACCAAGCTTTTCAATTATGGATTATTTGGGTTACCAAATGACAAACATAACCCTTAACTTTTAAGTTTTGCACTAACCAATCATGTTTGAAAATTTTAAATAAGTTTTATACTAATAGAGTATATTTTTATTGATAATTTATATGTATGGTATGATCCCCGATTGAGATCCCAATTGCTTTATTGACAAATATAACCCTTAAAGTGCTTTTAAGGGACGTCTCAAAATTACAAATCTGATCTATTTTAAAGGACGGAGAGAGTATATAACTTAAAAAAAAATCCATCTATTGCACAATGTATATATATGTTAGGTGATTGGATGCGCATATAGGGTCATAGGGTGTATGTGACTTATACAAAAACAAAAAAATATGCATCTATTAGAAAATGTATATGTATCTTAGAACCCATACAATGAAACAAATCATCGAAAATGAAATATCAATGTGTTTCTACATTTTAATAATTTTGCACTTACAAATGTAATTAAAAAGGGGTTGCTTTAAAAAATGAAAATGGGATGAACAAGGAAAAACGACATTTGGCTTGCAATTAGTTAAGGAGTCATTGCACCCTTATTCCACACTCCTTTGCCACTCCCACCTTCTCCCATCCATCCAACCACCCCCCAAACCATTTTTGTATTTGACTTATATATTACTCTCTATACCTTCATTAGTAGGTCGATATTAGATAACCTTTAAAAATTTCCACACCCAATCAAATTGAAAATGTGCACCAAAAAGGTCTAAATCAATTAAAAAGAACGATTTTCACAATCGTATATTGGTGGATATCGCAACGTCGTCTTCATTGTTAGCCGGCGTTTAACATCTTTAAAGATCAAACCTCCATTGAAATCCTCAGAAAATTCAAGAGAGCCTCTGAGATTAGTTGAAAAAGATGAAGAACAATTTGAGTAATAGCACGAGGCTCATTCTCCTCCACCCTTACATTCAAAAGCAAGGGAGCTCCAACCGTCTATGGCTTCTCGCTCTAGTCTCCTTCCTCACTCTAGCATTCCTCGCCACCCTCATCTACACGCGCGAGTCGATCACCACGACCACCTCCACCGTCGCGGCTGTGGTGGCCGCGGCCAACCCCCGCCTCTCGGCCTCCGTGTCGAGGGCCTTGATCCACTACGCCTCCAACTCCAACAACTCCGACCACATGACCTACACCGACATGAAGCACATCTCCGACGCCCTCCGCCAGTGCTCCCAGCCGTGCAACCTGCTCGTGTTTGGCCTCACGCCGGAGAGCCTCCTCTGGCGGGCCCTCAACCACAACGGGAGGACGGTATTCATCGACGAGAACCGCTACTACGCCGCCTACATCGAGGAGAAGTACCCGGAGATCGAGGCCTACGACGTGCAGTACGCCACGAAGCTGAGCGAGATGAAGGAGCTGATCGTGGCCGTGAAGGAGCAGGTAAGGAACGAGTGCAGGCCGGTACAGAATCTCCTCTTCTCCGAGTGCAAGCTAGGCCTCAATGACCTCCCCAACCAGCTCTACGAGGTCGAGTGGGATGTGATACTCGTGGATGGGCCACGGGGATACTGGCCGGAGGCGCCAGGGAGGATGGCTGCCATCTTCACGGCAGCGGTGCTCGCCCGGAGCAAGAGGGGATCCAACCCTAAGACGCATGTGTTCGTGCATGATTTCAACATGAAGGTAGACCGAGTCACTAGCGATGAGTTCCTCTGCAGAGAAAATTTGGTGAAATCAACAGATACAATGGGCCACTTCGTGCTCGACAGAATGGATAGCAACGCCGTACAATTCTGCCGGAACACCCATTCACCGCCATCCAACTCCTCGTGATCGGGTTTGCAACACCCTCTGTGTTTTTCCTGTAATAATCACTAGAGGATAATTTAATTGATTTTCGCATTTTTGTTCCTTTTGGCATCTGTATCCTGTAATTTTCTGTCAAATTCATGAAATATTTCCTCTGTATACCATTCAAAAGAGAAGCCTATTCTTCTAGTATTCAGAAAGCAAAATTTCCAAGAACTACCAGTATAATTACCCTTGCATAGTAGCAAGCAGAGATACAAATATAGTTCATATAAAGGTACAATCAAGTTGAATCAGGTATATTAATACAATTGGAAGGTTCATTCCCCCATCAATGACGACAAAATTCGAGGATTACAAGAAGTAAATCCACACTTGAACCATCTACAAAGTCGTGTGTCGTAAGAATTGAAGATAGATCATTCATTAGTAACTTACCTAGCAACGCTGCTAAACAAATCTTGAGGTGGTCAGGATACAGAGTCGCGCTTAAGTTTGAGCAACAGATGTGTTGTTGCGATTATCATCCGTGACAAAAAGTGGTATTCTGGCATTAAGCTCTCTAAGTCGGTCGACTATACCATACAGAAATTCGAACGTCAGCTTGGATTGTTTGTTGAGATCCTCTCTTACATGTGGATGAACTCGGAACCAGTCTCCCAGTAACTTATGAACGTGAGATCGGATCATCCTCCATGGCACCGGATGCTTCTCACAGAAGTTTAAATACTCCACCAACAGCTGAGCTTGGTCGAGTTCCCCAGCTTTGCATATTTCTTCATGACCCGAGACCCATTCAGAAGTTCGATAACCAGCAAACAGAGCAGGATTCTCAAGCAGAGGCTCGGCCGAAAGGACCCCTTCAACTCCGGTCTCTTCTATGCATTGCCACGCATCTTCTATATGCCGTATATTACCATTTGCAAGGACAGGAATTCTCACTGCTTCTCTAACAGCCTTGATTGCTTTCCAGTCTGCTCGAAACTTCTTCCCATCTTTTTCATCTCTAGTTCTTCCGTGTACTGCTAAAAGAGCACATCCTGCCTCCTCCAACATCTTTGCGTAGTTAATTGTGTCTAGTAAATCCGGGAAGATCCGAATTTTGCATGAGACAGGAACATTAAGGCCATTAGCTAATTTTTCCACCAGAGACTTCACAAGAGGAAGATTATCCATCAGGAAAGCTCCATAATATCCTCGTTTTGCAATACGCTGGGGACACCTAAACAAAAAACAAAAGGAAAATAAGTTTTTTATTCAAATAGAAGTGCCAATAATCTGTTTGAATGCAGGAAGACAGCTAGAATCATAAGGACAAAGTCGAGATTGCTGGCAGATAGTAATTTAAAGAAAGAACCTTCCTTTTCTCTTCTATGTATAGCTTGAAATATTGTTCAGGTCGAAGTTAAGATTAGAAGGTTTTATCAGTGTGTTACAACTTTTGGATTTTGAAGTTATAGAATACTTTACTTCACCTTTAGAGTAACTGATTGGTAATGGTTTTCAAATTATAAATTTTGTTAAAAAGAAATCAAATCAGTGTTGTCAAAATGTCGTTCGGGTCGCTCGGGTCGCCCGGGTCGCCTGGGTCGAGACCATCACCGCCCCAACATGGGTGGGTTGATCGAGATACAGGGTCGCCGTTGGGTCGTCTGGGTCGAGTGGGTCGCCCTAAACACATGCTATCTGATTTTCTCAAATCTCTCACATGTTTTCTGACTATCTCAATCACGATTCTCTATATATATATATGCATGCACCACATCAAACTTTTCAAACCTACTTTCTACACTTTAGAATTCGGCCTCTTCACTCCTAAACAAATAAACAATTCAAAGATCTTTTGCTGCCACCCTTCATATATTCCTTTGTTTTGATATTTTCAGACAACGATTTCAATTATTTATTGTGTTATGACTTATGAACTGTTTTGATATTTTGATCATTTCTATTTTCCACTTTATCTCTATTCACATGAATTGCGTCTACATTTATATTATTTGATATATTATAAACATTAGAGTAATATATTTATTTTATTTAATATTAAAAGGCCAAAAATTTAGCCTAGATTTGTGGGTCTCTCGACCCCGTCGACTCGTCGACGCCCGCGACCCAAATTTTCACCTCATCGACCCAGTGCGCCCCGCGACCCTAACAACACTGAATCAAATACGTTCCTTTGTTGAGCCACTCAAAAATTGAATATATGAAGGATGTTAGAACAGAATAATATAAACAAAAAAGAGCATACTTTTCCCAAGCAATTCCATCTCTTATTACGTTCCCCACATTTGTATGAAAAGTGCAGTTTTCCTAATAAAACCATAAAATTCCATCATAATAACTACCAATACTAGCAATATTAATGATTTCATCTTTTGTCTAAGTCGCATGGTAAATTTTAGCATGTAACCACTTGTATTGAACACATGAAACCCAAGGTACATGAGGCGATAGTCATACTGCCTTAGAGAATTTGAGTCGCGGCACTCAACCAGCCGCTTGCCCATGCTTCAAGTCAGGTGCCATTTCGTGAGGCCAAGTCCACGAAATATGCACACCCTAGAAAAAATCATTCTTTAATAATTGGGTCTATTCTTATTTTGGGTTGTTTTCTTGTTTGTTACAATTCAACCTTGAATTGGACATTTAACATGTTATTCACAATATAAGGATTTCTAGAGACCAGGAAACAATAGGAAAGCCTTATAAGTCGCGTGTGATACTTAAAGTTTTAGTTGATATTGTGTTTCTAAAGGAAACTGAGTAGGCCCTTTCTTTTAAATCTACCAAGAGAAAGAATGTCTCCACACACACATCAAGGGTGTGCCTAACAAGAAAAGGAGTGAAAATGATGTCCCTTTGTCATAAGTGGACTAGTAATCCTCTAGTACTGTAAGATGAAGTTTGAAGAAGGTATGGTAAGAGTGTAAGTTACAATGAGGTTGATGAGGAGGGTGAACATGACTTGATGGACCTTAAGTGGAACATGGTACTCTAATGGGTCAACTGCAATGAACTATACAGTGATTCCGAGTCAAAACATGACGATAAAAACATAATAGCCATAACAGATCCTTAGTATGGTGCGATTACAACATCAAAGAAATTTTCAGTCACCTTAAGCCGAGTGACACCTCTCTATTCAGGTCATATATGTGTTCTCCAGGACGGTAACAGAATACACTTGTTAAAGCATATCGGTTGTAACCAACTGTAACATAATGCATGGTTGTGCTATGTGTGTTAAATGTTGTGTGTCTAATCGGGATTCGAAAACAATTCATGGGATCTTTTACACTCCACAACAGGTCAATTATATTATAGACCTATGTATCAACAAAATACACAAGTAAAAATAGATAAATATAAATATATATTATACTTTTAAATATACTTCTAAATATAATTTGATGTCTCAACTAAATGCTTTCATTTATAATAATCCTACAACAGAGATAATTCTAACTATTAACAACACCTAATTCCAGAATTTAACCCTTCCCAGACGACACCATAACACAGCCAAATGTTTTTCAATTAGCTCTTCCAACAAAAGAAATTAACAGGGCATGAAATTTAAACAATTACCCAAAATTAATGTCAACGTAGTCGCAGTAAGCCTCAACTTTCTGCGCTGCCTCCAGCAGAAGATCAGGATCATTCGCGCAGAATTGCACAAACAATGGCCTATCTTCCTGTCAATTCCGAAAAAAAATCATTAAAACAAAACGCTATCAATAAACTAATCAAACACTAATTCCAGATCCAGTTCAACACCGAGACATGCCTTACAAGTGCTGAACTCCTGTGAACGATATTTTTCATTTTCAGAGAAAATTCGAGAATGGAGCATGGGCGTGTAGGCAGCTTGGGCGCCGTACTTCCGGCAGAGCATCCGGAACGGCAGCTCGGAGTTGTCTACCATGGGGGCGACGATGAGTTTTGGCCGGCCCAGCCCATTCCAGTAAGCCCAGGCCCGCTCGATGCGGTCCTCTATAGTCAGGTGCCCATTCGGCCGGCCCAAAGCGGCGGCGAGCGGCTCGGAAGGCGGCGGAGTGGTAATTGCGGGGGAGCAGAGGGAATCTTCGTTTGTGTCGTGGCCGTTAGTCGGCGGAGACGCTGAAGTGAGGTTTAGGGTTTGTGTAGCCATGAATGGGTTTAGAAGGGTATTAGACAGTTTCTGGTTGGGGTTGGGCGTGAATAGAGAAGCGCAGAGATTTCGCCTGAATCTCATCGGCGAGAGGCAGCGGCGGTGGAGGATTGAGCCATGGTCGAATGCATATGGTTGGTGGGTTGCCTGAGGAGGAGGTGTGGTGCTCCTTTATTTGGGACAAATTAGTAATTAGGGTTTTTAGAATTTTAGTTTCAATCATGAATGACAATAAATAGACTAAAGAAATAATCGAATTTACCATGCAAGCATATCAAACTAAGATTTGATTCTACTAACATTTTCAATTCAAATTCTTTTAATCTTAAAGGAAAGAGAGTCATATCATTTTTCAAAAATTAATTATTTAAATATTATACTTATTTGTTATTAATTATGTAGTAATATTTGATCCATAATTTCATTTTTTGGATTTGTAATTGCGATTAACATTCTCATTGGCTGTTTCGAGAGTTACATACTACTCCCTCTATCCGTCGTTAGGAGTCTCATTCCTAGGCGGCACGAATTTTAAGAAATATTAAGAAAAGTTGATAAAAAAATGTTAGTGGAATAGAAGTTTCACTTGTATATACTCCCTCCGTCCCACTTTAGGAGTCCCAGTCACTTTTTCACACCCATTATCATACTCCCTCCGTCCACGAAAAATAGAATACATTTATCATTTATAGTTGTCCACGAAAAATAGAGCACATTTAAAAATGGAAAGTTTTCAACAACTCCCCTCTTACTTTTTTCCCTTTCTCTTACTAATAATATGGGTCACACATTTCACTAACACTACTTCTCTCTACTTTTTTTCCCTTCTCTCTTATTTTACCAATTCCATATTAAAACCCGTGTCATTCACAATGTGTCCTATTTTTTTATGGACGGAGGGAGTAATAAATAGTTAAAGTGAATAAATGATAAAGTAAGAGAGAAAATAATATAGAGAAGAGTCTTGTCTACATTATTATCACGACCGCCCATACTAGGGGTACGTACCACAACGCGGCGACCGTGACCAGGGGACGATAAAAACGACAACTCACAAGGACAACAGTTTATGAAAGCTTAATTAGCTTAAAGGAGTAATATTTTTGGTTCATTAAAAGTTTAGACAACAAATTTTTAGTTTAAAGAACTTAATGTTATAAATTTATTATTAATTAGCAATGACTTAAGACAAAAAGGTTTTTCAAAATAAGCAGTTGAGAAAATAAAAAAAACAATTAACTTCCAAAAGAAAACATTTGGTTTAGTTCACGAGAAACCATTTTAGAGAACCAAGGTAAACATCAGATTAAAGCCTAACACAATTAAACATGCTCAAACACCGTACGAAATGGAATAAAGTCTTGAGGCCTAGTTCAAAAATATAGCAGCGGAACTAAGGTTTTAAGAGAGTCGAGGATAACGCCTATGTATGAAGACACAACGCATCCTAAGTTCTTGGGCCAACTCAACATCCTCCGCAACATCCCGCTCAACCTGCACATAAAGAAAAAGAATAGCAGGGTTGAGTACTTGTTGTACTCAATGGGCTCATGCCGAAAATATTTTAATATAGTTATTTCATCCATACCAGTGATCTCGAGTTTTATATGTAGTAAGAAATATCAAGATAACACAAAAATATTTCAAAGTCTGGCCAGACAATTTATCTCCCTACTTTTCTCATCAATCCATCAATCACAATCATCATATCACAGTGCGACGAAAGTGTGGCCACACTATTCGCCCACGAGACCGGCCGACTAGCAAGGACGGCTCACGATCTCACCAGTGTACACAACCTGATAGGGTTTGCGGCCCTACTCAGACCCGAATTCGTATCACAACACAACCATATAGCCTAACGGAGCAAGCTCAGACGAACTAGGCATCATGCAACAATCTCACAAACAAAATAACATGGCATGACATAACAAGTTAAACCACCCTTATAACACCACATCGTATTTTCGGAAAATAAAGAGATTTGAAAAAGAAAACCCACCTCGTTTGCTTAAACAATTCAATATCCACTTAAGGCAACCCTCGTTCTTTGTGCTCACGTACTCACAATAACCCTTGCCAAACCACAATACAAATCAGCCTTCCATCAATTCACATTATCATGCATGTCCTATCGTTCCTTTTATCATTTTCTTAAATTTACCATCCCAAACATTCATCAACATAAGGAAAACATGTCATAATATTTCTCAACGTGTCGCACATAATCACGTCATAGGATACATTCCTAAATCATACATGCATCATATAATTCACTCAAACTTGGCAACAAGTGATATTTCCACATAACAATAAATCTGGCAAAATTGCGCGGTTGGTTTGTAAAAGTCACCAGAAATCCATACGACCTCATATGAAGCTAAACTTTGGTCACAACACAGTAGACACATTCAAGTTCATTCCGTTAAAATTCCACACCAAAATCACGTCATTTGGTCAGTCAAAACAATAATGTAACTCTCTGGTCGGAACACAAAAAATCTGACAGCACTGTGCAGTTCCATTGAAAAATTTACCAAAACTTCATCCGATGTCCAATGAGGCTGAAATTTTCAAAAAACTCAGAAGACACTTCAAATTTCATCTAGTTCAAAATTCACATAAATGGGAGGCCATTTGGTCGGTCAAATAGAAAATGAAACTTTCTAGGCGAGAATACAAGTTTCTGGCAGAATTGCGCAGTCAACTTCAAAAATTTATTAAAAATTCATCTTTCATCAACAAGGGCTGAAATTCACATACAACACAGAAAACACCTTGAGTTTTACTCAGTTAAAATTTCGTGTCAAAATTCAATCGTTTGATTGGTCAAACACACGTCAGAATCCACTGTCCGAACATCACAAATTTCAGGCTTAAGAATTTCGAAAATAGGGTTTCTTCCTCAATCATCCAAACACAATTTTTTTCATGCTTATAACACACAATCATGCTTAAAAGTTTATCACAATCATGCTCTCACATAAACTCACATTATTCACCAAGGATTCAAATCAAACTCCACATAAACTCATTCAAAATCGCATATTCATCCAAGTTCTCATGCAAACACAAATTCTCACCGATAAAATTTTGCGATCTATGATTCCTACACTCACTATATGCATGTAGGGTTCAAGAACAAGGATTAAATGAAAAGAAAGAGGGAGAATGAAACAAATATACCTTTCTTGATGAAAACGAATCGGTAGAAACAAGAATTGATGGATTCGTCGGATACTCTTGAAAATCAACTCCAACGGATGCAATAACAAGGATGAATGGTGGATTTTTGGAGAGAATATGGAGAGGGAGAGGAGAGGCGTGTGAGAGAGAGGGAGAGAGAGGGTGAGAGGGTGGACAGCTAGGGTAGGAAGAAAAATGGGGGCTAGGGTTTAGTTTAGGTGATTTTATAGTTCTAGGTTAAATCCAAAATTTAATTAATTGTGGGGGAATAAAATATGGGCCAATAATTAAAATCCCACAATTATAGAGAAGGCATAATTTTTGAAAATTATGGCTGTGAATTAACAAGGAATTATTTGGTATTTACTTGGAGAGAAATAAATCCACAATTTAGGAAATAAAACAATGAATATTCCATAAATAAGGGAACAAAATAAATTAAATCTCCAAGTAGGAAAAATAAGGTGGGGGCCGAAAATTAAAGAGGAATGCACAAGGAAAAAAAATAAGAGCATAGTGGCGTGTGATATAGGTGCGAATTAAAAGGAAATATTCACATCCCCAATTAATTAGACATAAGTATTAATTTGAACAAAAAGGGTCTCACAAAAGGAAACAAATAAATTCTCCTCTACAAAAAAAATGAGGAGGCCGAAAATTTGGCTTAATTAGCCAAGGAGTTATTTCAAATCTTTATTTAATTTGGGTGAAGAAATAAAATGTGACAAGATTTAATTGGATTTAATTAAAAGAAGGGAGTCAACAAGGCACCAATTAAATCAAAGAAATAATTAATCCTCCTAATTAAAAAAATAGGGGATTTTAAAAAACTCCAAGAGAATAGGCTAGTGTTAGCGACAATTGGGTCTAGATTTAATTTGGATAAATATCCCAAGATCATTAATTAAATCCAAGAAATGAAATACTCATTTCAAACAATTAGGAGGGCCGAAGATTCCAATGAATTGGCTAGAAGAAAAAAAAATGCATGATCCTATCTAATTTATTCCCAACACTGTAAAAATATAAAAGTATCAAATACTTCATTCCATATCACCCACGAGAATTATTTCACATAATCCACTTAATCACATAGAAACAATCAATTTCATAGCCTAAATTTCCAAATCAACATATTAAATAAAAGTCACAAAATTCTGGGATGTTACAATTATTATCTCTCTTACTTTACTATTTCTCCACTTTAACTATTTATTATGATTTTTACAAAACGGGTGTGTAAAAATGACCGGGACTCCTAAAGTGGGACTGAGGGAGTATTAGTTTTAAATGAAATGTGAGTGGAATGCGTTAGTGGAAGGTGAGACCCTATTACCATTTAAGTAAAAGGGAACCAGAACTCTGATATCCATAAGATGAATGAATGATTAGTTTATTAGATTAGCAATATATCCTAAAAGGTACGTTTCGACAACAAAATAGAGCGTATAAATTTATTTCCTGCAAATATTTGTAAAAATTACTCTCTATTTTAAGACTCGACTACTGACATTTTTTGTGATTTAGTAACTGTGTTGGACATTTTTCGCTCAATATCTTGAGATAAACATAAGTGAACAGTGAATATATTGTGAAACATCTTGATTTATTCATGCACAAAGTGGCGGTGGTACCTATGGAACATCTTTTATGTATAAACAGTGAATATATTGTGAAGCATCTATTATGTTTGTATAAATAGAAAAATGAAATAAATATATGTTCGGTTTCAAGCACACCATGGTGGTGGTGGTGGTCGGACAACCAAATGTATTACTCCCTCCGTCTATTGTTTATAGTCCCTCTATAATTAAATGTGAATTATTTTTCATTTTGTATATTATTGATTCAGATTTTATTACATAAATAAATTCATTTTTCCATAATTTTTGTTGTTACACACTGAAATTCCCTACATAACTAGAAATAGAGGGATATGATAAATTTTTTCTGTACAAATAATTACAAAACTTTAATCACTCGCCTATGAAGAACCACAACTTATTAAGAAATCACATAAGAAGTTGATGACAGAAATGTGACAGAATTCATATGTCAGCGAATTTAGGGATTGCCAAAAATGTTCTTCAAGTGATCTGGGCATTTTCGTCCGAAAAGTAGCTAAAACAACATTATTGATTATACAAAACGTTAGGGTTACCTGAGGATATTATTTTTGTTAGGAATCTGCGGTGCAATAACTCAAAAGTTAAGGACTAATGGCGTATTTAGTAACTACCCCATCCGTCCCTGAAATTTTGTCACATTTTTTCCATTTCCGTCCGTCCCACTAAATTTGTCACATTTCACTTTTTACCATTTTTGGTAGTGAGCCTCATATTCTACTAACTTATTCTCACTCAAATTTTATTATAAAACTAATACTACTTTAAAAGTAGGACCCACATCCTACCAACTTTTTCAACTCATTTTTCATTACATTTCTTAAAATCCGTGTCGGTCACACTGTGACAAAATTTGGGGGACGGAGGATTATTTTATACTAGTACTACCTATTAAATCCAACAATTCATAGGGGTGTGTTATATTGCTAACTCACCCTTAAATTGCTAACTGTAATTAAATGATAGGCATATTTTAAATCAATGGACCATATCATTCAACTCCGAGTATTAATACATTGAACGAAAAATGTCAATTAGGGTATATATGTAAATTAACAACAAATTAGTTGTAACTAACTTTTAAACAATATCTCAAAACTTAAAATGCATATAACTATCTCGATTTAAATTATTTTTTCACTCAACATATACCAAATTAAAGATAATTTTATAAGGATTCTAACGAGATCCTATATGCATATATTTCGATGTCAAAATTTGATATTATTTTCGTAAATTTTCATATATTTCTACAACAACTTAATGTCAATATAACTACCATAATATGTCAAACTTAGTACATGTAAAATGTCAATAAAAACTGTGTTGATATATTGATCTATAACCCTAAATTAGAGTTGTTATTATCTTTCTAATATTAAAAAAATAAAAAAAAAACGAATTTATACATGACAATTTGTAGATCATTAAATCTTTAAAATCTTATGGTATTAAAATAGTTATAATTAGCTATTAAGGGATAAGTTAGCAATTGATCACTTTCCCCGTAATTCATAACTATCATATAAATCATCATTTTTTCTTTAACTTCTTACCTCTGATCAACATCTCACTTTTAAAGCTAAAATATATAGGAGTAATAAATTTTTAATTTACTCAATTATTTCCCGATAGCCATGTGGCAACATTCAAACGCTACCATGATGTTATTTGTATTCAATTTTTAAAAGTAGTATTGATTAACTCGAATTCAACATAATATTATGATTCAAATCCAAATTATTCATAAAATTACTTCACACGGCTAATATATAGTAGTATTTCGTCCCACGTTAATTCTTCAAAAAGGCAACTTTCCTTAATCACAATGGCGACTGCGTTGAGTTCAATATGGTAAATTTGTTGTATAAATTAAGGCCAAAAGTTGTCATAACACCAAACAAATTTCCTCCTTTCTCTCAATTAGGTCAAGAATGAACATGGAGGAAAGTGTCCAATCCAACATTTACGATGAACTCGACACGATCATGGAAGAAACCATCCTAGGCCACGTCATCGAACTGGAGAGGATACTAGAGCGGCCATGGACCAACGCTGACTTCACGAGGACGTTGACCGCGCTGACTCAATTAGCAACAGACGCTGCCTCGGTGGAAGAAGTGGTTAATCGCGAAGTTGCTCATCTCGGCGCGACAGGGGCCGCGGCAGACCAGCTCGCCGGCCTTCTTCCCGACTACTTGGGGATGCTGATGCGGGCGTGGTTGGTCGCCGAAGGCCTTCCCGGCGATGATGGAGAGACGGATGAATGCTGCGTGTGTCTCGAGCGTCTGCACTGTGGGCTCGTTGCGACGCTGGATTGCGGCCACGAGTTTCACGGGGACTGCATAGGGAGGTGGCTCCTCCGTGGCCAGGACTCCTGCCCTATCTGCATTAATGCTGATGTTCTTCTGTTGTGATTTGTGATCACCTTGATATTCTGATTTTGTTATCACATTTACATACATATATGATATTAATATTATGGGGATTTATTGCATACTTGATTAATCACACACATCTGATTTTGTAATCACATACTACATCTGATTTTACATATATTTTTGTTGTTTGATTGCATACTTGAATAGTGGTACTAATGCTCTGCAATAGCCCTATCCATAGTTTTCTCTTTATTTCGATTCTTGATAACTACAAGTTTCATAGATTTTCTCCATAAATTTAGGGAGATTGCTTTGATCATCCTTGTAACTTGCCAAAATGAGACCGTCATCATCTTACAGTCTCATTTGCTAATCAAAAATTATTTTATTCAGTCTGAATCTTGAGATCCTCGTTTTCCATGTCATGTTGTTTTCTTCAATCTGAATCTTGAAGCTTTGATATTGTATTGAGGTGTTTTTTTGTCATTTTAGGTTCCATAGCAGAAATAAAACTTTGAAGGTGAACGCAGTAATTAATTTTCATTTCTGTGGGTCATAGCACAAAAAATCTGTCCAGATTCATATCTCGAGAATTCTTAAATGATAAAGTAAACACGCCCCAAAAGTTATAATGCAGCCCAACCCAAACTCAACCCCAACAATTCAACATTTTGAATAATTAAATTTTAATTGAAAAGTACTTTAATTGCGATTTAGAAATAAATACTAACTGATGCAATAATTTAAAAGGAGAAAAAATACAAACAATATAAACTGAAAATTACAATAATAAAAAAACTGTGATAAAATTATTGGAGAAAAGGCTATTTATAGGTGAAAGTAAGGTATTAATAAATAAAGAAAAAATGCAGCTGCAAGGCTGGCGATTCAGCCGGGAAGTAGGCGGGTGGCCGGGCTGCTGATGGAGAATGAGGAGCTGAAATGCAGCCTTGTCGGGCGGCAGCCCCGATTGCTGATGCTCTTAAACTTCATATTACATGTCTAATACGACATAGAAATGAGATTGGGTTGATGAATTTTTTTCTTGTGCAAAATTGAAGGCTCAACATCGAACTAACCATATAAATGCCTCTTTTAAAAGCGTACAAAATAAAGTCTTGGCCCAACTTTGAAATTAATAGGCCGAAATGCTGATAGTAATTGCATCAATTATTTTTGAAATAGTTAAATTATTTGTTCATAACATGCACATGAGAACATGTATTTGGCAATTGGTTAAGTTATAAATAACTATACAAGTTAACTATTGGCAGACTTTCTGATTGCTTTATGATTTATTGGAGAAATCCAGAGCTCAGTCACACAATTAATTAGTTCAAGTTTCAAATCACATGTATTGTGCATGTAAATACTCTTTTTTTTAAATGAATGGTGCCTCGAATAATAAGTGTTATATTAGAGATTGTTGGATAATGCACATAACAAACGTAAAATAATATTTAAACGAACTTATCAGAATTGTCTTTTGAGCAATACTTCAACAAATAAACCAAACTTTATCTTTCCGATTGTTGAATGATTTTTTTTGGGATTTCAGTGAATACCATTTTCGGATTGACTATCGAAATTCATCACTATCACTGTCGATGTCTCTTTATTAAATCCTTAAATATTTCAAAGATCTTTTCGGTTACCAATTAAATTCAAGAGCATGTTATATATGGTTCATTTAATCAAAAGGTAAACTATTTGATTGCGAAATTGATTCATATAGAAAGCCAGTTCTTGATTCACGATGGTGGTGATGGAGTTGCCGCTTCTATGTACTAAGATGTGTTTGTTGGAACAATTTTAATGTTGGTTACCTTTTGATTTGGGGTGTCGAATCTGTGGATTGATAATCACTTGTGACTTGTGATACGATCCTCTATATCTTAGGAAATCACAATTATTTAGTTATCTTTTATTCCCCAAATCTTTTCCATATCTTTGTTTTCTTATTCAATAAGTTAGGTTAGTAGTATTCTAGTATTATAAATATGAGAGCTTGTTATCATTTTATGCAATGAATGAATGAAAAATATTGTTTTTCCCACAAATCAACGTGAATTACTCTAACCCTAGTTTCACCGCTGCCCGACGGAGGAGTTCCGCTCACAGCACGAAACTAGAATCGCCGCCGATCCTATCGCAGGACGCCGGAAGTTTGTCTGGATCGTCGAGCAACCCGCCGTCGATCAACGTTAAGGAATTAAGTCCTTAACAACTGGTGCTTTCATTGAGAGCTGTCCCTCCCACCATCTCGAATCAAAGCTCCACTGCTGCCCGACAGAAAACATTCCGCGCACAGCACCTGCTTTGGTTGCCGAGTCCAGCCTATCTGCCGAGCTCTCGCCGCCGGACAATCTTACTTCTGCAAAGCCCGACGGGAAGGATTCCTGTGTGCCGCGTTGAAGTCAGACCATTATCCATAACCCATACCTCACCACCCAAAAGAAAAGAGTGACCCTCTTCGTCCAATTCATCCAAAAAGAAGGAAGAAAACCACCAAACAGAAGCTTCCCCCTTCCTTCGTAGAAAACATCCTATCTTCAGTCCGTCAACATGTCATACGACTATGCCGGCTATCACCGTTATCAACGCTTGTCCTATGATCAGCCACCACCCAGGTACAGGCGTGAACCCTACGGTCCGCCGCAACCTCACCGAATGGGGTCTGTCCAGACGCACCCCCCCACTTGTTGGGATCCGCCCCGACAACGAACCGATAACTGTTTTCCACCACCGTATTGTGATCCAGGTATGGTCCCGGATTCATAAGTCAAGCCGCGAAACTCCTACGCCCGATATCGCCCGTGGCAGCCTCAATATCACCCTCGTCCAGCCACCAAAGCGGAGGACCCGATTAACGCAAAGTTAGACTGCTTATTGGAAGCATTTGACAAGATAGAAACTTGGTTTGATGCCACAAATCGCCGGTTTAGCAAATTCCAAACGTTACCGCAGCCCGAGCCCGATCTTGATCAGCCCCATGTTTCTGCACCACTCCGAAAGATGGCATATCCTCCATCAAGAAATAATGAGGCTTCTTTTGGGCCTTCGCGTTTAGTCCCCAATGAATCAACGGCTCCACCATGCCACCGCACCAAATCCGATCAAACCCCAGCGCGTCAGCCTTCGTGTTGGGAACCCCTTTAATGGCCACCCCTGCTGTAGACCAGATCCACCAACCCTACCAGCCGCCACTGCCGCTGCCGCGATCAAATCACCCGCCGCAGTCGAGTCCAACACAGCCCTTGGAGCTGCCGCCCTACTCCACTCCAGGCCCTCTCCAGCCCTTGCAAACGCTACAGGAGACAGCTCCATTGTTGGCCTCTAATCGTCTTCCGCAAGCTGCTGTCCCGAGCTCGTGGCCAAAGGAGTGGCAAATGAATATGCAAAAGGCTGGTGAGTATGGTTTGATAAATAAAGTTGTGCCTTGTTCTCATGATGTTGTGGGAGAAAAGAACATTGTTGAAGATAAATGGAAATAGAATGGGATGGGACCGAAGGGTTTAGTTGAGAGTAAAGACGATGAAGATAGTGACATACTTAAGATGATCGAAATGATCACTGTGTGCGCATTCGATCCCGGTATACGTGTCAGTCTCACCAATCAAAAAGGAGAATTTCTTGCTCTGCAGATAGGAAAACCGGATCTACGTGATAGCAAGAAGGAGCTTCCGCATGAAGAAGTAATCAAGTGCTTGTTTGCCACGGGGACCTTTCGCATAGAGCTACCCATGCCTGCAAACCATGTTGTCTTCAATACTGCTCCGGAATTTAATGGGGATTTGAATGTCACTGATATTACAAGCATGAATCCTCGATTACCATCGCTCGACGCCGATGTAAGGTTGATTCCTCCACGAAATAACAAGTCCTGTTTGATCATTCAGGGACGTGTGGCAGAGCTTTCCATTTTAGCATTGAATTTGGATGACCACATCAGTCTGCCTTCGTTGATTTTGTATGGAGGTGATGAAGGGACACGCTCAGCTGCTCGGTGTGTGTTTGATCCAGGAGGCGACGCCTCGCCAACGCTTTTGCTGTCAACCCTCGTCGTTGCTTCGTGGTTTCCACCTTGAGGACAAGACGGATTTTAACCATGGAGGAGTTGATACGATCCTCTATATCTTAGGAAATCACAATTATTTAGTTATCTTTTATTCCCCAAATCTTTTCCATATCTTTGTTTTCTTATTCAATAAGTTAGGTTAGTAGTATTCTAGTATTATAAATATGAGAGCTTGTTATCATTTTATGCAATGAATGAATGAAAAATATTGTTTTGCCCACAAATCAACGTGAATTACTCTAACCCTAGTTTCACCGCTGTCCGACGGAGGAGTTCCACGCACAACACGAAACTAGAATCGCCGCCGATCCTATCGCAGGACGCCGGAAGTTTGTCTGGATCGTCGAGCAACCCGCCGTCGATCAACGTTAAGGAATTAAGTCTTTAACAACTTGTTACCTTTATTAGCTAGCTAGGTTGATCTATTTATTGTTTATGTTCGGACTTTTGGAATTGAAATAATGCAAATTTCCATATTTAAAACTTTTTTCTAATTTTTATCTTGGCTATGATTAATATTTCATTCGTTCAATTTAAAATTTTCCCTTTTCATATTTAGAAACAAATTCATTTCTTTTTTTTTATTAAAATAATTAATTGTTTTTTTTCACTCTATTTTATCATACTCAACTATTCTATCCAACCGGGGGAGTAATATTCTTATAGTTGCATCTCTATCTTTTTTTTTTTCGAAAAAGATGAGAGTGAATGAGATGTAGTTATTTTGAAGGAAAACATCAACGACCTCGTGTTTGAACTGCATAGTCAGGCCACGTTACTATCATTGTATGGTATGTAACATATGGAAAATTCTAGATATTTTTTCTTTTAAACGATTTACCAAAATCTTATTGGGTAAGAGTTTCGGTGGTCTAATCCGTTGGTGATATTCAAGCGGTGGCACTTGGTTCAATGAAATACTGAAGATATGAAAATATTACTATATCAAATGAAAAATGTTCATATGTAGTCCAACGTGGCGGATTGTGATTTGACAAAATTGGGGCTCCACAAATCTTGCATCCTAGATTGTAGGCAAAATACTACCGATAAGAATTGAATATAGATAGCGGTCTACCAGTTTGAGAATCCGAGCCGCCAGATTTGGTTGATTTCCCAATATGGTATGGAAATGGGTCCAGGTTCAATATTGAATGCCTTTACCAGTTCCCATAACTTTCTATTTTTAGATTGCCATAGTCAGAGCCAATTGGGAAAAGACTATTGATGTTATTATGAATCATTTATAATAAAAAGAGTGATGAAATCTAGCCAATTGCATTTTTGATTTGTTATTAGAGTGTCCACAATGGTGGCCCTTGAGGGCCACTAAAATTGGCCCGGCCATTAAATGTGGCTCTCCATAGCCCTCCACAATGGTAAAACCTAAAAATAATAAGGGTCACGAAATGTGGCCTTCTCCAAAATAAAAATTAATTTGTTTGCATTTTTAATGATATTTTTTAATTTAACTACAATAAATTTTATTAGACTATAATTTATGATATTTATAATTTTAATTAAAATAAAATAATTTGGATTGTAAATAAAAAAAATTTCACAACCTAACCAAAAAAAAGTTTAACAAGAACTTCGTTGTATTATATTAAAATGGGAAAATTATAGAACGAAAATTTTCTAGTTTAAAAACAACAACCCGAAAACCCATATCACTCTGCGACGCTCCTTCTACGGTTGAACCAAATCAGCATGCTGTGTTGTATGCGATATTTGGCTCCGCATATCAGTGTACCGCTGGATCAAGTATTCATTAGTACGTGGTACACCCATCTGCAGGGGCTCCATGACAATACCCGAGCTCGAACTAGCACCATCTTCAGGTGCCCATCGCTCTGCAGCATATCTTTCGTCAGCTATTATCATATTGTGCAATATGATACATGCAGTCATGATGTCTGAGACATCATTTTCGTGCCATTGTCGAACCGGGCACCGTATAATGGCCCATCGCGCTTGGAGGATACCAAAAGCTCGCTCAACATCCTTCCTAGCACCCCTTGTTTTTTCGCGAAGTAGGTTTGCCTCTGTCCAACGGGTTGTCGGATCGACTTCACAAACACGGGCCGACGAGGGTATATCCCATCGGCCAAATAGTATCCCATGTTGTACTGCGTGTCGTTGGCCATGAGTCTAACTTGCGGACCCTCACCCCGGCACTCGTCATTGAACAGGTGGGACGATCGTAGAACGTTGATGTCGTTGTTCGACCCAGCGACACCAAAATACGCATGCCAGATTCGCAAGCGGTAGTCAGCAACGGCTTCCAGGATCATCGTGGGATGTCGGCCTTTGAAACCAGAAGTGAACTGCCCCTTCCAAGCCACCGGGAAGTTCCTCCACTCCCAGTGCATGCAATCGATGCTCCCCAACATCCCTGGAAAATGATGTACAGTCCCGTTCATATCAATCAGACTCTGACAATCATCGGTCGTTGGCTTCCGTAGATACTCCCCTTTGAAGATATCCTTAATGCCCCTACAAAACTGCCTTAACGTCTGTAGAGCAGTCGTTTCGCCCATCTGTAGGTATTCGTCGAACATGTCAGCGGGCCCGACATAGGCAAGCTGCCTAATTGCCACCGTACACTTCTGATATGTCGACAAGCCGGGTCGGCCGGTGGCATCATATCGCAAGTCGAAGCACTTGAACCGCTGCGCCAAACACGTCGCCATATGGACGAAGAGTTGTTGCGACATTCTGAATCGCCGACAGAAAATCTCTGGCGGATAACGGGCGTTCTCGCTGAAGTAGTCTTCCATCAACCGGCGGTCAGCCCCGGCATGGTCACGGTCGATATACCGCCGATGATAGAACGGCCAAGGGACTGCCACCGCCGCCTCCGCCTCGTCAGCTTCATGTTGCACCTCTGCAACCAGGTTTTGGAACTCCAGATCTACCGCTTCTTGGTACCGTTCATCGTCGGAATCCATATTTCATAAGTTGAATTAAAATAGATTGGAAAGATTGGAAAGAGTGGTGTTTGAATTGGGGTAGAAAAATGGTGTGTATTTATAAAAAAAAGAAGCAAAAAAAAAATCGGTGGCTGGGCCACGAAACGCGGCCCGCTGCAGTGGTGGGCCGCGGAACACACGGCTCAGCCGCGTGAAGGCCGCGGCCGCGGCTCCCTCTCGGCTCTCGACACTGAGCCACCGTTCATGGCTCTCTGCAGTGGGGGCCGCGCACCCGAGCCACAGGCCGCGACTCTCCCACTGTGGACACACTTAGTACTATTTCAGTTTACAGAAATTGCTAATAAGATTTTAACTCTAGATTTCAGTGCTTACTGAAGTTGGTACAGATTAGTTATCTCACTATAGAGTGAATTTAAATTTAATATATATTGTACAAATTCAAACTATGATTTGAATCATTAGTAATAATAATAAAAAATGTTAACACAATCAACGCATCATTAACCGTTGACACCGTGTTGATATTTTATATTGTTGTTATTTTGTCATCTATTAATATATTTTAACGGTCTAGATCATAGTTTAGAGTTTGTACAGTATATAGAGTTTCGTATTTGAGCACATCCCTAATACATCTACCTTAATTGAATTTAATTAGAGTACACCAATTTTTATTAATAATTAGTAATTCATATTGTAAAATTTTTACGAGCTTGGCCACAACCTCGTGTGTATATGATTCATTCAACGCATTCAATCATCTAAATAGATTAGTGCATGTGATGTGATATTGTGAATCCATGTATAGGTAAATAATGATAAAAAAAAATAGCTTGCTGTCTAACTAAGTAATAAAACGTGTTAAACCGTCCGATATCTCTGCAAACGTGTATAGAGTAATATATACATTTTACAACGCATCATACGAGTATTATCTTGCTGGACTAACTAAGATTAAATGATCTAATTAGTTAAACTTTATGATTTACGAGTGAATCATTCACAATTACTTAATCACGTGTAATATATGTAGTAGTATTTTAATTTTAATTTTAATTTTAATTTTAATTGATGTTTTTCATTTTAAACAACTACATTATATAGCAATTTCCATGCATCACATGATAAGGAGTATTATCTTGTACTCCTAGTTGGACTAAATTAAACTCCTTTCAATCCAGTTACAATTATTGGTTAACACAGAGATTTCAAAAGCAATTGTTTAATTTGTTTAATTGTTGAAAAAATAGAAAAAGCAAGCTTGCCATGGAACTAAGTAACAAAATGAATCTAGTCCGATTCCCTGCAAAAAGACCAAAGCAATATTTTACTAATATTATCAAGTTTTATGCCTATAAAAACCGCGGCACATATCCATCGCCTTCAATCCTAAGCAACAACATCGTTAACTACATCCCACCTTGAGCGCTCTCTCCCTTTCTCAGCCATGCCGATGCTCATCGCCGCCCTTCTCATCTTCAGCTTGGCCGCCTCCGCCTCCGCCTCCGCAGCACCCGACGACCAACAGCTGAAGGGGCTCTACGAGGAGTGGCTAGCGCGGCATGGTAAAGCCTACAACGACATCGGAGAGAAGGACAGAAGGTTCGACGTCTTCAAGGACAACTACAACTACATCACCGAACACAACTCCTTGAACCGGACCTACAAGGTGGGACTCAACCAATTTGCCGACCTCACTCACGACGAGTACAAGTCCATGTACCTCGGCACCAAGATCAACGCCCACCGCCGCTTCGCCAGGTCCAAGAATGCCTCCCTGCGCTACCTCTCCCGCGCAGGCGATCGCCTCCCCGACTCTGTTGACTGGAGAAAGACAGGCGCTGTTGCTCCCATCAAGAATCAGGGCACTTGTGGTAAGTGTTTTCCTTATCTTTAATAACTATCTTGATTGTTATCTGTTTGTGAGTGGGATTTTGGGGGATTGTGTTATGGAACAGGGAGCTGTTGGGCTTTCTCGACTGTGGCTGCGGTGGAGGCCATAAACAAGATTGTGACAGGGGAGATGATAACTCTGTCGGAGCAGGAGCTGGTGGACTGTGACAGAACACAAAACTCCGGCTGCAACGGCGGCCTCATGGACTACGCCTTCCAGTTCATCATCTCCAACGGCGGCATGGACACAGAAGAGGATTACCCTTACAGAGGTGCCGATGGCCAATGCGATCTCAACAGGGTTGGTTCATTCCCACTTTACATACTCACATACACGAGATGGTTCATTTCAGAACTCTTCTTAACATATCAGTTATGAGTTCGCTGATTCATGAATATCAGTTCCCATTTTAAAAAAAGTTCCACTCCCTTCACATATATAAGTTGTTTACACTTTTAGTAATAGTCAGTTCTTACAAATCTTTGTAGAGGAATGCCAAGGTTGTGACCATAGACGGGTACGAGGACGTGCCCCAGGACGAGAAGGCCCTGCAGAAGGCCGTGGCTCATCAGCCCGTTAGCGTGGGCATTGAGGCCTCCGGAAGGGCCCTCCAACTCTATTCCTCGGTAAGTGATATCTTCATATCAACATAGTATGGATTTTGAGGCATTGGATGGTTTGACATAAGTGAGTTGTGGTTGCAGGGTGTTTTCACTGGGGGATGTGGGACAGAGCTGGATCACGGCGTGGTGGTGGTGGGGTACGGAAGGGAGAGGGGGGTGGACTATTGGATCGTGAGGAATTCGTGGGGGACGAATTGGGGGGAAGATGGCTACTTCAGGCTCGAACGCAATGTGGGTGATGCATCCGGGAAGTGTGGGATTGCTATGATTGCTTCTTATCCAACCAAGACTAGCAATGGGTATGCCTCTCAGTGATTGGGTTTGACCCTTTCCAAGATCCACAATGTTCACTTCGATCAGGAGCACTCTTTATTAGTTTCTGCTTTTCAATTGTTGGATGTTGTTATCTGGGATTTCACTATTCCCTTTCCTTTGTTGGAGAGATTTATCTGTAGATATGTGTTTTAAGTTTCATGCTTTGCCTTGCTCCTCTCCTTTGAGGAACAGTCTGTTATTCTACTTCAAAAGTAGTTTTTTTAAATCAAACTGTCTTTGTTCTTTCTCCTCTGAATGGTACAAACACAAGATATTGCTGTCTGAAATCGAAGTGAAATCAAAATAATGCTTTTGAAGCATGGATATTTCTCCACACAATTCTTCTGCAACAGTGAACCATTTCAAAATGTAAAATACTAAGAAAAATGCATGATAATACTAAATGAATCCCACAGTATTTCAAAGCGATGGTGTTATGGTTCATCTCAAGTAGCTGGATATACAGTACTATGTATAAGAAGTCAAATTATGCATAGCTCCAACATTATGAGTTAAAATTTTCTTCACTGGTCTACACAACATATAAAATTTATAAATAAAAATAAATAACAAAACAAACTCGTTGCTGGTTATATCATTTCAACTTTCCTAGTCAGATCATGCATCTGCATTCCGGCGGCATACAAATTTTCCCTCTGCAGCATAGCAAAGAACACTTCAATTGACCGGTGGAAGCCCAAGCTCTTCCTGAGGAGCCGAAATTATAACAGAGAATATTTAACAAAAATTTTGCAGGATATTATCATACTTACCCGTGAATTTTCAACTAAGTATTCAAGCTTTCTCTCTCGGGAGAGGAGTCTCTCTTTCCGCCATATTTCTGAAAGTAACAATGGATAAATCTTATGTTGAGGATAAAAGGCATCTCAAGCAACAACGACATTTGAACTGCAAGGAAAATCACAGAATTACCTGCTTCCCGGTAGAAAATGGAACATATTTATACTTCATCATATGAAGTATCTGTCTCCTTAGCATTAGTGTGCACAGCATGACCCAGTAGAAGAGAAGTATTGGCCAAAACACAGGTACATCAAATACGCTGAAGAATGTCAGCACGAAAGCAATGCAGAACGCTTTGGTGATTGAATACCTAGAAAGAAAACAAAAGGCTACCATATAATCTCAAAATGAAGACTAAAAGTGAACATATTAAGTATTAAATCAGGCACTGAAGAATATAGTTAAAACACAAGCTCAGCCCTCACCAATGTATTCATCTTCAAAGTTCGTTCTATTGTAAAACCTAATGGCTAACCCCGTTATCCATTTACAACAAACTGATCGTTCCTTATCGTGCCATGGATTTAAGTTTAACATAAAAAAGGACTCAGCCAAGTTGATTGACACCTCATAATCATGATTAGCTTGTTTCCTACAGTGGCAGTCGATCAACATTCGGTGACATAATATGATTCGAACATTATCACAACACTCAGATTCAGGTAAATTAGCTAAATTCAAAAGCCAAAACTTTATCACAATATTAACTTTCGGATCATCCTTCCTCACAGATTATACTTCAAGTTGAAAACCAGATTTGAGAGTTCAAAGCATTACTACTGAAAAATATTGAAAGTATACAATTTGCATTAAATTTCAAACCCAAAACCACAACTACAACTATAATAAACTATATAGCGGTCGCAGATCCTCTTTACTTAATTGAGTAAAATTAGGGCTAGGAATTGAATCAGTACAGCGTCGTTAAGCAATCAATTAGCAATACGAATTTAATCTCCTATAAAACAAATAATTCATCAACTTGCAATTAAAAAACGCCGACTTCAGATGCAATTGAAGAACAGAAACAAAAGCGACAAACCAGAATTTGAATTCAGGGAGGCGGCGGACGAAGGGGCGGAACTCTTCCGAGTTCCGAATAGGGAGCGTGGCGTCGAATTCGGGGTCGTCCTGCGGCGAGAGGAATCCGATGAACAAATTGAGGAGGTAGATGCCGAGGGCGTAGGAAACAACGTAGAATCCCTGGACCAGGTACACCCGGACTCCGTAGATCAATGCGATGCAGAGGAACGCGATCCAACGGTAGAGCAAGTACGGTGTTGACTTATCTAGGAAGTGCTGGAACCGCTGCGAAACAGCGAATTTCCACTGCGAGATGGCGGATGAGGCCGCGGCTGGAGTCGCCGCCGTGGTGGATGAACCGTCGGCGATGGGTTCCATTGTCTAGTGTTTTTAATTTGTTTGGTTGGTTTAGTTTAGTAGTCATCTGATTAGCATGTGGACTTCAAATTGGGAATAAATAAACCGTTTACTTTTTATTTTGTATAGGAAAACAGATTCGTAAATTCGTAAGTACATTAATTTTGATTTTGTTGTATGAGTATTAATTATATATTGCTTGCAGTATAAGTAATTTAAATTTTGTTTAAATTTATCTTAATAATTGAATTCTCCCTAAATAATTCTAATTTGACCAAAAAAGTGATTCACTGTTATTAAAAATTCATAACTCGCCTCACTCATACCAATTTTCTTCTCTAGGAAACAAATATAATTGCAATTTTTTTGTTTTTGACTTATAATTTCGTGAGGAACAGACATGTTGCTACTAACATAGATCTCTTTTATTCATCGCAATCGTACACGATCCATATTAATTAATACAAACTGATTACAGCAAAAAAAATTATAGATTTAACAGTACACTAACTAATAAAGATGTATCTATACTAAATTTAATGAGATATTCCCTCAGTCCCACTTTAGGAGTCCCGGCCACTTTTGCACACTCGTTTTATAAAAATCATACTAATAAATAATTAAGGTGAAGAAATGGTAAAGTAAGAGAGATAATAATACAGACCAGACTCTTCTCTATATTATTTTCCCTCTTACTTTACCATTTCTCCACTTTAATTATTTATTACGATTTTTATAAAACGAGTATACAAAAGTGACTGAGACTCCTAAAGTGGGACGGAGGGAGTACTATATAGAAAGAATAGGACATTACTCCCTCCATCCGAAGGCGTTCATAGTTAACTCAATATTGATTAGAAAGATGTAAAAAAATGTTAATAATATTGATTAGAAAGATGTAAAAAAATAAAAATAAAATATGCGTCTCAATAACCTACTTCATCCGTCCTACCTTAGCAGTTTCGGTTATCTATTTTAGTCCATTCTACATTAAAAGTCTCAGTTAGAATATTCCATAATTGTTAATAGACTTCACATTCCATTAACTTTAGTCTAATCACATTTTATTATTAGACCAAAGTCTAAAAAAATGGAAAGTTATAAACCAATATTAACCCTACACATCATTTTAAATGTGGACCCCAAATCCACTAACACTACTTTCACCACATTCCCCCCCCCCCTCTATCTCTTATTTTACGAATTATGTATTAAAACCCGTGTGATTTATAATTTTGTCTATTTTTTGTGGACGGATGAAGTATATAAAAGTAAGACCCACATTTCATTATCTTTTATTCTTTTTCTATCAACTTTCCTTTACATTTCTTACAAATCGTGCCGGACTCAAATGAAACTTCAAGACGGGAGGAGTAATATTTAATTATCTGATTTGAGAAACGATAGATTCATCGGAAGTGAAGGAGCAATGGAAGGGAGGGACTGAGAGAATGATGGAGAGAATCAAGGGGCGATCATGCATTTGTAGTAGTATGTTACGATCCCCCTATATCTTAGGATTCCCCAAATATTTAGTTATCTTTTTATTCCCCATATCTTTTGATTCATAGTATATTTTCATATCTTGTTTTCTTGTTCCCTAAGCTAGTATTCTAGTATTATAAATAGGGCTAGGTTGTTATCTTTTTATTCATTGAATGAAGAAATAATTTGCCCACATTACTTGCGCAATACTCCTTATCAAACCTTGAAGACTGCCGACGGAGGAAGTTCTCCGCGCCAGCCACGAATTGAGCCGCCGACCCCAACGTTCGGGGCGCCGGATTGGTGTGTTGCGAGTGTAATCGCAGGATTTCTTCGTTAAGAGAATTGTGCTCTTAACAACTGGTGCTTTCATCGGTTCTCACCCTCCGCATCCATTCACCCTAATTAGAGACTTTGAGATGCCAAATTTGGAAGACTCCTATACAACCAAGTTGTTTGATCGCATACATGCTGCGATTGACAAACTGGAGACCCGGTTGGACGCAGCCAATCGACGCTTTGGCAAACTTCGTGCGCCTCCCCTGCCGGAGCCACCGCCTCATCAGACTCCAGACCCGATGTACTCGCAGCGAACCCGCCGCTATCCACCCCACAGTCAGTCGCGGCCTAGAACACCTCCATACACCTCTAGGCCGTCATCGTATTTCAGCCCAGATACGTACGGCCCGCAGCCGTATTCGTGTTCAGACTGGGAACAACCTGGAGTGCTCAGCGACTACTACGAGCCGCCGCACGCACGCTCTATTTCCAGCTGGTATTCCGCCCGGCAGAATGTCTACCGGCCTCCGCGCAACGCCTTCACCTCTGGGGATCAGTGCGCGGAGCAGGAACGGCCACTCCGACAGCCGCATTGCGCTTGCCAAAGCCCGAACTCGGGTTGGTCTTCGTCAGAATCGCACCAGCAGCCGTTTCTGCATGTGAAAAACCAGACTTGCTGGAATCTGCCCTCCCAAACGTCCGGTTGCCGTGTTGGAAAGATTCGCGCTCCCCCGTTGCCAGAACATCAGCCACAGCTGACTCCGTCAGATCGTCAGCTACAGCAGTCAAGTACAACATCGACTATTGAGCTTTCTCCCTACGCCGCACCGAGCCCTTGCTATCGATGTCCGTGAAAGCTCCATTAGGCGCCTTTCCTCGTCAACCGCAAACGGGTGTCTCAAGCTCAAGGAAAAAGGAGTGGAAAATTGATTTGCACGATGATGAAGAGAAGAGGAAAGAGAAGTTGATAGTACTTAGTAATGTGTGGAATCAAAAAGAGATAAGGAAAGAGAATGACTCTATTACCAAAAGAGAAGATGAGGTCAACAACACTTTTCTGAGGGTGATCGAGAAAGAGATGAAACCTGAAGCTCTTGATTCTAGTTTGGAGTCGAAAGAAAAGACTTTAAGTATGCATCCTGAAAAGCAGAGCAAAATCGAGAGGATGGAGAGTCTAAGCCTTGTTGAGGAGGACAAGGCTGCTTTTGAGATACAAAAGTACAACCTTGAAGAGGAAATGGAAGAGAAGAGAATGTTATTTGAGGATGAGATTAGAGTCAAGACTGTAAAATTGGTTACGAAGAAGACCGCAATCAGCAACACAAAGAAAATATTGAAAAAGAGAGGGCAGTCTTGTGCGTTTGATCCCGGAGGGACTCTTCGTGGTGTCGTGGTTTCCACCTTGAGGACAAGGTGGATTTTAACCGTGGGGGAGTTGTTACGATCCCCCTATATCTTAGGATTCCCCAAATATTTAGTTATCTTTTTATTCCCCATATCTTTTGATTCATAGTATATTTTCATATCTTGTTTTCTTGTTCCCTAAGCTAGTATTCTAGTATTATAAATAGGGCTAGGTTGTTATCTTTTTATTCATTGAATGAAGAAATAATTTGCCCACATTACTTGCGCAATACTCCTTATCAAACCTTGAAGACTGCCGACGGAGGAAGTTCTCCGCGCCAGCCACGAATTGAGCCGCCGACCCCAACGTTCGGGGCGCCGGATTGGTGTGTTGCGAGTGTAATCGCAGGATTTCTTCGTTAAGAGAATTGTGCTCTTAACAACTAAGTTGATACGAACCTCTATTATTATTATTTAGTTTAGATATTATTGGGGATTTAGCATATCTTTTTCTATATCTTTGTTTTCTTGTTCATTAAGTCAGTAGCATTATAAATAGGATAGACTGTTATCTTTTTTATGCATTCAATCAATATATGAAATTATCATTCTTTTGGCTCAATTGAGTAGCAAACAAGAAACATCTCCTAAGGTTGCCGACGAGGCTGATCTCGCGCTCAACCGCCCCTTTTTGCCGTCCAAGTCACGACCCAACGTCGGGCGCTCGACAACGATGACATCTCGTTTCTTGATTTTGTGTGGAAATCGACGTTAAGGATTTAGGTCCTTAACAACTGGTGCTTTCATTGAGAGCTGACCCTCCCACCATCTCGAACCGAAGCTACACCGCTGTCCGACGGAAAACATTCCGCGCACAGCAACTGCTTTGGTTGTCGAGTCCCGCCTGTCTGCCGAGCTCTAGCCACAGGACAACACTACTTCTGCAACGCCGACAGGAAGGATTCCCGCGTGCCGCATCGAAGTCAGACGATCATCATCCACCACAGCCACGCCTCAGTCCGTCAACATGTCATACGACTACGCCGGCTATCGCCGTCGTCAATACGACTTCCCACAGGCCACACAGCCATTCCTTCCCGACCAGCCGGCCCAACCTCGCCGTGTAACCAGTTGGGACCCTCCGAGCAGCCGGGTGGAAGTAATTCGTCCGCCCTCGTGGCCTGATCTAGAATCACCCTATGTCTCACACCACTTGGATCCACCTGATCATCGCCCACGGCCGAGATACCCGCCCATCGGGTACCGCGATCGCGCGCAAGACGCCTGGCCCCGACACCGCGGTGGCTACGTCGAGAGGGGTGGCCACCTATCTGATCGAGGAGATCATCAGACCCAATTAGGGTTTGATCGCTACCCGCCAACCGCAACGCAGCGGCACCGCCCAACGTGTTGTGACCCACCAGATCAACAGCAGGACCGCGGCTACCCGACCGTTGACCGACCCCGACGCTCGGAGACGTGCTGGGACCGACCTCACCCTCGAAAGGAGGTGAGAGCGCGAGTCCAGCCCGCCTCCCACCAGCCCCACTACTCCACCGAAAAGCCAACGCAGGACCTGTACAGTCAGCCCGCGCGTGTGACCAGTCAAACTCCAGAGCAGCCACGCCTGCCGCTAATACGGGTCTCCCAAGCGGAGAAGTCAGAACGGTCCAGGTTGGGTCTCTGCTGGCACTGTCCCGAGAAATGGGTGAGGGGACATGTGTGTAAACAACGCATTCTATGTTATGCGGATGATGGGGAGGAGTTTGAGGAGAACATTCAAGATGAGAATTTAGCCGAAGAGAAAACTGATAATACTCCCACGATAGTATTCGGTGATGATGTTCCCAATGACGTTACCGATGTTCACAATGATGGCGCTCCTCTTGATGTTCCAAACAACGAGTCCCCTGGAGAGTTCGTCAAGAACAAAGGGATTGTCAAGAACGATAATGAGTCACCGCAAGTGCTCATTGGGGTATATGATGAGAAGATTGGTGAAAAGGAGGAGACATTGCTAGAAGATAAAGAGGAGGATGGTTCTATTGGTGAAGTGGAGAAGATAATCGCCTCACTCAATGTTGTTCAAGTGTCATCCAAAAATGTTGTTGAAAATTGTTGGGGCAAGAAAGGAGATGGTGCTTACACCGATTTGCCTGTAATTACTTGTGTCTATGTGGATTTGAATGTCGGTGATGTTCCAAGTATGAATCATCGATCAACATCGCTCGACAAAGATGCAAGGTTGATCCCTCCGAGTAATGCCATGCCATGCTTGGGCATTTTGGGAGGCGTGGACAAGCTTTTCGATTTGGCAATGAATTTTTCTGACAAAGTTGGGTCTCCTTTGTTGATTTTTTATGGAAGTGAAGAAGGGAGACGTTCATCTGTTCGGTGTGTGTTTGATCCAGGAGAAGTAGCCTCGCCGAAGCTTCTGCTTTCAACTCTCCTTTTTGCTTCGTGGGGGAGTTGATACGAACCTCTATTATTATTATTTAGTTTAGATATTATTGGGGATTTAGCATATCTTTTTCTATATCTTTGTTTTCTTGTTCATTAAGTCAGTAGCATTATAAATAGGATAGACTGTTATCTTTTTTATGCATTCAATCAATATATGAAATTATCATTCTTTTGGCTCAATTGAGTAGCAAACAAGAAACATCTCCTAAGGTTGCCGACGAGGCTGATCTCGCGCTCAACCGCCCCTTTTTGCCGTCCAAGTCACGACCCAACGTCGGGCGCTCGACAACGATGACATCTCGTTTCTTGATTTTGTGTGGAAATCGACGTTAAGGATTTAGGTCCTTAACATAGTAGGTGCTATTGTTTTTCCCTTTATAGTCCTCTCTCCGTCCCTAAAATTTTGTCATATCTTTCCATTTCTATCCGTCCCACAAAATTTGTCATATTTCACTTTTTACCATTTTTTGTAATGGACCCCATATTCTACTAACTTATTCACACTCACAGTTTATTATAACTTTAAGACTAAAGTCCCAAAATAGTCCTTAACATATTGCGTTTTTTTTATTTTGGTCAAAACATTATCTTTTAAATTATTCGGTCCCTCACATTTGAAATCGGGTCACATTTGGTCCATTTTGGACGGTTCCGTCAATTTTATGACGGTTTTAATTACCGAGTCACAAATCCGTCACTAACTGGGAGAACCTGATCCGTCACTAATCCAACCACTTCTTGAACTCCTCAGCCTTTTCGCGCCCAATCGGATCAACGCCCCAAAGGCGGGGCAATTCAGGAACATCCCTTCCAAATTGAAACCCTCTGGATTCTTCAACCCGACCAGCATTGCGATATTGTGTGCTATATTCCCGCCAGCGCTGTCCCCGCCTAAATACACACTCTTCAGATCGGCGAATTCGTTGATCCATTCCTCCTCGCCCTCGGCGATCCACTTGAGAGCGAGCCATGAATCCTCGAACGCGATCGGGAGCGGGAATTCAGGGCTAATCGGTAATTTACCGAGACGGCGACGATGTTGGCTTGAGCGACTAAGTGATTGAGGTGCTTATGATAGAGCGGGGAGAAGGCGGATTCGACGATGAAGCCGCCGCCGTGGTAGTAGACGAGAAGCGGGAGCTTTTTGGTAGGATCGGCGTTGGGCAGGAGGTAAATCCGGGAGGAGAGGTTGATCTCCGCCGCGATTTCGACGTCCTTGGATTTGACGCCCGTGGATGGATCTAGTGAGGGGGGAGCGACATCTTTGCCGACTGCGATGAAAGGGAAGAGTTCATGGAGAATTTCGTCCATTGATGATTAGTGTTTTTGTTAGTTTCTCACTGGGATTATCATTCTTATATACGCAATTGATGGTATCATTCTTATATACGCAATTGATGGTAATCACTGGGATTAGTGACGGATTAGTGACGGATTTGTGACGGATCAGTTTCTCTCGGTTAGTGACGGATTAGCGACGGATTTGTGACCCGGTAATTAAAACCGTCAAAAATTTGACGGAACCGTCCAAAATGGACCAAATGTGATCCGATTTCAAATGTGAGGGACTGAATAATTCAAAAGATAATGTTTTGGACCAAAAATAAAAAAAAACGCAATATGTTAAGGACCAAATTGGGACTTTAGTCTAACCTTAAAAGTAGGATCCACATCCTACTAACTTTTTCAACTCACTTTTCATTATAGTATTTCTTAAAATTCGTGCCCGGTCAAACTGTAACAAAATTTGAGAGATGGAGGAAGTGCTATATATATTTTTATTATTTATTTTTTGTTTTAAGTTATGAATTGACGTGGCCTTAAAATTTTTAATGAAGGGACACTTAAAAGATATTATTGGTTGTCCATGTACAATTGTGGCATCCTGCAACATTATAATTTGTGACGTGTGTTATAATGCTAACTTTTTTTAAATTGCTAACTTACTAACTCATCAATATAGTATATTAAAAATGTTAACGCGGTCACATTAAAATGTCAACACATATTTGTGTTGACATTTTAATATTAATGTTAACATAATTTATTAAAATATCAAGAGTAAAGGCCAAAACTGGTCCTGAACATATGCCTATTTTACGATTTTGGTCTTATACTTTATCTTTTGAATTTTTGCATCATGAACATTTCAACTCGGATCACAATTGGTCCTACACTAACAATTCCGTCAATTTTTAAACGGTCAACGGTTTTAACCCGATTTTGACCGATTAAAGCTGTTACTTATGATTTTTAACTCACTAATTATATCATTAATTTATTCTAATTTAAAACAAAATGAAATCGGACGAATCTCCTTCCTCTTCACTTCGATCGCCGGCGACTTCCAGATGGAAGGAGAAGTGGCTGCTCGTGGAGTCGACGACTCTGAATCAGCGGAGAAGAGAGCAGAGGTTGTAACGGGACACCCGAGCAGCAGCAACAGCAATGGCGGTGGACGGCTGGCAGCCAAGAAGGAGAAGGCGGCAGCAGCGACCACGCCAAGTCTCGAACAGCAACCGCTCCTGCTGCGTCGCCACATTGGCGGTGGTGGTGCTGTGTTTTGCAGGCGACAAGCACCGAAGGTGAGAAGAGTTATCGGCTGAGGGAGCAGTGGCGCCGGCATCGGTGGCGAATAGCAGCGACGAGCCCAGGCGAACAGCGGAGACCACCAGCTCTAGTGGAGGAAACCGAGGCGACGGAACCGGCAGTGATGCCGACGATGGGATTGAAAGGGAGAGGAATGAGTTTAGGATTTGGATCTCCTAGTTTTGATTAAAACAAAATCATAATTAACAAGCTTGCTTTAATCATAATTAACAAGTTAGCAATTTAAGAAAAGTTAGCAACAGATCACGCACCTTATTTCATAATTATTACTCCATCCGTCCCATAATAGATGTCACACTTGGGAGATGACGCGGGATTTTAGGAGATGTTATTTTGGTTGTTAAGTGGTAAGAAAAATATAATTTTATAATGGATGTGAGAAGGAACTTTTTTCAAAAGAGAAAATGTGACATCTTTTTGTAGGACAAACTAAAAGGAAAGTGTGACATCTACTGTGGGATGAAGGGAGTAAATTTCAATATTAATAAGTATTGACATTATGTACAATTTTTTATTTATAATTTTTGTATAATAATTATTATTTCTAATATTATTTAATTAATTTATTGTGTCATATCAATATTTAAAAACATCTTAGTTCATGCATCACACAGGTGTGACAGTAGTTTAGTCTAAAGGTATAATGATAAAATCGTATAATTATCCTAATATTAATTGGATTTCATATATACTTATTACTAATAAAAGTTTAAACTTGTATGTTTAGAACTAAATTTGCTTTTGTTTCTTATTCTAAATTCTTCATTTATAACCTTTTGGTTTCATATTTTTTTCTAATCTCCGATCCTATTTCGTGAAAAAATTAATTATCAAATAAAATTAACTAAAAGACCAATAATTATGGAAGGCTTATAACATAATAAATTAACTAAATTGTGAAATAATAGAATTAAATATGACGGTCAATCTATTTCGGTAGGAATCGGCCTACCACCAGCCACCAATTATATTTTTTTAAACCACAATAATTAAAACGAAACTAAATACATTAAATACTCCCTCAAAACATACCCAAAATAGATTCCGTAGGTATAGGAATAGGACACAGCTTGTTAAATAAGAGAAGAAAATAGCACTAGAAAACTGTAAAATATCACGAAATATATCATTCACTGTCAATTTATCATTAACCAAAGAATGCCACAATTACCATAGAAAGATCAGGAAAATACATGGTATATTTAAAAGCAAGGCAGAAGACATTGAATTCATTGGAAATTAGGGGATGGATCCCCTGCAGTGTATGGAAAACACAGCACGGTGCTGTGCATTGGAAACGACACCGTTTCATGTTTATTTGCCTTTAATTAGTTGTAATGGTTGAATGGCAATACTCCATAGTGAATGCGAATGCTTGGCCTTTTTTATTCTCTTTTTTTTTTCTTTTACACCATATTACTTAGTAATTTATGTTCTTTATAATTTACTAGTAAACTTTAATTAGCAGTAATATTTAAATGGTACACTAGTAAATTGGTGATTTTTTATAATTAGAAAATGACGACGCATTTTTATATTTTGATGTTTCTTTTCCTCTTTATTAATTATTATAACTCAGTTTGTTTGATAATTCAATTTTTAATTAGATATTTGTATGCAAATATTTACATGTGTTTTGTATTATAATAGTTTAATTTATTTGATAATTTAATTTTTAATTAGATACTTTATTAATTATAAATTTAGTTATCTCATGATTTTATTTACTTACAACTTTATATATTTACTTGGATTTTTTTTCTTCCTTTTATACTCTCTTAGTCCCATAAAAATTGGAAGGACCTCGAGAGGGGGCGCGAATAGAGTATGGATCAAGTTATATGGAAGATAACCAAACCGGTTGGATCAGTTAGCAAATGTCGTTGCCACTTGATCAATGCAATCTCGCTCTCACTCGTCTCCTACCAAAGTAATTTATAAACTCCCAATTTTGCACTACTTTAACAGTAAAGCGATAAGTTCGGGGTCGATCCCACAGAGAAGCTAGTGTATCGAGTGTGTGAGTAGTGAACGGGGGTTGGCTGCTGCCACGCTTTAACTTTGGGAGTTCTTAACTACTGATTTTAACTTAGACAGAAAAGTAACTAACTACTTGCTCAAGGGAAATTTAACTACTGGGTCAAGTGCATTTCAGACAGGAATGAAATTTAACTACTTAGAACAGTAAACACGATGATGAAAACGAAAGTAACTTTGATTAAAACTAAACTCAGAACAGTACAACGTGAAATTTAAACTAAGCTAACACTTCGGAACTACGAAAGCAAGTAAACTGAGGAGATCCTCGGCGGAAAACTTAAGAATACGCCGACAGATATCAAGTATTCTGCAGCGCTCCTTCAATCGCCCTTTCTAACTAAGCATTACTTTATCTAAGCTAAGCTATCTAGAGAACTGAACTAAACTAGGGAACTAAACTAAACTAAAGACGGAAAGTAACAGATCGGATTCTTTTTGTGTGGTGGTGCATCCTCCATTTATAGGCTCGACACGACCTCCAGCTGGATAACGATCTTGGCAGGGAATATTTGCTCATGCTGAGAGTGAGCGACTCATTGATTGCTACGTGCTTTCCTTCTAGAATGAAGATGCTTTTCTGTAACAGATTCGTGACTCAGCTCCTTCCTTGCGTCTCATATATCAGCACGTGTCCCCTTCTAGAACGTTGTCCTTGATAACAGAATGTTGCGCACCATCCAGCTCATAGCCTACTGTACTTGCTTGATCAGTCTGGCCTTGTTGCCTTGGTCAAGCGGCATTTCTGCACATTTAACACTTGTTTTGCGCGACAAAACCGATCAAGTAACGTACATTTTACCCCTAAACCGATGCATGAAATGAGCATTATAAAAAATATATGTAGTTGGATAGTTGAATCTACATTATTATTTGTGTTTAATGGGTTGTAATAGTAGACTATAATAGTATATATAAGTTGTAAATAAATTGATATACTACATAGGTAATGAGTTGAGGACAAGTTTTCGTAAATGAAAATGTCATATTTTTGTGGGACGGACGAAAATAAAAAGTGCACATATTTTTATGGGACAGATGGTATATTATATATGTTCTTCCTTTTTTAGAAATGCAAGTCTGCAAAATAGTACTCCCTCTATCCCATAAGAGATGACACACTTGGGCAATAATACGAGATTTTATGAGATATTGTTTTGTATATTAAGTTGAGAGAGAAAATAGTATTTTTTTTAATTAATATAATAGAAAACTTTTTCTAAAATAGAAAATATAACATATTTTGCAGGAAAAATTGAAAAAGAAAATGTGACCATCTATTACGATGAGTAGTTTTTTTAAATTCCACTAAATTTATAATTACTAAAGTATCGAATTAAAAATTAAATTGTCAAGTAAACTTAACTATAATAATACACACATGTAAATATTTGCATACAAATATCTAATTAAAAATTGAATTATCAAACAAACTGAGTTATAATAATTAATAAAGAGGAAAAGAAACATCAAAATATAAAAATGCGTCGTCATTTTCTAATTATAAAAATCACCAATTTACTAGTGTACCATTTAAATATTACTGCTAATTAAAGTTTACTAGTAAATTATAAAGAACATAAATTACTAAGTAATATGGTGTAAAAGAAAAAAAAAGAGAATAAAAAAGGCCAAGCATTCGCATTCCCTATGGAGTATTGCCATTCAACTATTACAACTAATTAAATGCAAATAAACATGAAACGGTGTCGTTTCCAATGCACAGCACCGTGCTGTGTTTTTCATGCACTGCAGGGGATCCATCCCCAAATTTATACAAGGAAAAAAGGATATCAAGTCATCATACAATAGAGTAGCAGGTTTACACAGATACAAAACTCTACAATGCCTATGCCACTACACACACCTCAATCATGTGCTATTTGGACTACCATTACCGTTTACTAACCTCTGGAAAGCACAGGCAGCAATAGTTCTTCCAGCCAAGAGGCTGAACCTCAACTTATAGGATGATCGGGCTCTATTACCGTAGATCCTTCACTATCGTGTCCATGGTCATTAGTAGTTACTTGTGCCAACTCCCCTCTATACTCCGCCTCCGGTAGACCTGCATTGCTTGTGTTCCAATCTATTATGCTCGGAAGCTCAACCTCGTCCACGTCTAAATTCACAGCCAACGACTCCCTCCTCGCCCTGAGCTGATCCACAACCACACTCGACACTCCTCTACACTTCTTGACCTTGATCTTCACCAGATTTGGGCAGCCAGTAGCAAATGCCTCAATCCCAGAATCTGTAATACGACAACCCTTTATGCAGAGTTTCTTCAACGAATTGCACTTTGCAGCAACGCACGAAATCTCAGCATCTCCAATGGTATCACTCCCGCAAAGAGCTAATCTCTCTAAGTTAAGGCAATTTGAGGCCACTGCTGTCAAACTCGCTGTCGTTGGATTCACCCCAATAAGCACCAGCTCCACGAGATTCTTACTATTCTTGGCAATAGCAATCAATCCCTCATCACCTATCCTATTAGTTCTCCACCCATCAATATGGAGCTTCCTCAAAAGCTTACAGTTCTCAGCAATGGTAGAGATCCCATCATTGGAGCAATCAGGGGTCTTAACCAGGTGAAAATTCTCCAAATCAGGGCACTTAGAGATGGCCATCAATCCGGCGTCGCTCACCTGCAGCCTCTCCAAATGAACCTCCGTTAAACAACTCTTCCTCCCCGCCACCGCCTCAAGCAATCTATCCCAATCTCCCAAACACCTAATAATCTTCAAACTTTTCAAATTCTTCGATTCAATTATCAAAGACGAGAAACATTGGCCCTTATAGAGCTCCTTAAGCGTGATTGACCTAAGCCTAGAACTGGCAATCCCGGGGCCAATCGACTCGGCGGGGAAGCCGTTGTCGATTCCCCGTAATCGACTAACAGAGAGCTCTTCTAGCGAAGAGCAATTATTCAACAGCGCATTCATACCCTTAGCACCGAACGCACACGAGCTACAGGAGAATTTACGCAGATTTTTGCAATTTTGAGCCAAAGCCAACATACCTAGATCGGAGATTTCACGGCATCCGCGGAGCTTGATGCGCGTGAGGCTGCGGCATCGTTGAGAGATCAACGCCAACGCGGCGTCGTTTATGCTGGTGGATTTGCGGTCGCAACGGAGGGCGAGTTTGGTGACTGAATCAAAGCGGGTGAAAATCGAGGGAAGGTAGGGCGCGGAATCGGCGGAGGCGTTGAGGGAGAGGCGGTGGCGGCTCTGGCCGTCCACGGCGAGCCATTGGCGGCAGACGAGAGAGCTCCTCTTCCGGTCGCCGGAGCTCAGGCATTGGAAGATTAGGGCTAGGCATTCATCGGGGATCTCGGAGGTGTAGTCCGGTTCCTGATTCGAGGAATCAGCGTCGGGAGGAGGCGGAGTGGAATCGAGGGAGGAGTTGCGGTGGTGGTGAGGGGAGAGGCTGAGATCGGCAATATAGGCCGAGCCACCGGAGGAATAGCCGTAGGAGGAGGTGGTTTGGCCCATTTTCACGATGGCTCGTTGATGACACGCGCCGCCGGATGGTGAGAATCGAATTAGGTGGTGGTGGAGAGGTGGTTTTTGGGAGAATTCAATTTGAAATTGTATGTGCTGATTCAACAATAGGGGTTCAGTTCAGGATATTAATATTAATGGGGAAATCATATTTGACCCGTCAAAAGCGTGGTTGTGGGGGCTTCGTGGCTGGCGGCGCGTCGGTGCCACGGCCAAGACTATGGCTAAGCATGCTCAATTTCGGGTTTTTCGGTTTTGTTTGGGTTTTTCAGTTTTTTAAGTTCGGGTTTCGGTTTTTCGGTTTCGGTTTTTCGGGTTCGGTTCGGTTTGGATTTTGAACTAAATTCAGTTTTTCGGTTTTGGTTCGGTTTTGGCAAAAAACCGAATCGAAACTCGAATGCACACCCCTAGGCCAACGGCATTTCCGTTAGAAATTTAATTTAAAAAAAAAATTGAAAATAATACCAAAAAAAAAAAAAATTTCACAATCCCAAAAAAATGGCCGTTTTTTTTACTGTTTTTTCTGTATTTTTTTATTTTTTATATTTTTTATCCCCAAAATCATCTATAAATACACACATTCACCATCCATTTTTCACATCAAATCATCTCTCATTCATCTCTCATTCATATTTTCTCATACAACTTATCTACACCTTCATCTCTCACTCAAACCCTCAAATGGATTTCACCCATCTCATTGCAGAAGCGGAGTGCGAAAAACAAGAATACCATGAACAACATCGTGCCGCCTATGAAGCCTATGTCGCAGCGAATACCCCCGCCCCTCCTACTCAACCAACTAGATCAACTCGCCGCTACATCCATCGTGACCGGGAGGGAGCCAACGAAAGGCTCGTTGCCGACTATTTTTCCGACCAGCCGCGGTTTCCGGAAGATTACTTTCGGCGTGGTTTTCGCATGTAAAAGCGTTTGTTTATGCGTATTGTCAACACATTGTCCGCCCGTGTTGAATACTTTCAAACAAGTACAGACGCATCCAGTCGGCAAAGTCTTTCGGCGTTGCAGAAGTGTACTTGTGCCATCCGACAACTTGCTATTGGGCAAACGGCTGACCTCTTCGACGAGTATTTGCATGTCGGTGAGTCCACTGGAATCCTTTGCCTTAAAATTTTTTGCGAGGGCGTTCGTTCAGCTTTCGGGGATGAATTCCTTCGGGCACCCACCACCGATGATTGCCAACGGTTGCTTCGTCTTCACGAAACAGTCCATGGTTTTCCCATTATGCTTGGCAGCATTGAGACTTCATGCATTGGAGGTTGAAGAATTGCCCGACTGCTTGGAGGGGGCAACACTTAAGCGGCCACAAAGGCGGCGGCCCAACACTTATCCTTGAAGCGGTCGCCGACTACCGCCTATGGATTTGGCATGCATATTTCGGTGTTGCCGGATCCAACAACGACTTGAACGTGCTATATTCTTCACCACTCTTCAATGATGTGTTGAATGGTGTAGCACCGGCAATCGACTACACCGTCAACGGAAATACATACCACATGGGTTACTATCTCGCAGATGGTATCTACCCAAGGTGGTCGACTTTCGTGAAGACGCTCAGCAACCCGCAAGACCCGAGACGGGTCCTTTTTGCGCAGCGTCAAGAGTTCGCTCATAAAGACGTCGTAAGAGCTTTGAGGGGTCCATCAAGCCCGATTCAACATTGTGAAGGCCCGTCTCGGCTGTGGTACGTGAAAAATATCGCCGACAAAGGACCGAGGGCGGCTAGCTTTTACGACGAGGATGAAGCCGGAAGCTCAACCGCGAGGTCTCCCCCACGCCGAGGTGTGCATACGACGATGGGTGAGAGGATCGAAACAAGGCACACAATGCACGACACCCGAACCCACGTTGAGCTACAAGAAGACCTAATCAAACACATTAGGGCGAAATTCGGCCACGAGTAGTGGATTTTTTTAATTTTATGAATTTAATTATGTAATTTTTAATTTTTAGGATTTAAATTATGTAATTTTTAATTTTTAAGACTTTAATTATGAAAATTTTAATTTTTAGGATTTGAATTATGTAATTTTTATTTTTTTTGTAAGTTGTAATATTATTTCGGTTATTTTTAATGAATTTTAATATTGTGGAAATGTTTTTATTTAAATTGAATAATAGAATGGTGGAACCCTTGAGCTTTGTCCTTGCGGAAGAGCACGAATGTGAGTGTTGTGATCTTGCCTAAGAGCATGGAGTAAAAGTCGGTCCGGGTCCACATCCGTGCACGTTGGCAAGAGCACGGATGTGGATGCTCATTAAGTTAAAAGATATATAAAACCTATTAAAATATCAATAAAATCTCAATTTAATGGATGAATAGGATCGGATTAATACTTAAACAAAAAAATTAAAATATAAAGGAAGAAAATTTAATTGTGATATCCCAATCATTTATAATTAATAATCATTTTAAGTTAGTCACAAAATTAATCAAACTTTTATTTTCTAGTATATTTTTTAATGAGATAACGAATAATATTTTTAGTATTTCTTTCTTTATCTCTATTTTATTTTAATAATTATTATAAAATAATTTAATATTTGAAAAATGTTCTAAATTTGCGGCTGGACTTGGAATTTAGAACTGAGGAACAATTCAGCATGTTTTAAAATCGTCTATGGGACGACGCCGACTTCGCGTTGACAAATTCCCCAAACGTATGCGTCTCCTAAAATCATCTGACTTCGTCTCCAGACCCTTCAATTTGTCTTCACCAATCATATTCGTCGAAATATTAAGAAAGAACTTAATTAGAGTCCCGATCACTCGAATAAATTAATCAACTTCTGAAAATATACTAAATGGATCACACAATTTACTTAATTCTTTATTTTTATTTAATAATAAATTAATATATATACAAGCATAATCCATATACTATTCATTTTACTTTACACATCTTAAAAGGTGAATCGGATCAAAGTAAAATAAATACTAACAAATGCTATATTTAGAAAATACATTAGTACTCGGTAGCTTTTATTTTTTATTGAGAGAACTATAAATTTAGGTCATCTCCAACTATTTATATTAAATTCAAACTCATTTTAATTATATGTCACATTTAAAAAGTAGTTTTACTCTAACAATTCACACAAAATTCAAAATTTACACTATTTTTTAGTTTTTTTTACATATCTTTGAATCTTAATATACAAATCAACTCTTTCCTCTCCCTCTCTAATTCTTTTATCTTCTTCAGTCTTGATTCTTCCCTCTGATGTCTTGTTTTATTCATTCGGCTGTAATGAACGGACTTGTTCCTTGCACCAATTACTAATTATATTCAAGCATTACCTTCTATCGATTGACCAACTCACACACATATGAATGATCCATTTCCAATATGGTATATAACATGATATCAGAGCGGACCCAAGTTAGTGAGGAGTGTTTTTGTTGCAAGTGTAGAAGTCTAATGATCATTTTGGCCCACACATTGCAGAGGCATATTGAAAGCCCTTATTGTCCCACAAGGTAAATTTATGATCTAACTCTTCTATAAATGAATGAATAATCTTCTCCCTTATAAGCCCTTTGAAGAGGGTGAGTGACTCATTTCTAACATAATATCAAAGCGGGTCCAAGTTGGTGATGAGTTTCTTTATTGTAAGTGTAGAAGTCCGATGATCATTCTGATCCACACATTATGGGGGCATATTGAAACCCCTCGTCCCACATATTGGTAATTCTGACTCCTCTATAAATAAATGCGCAAATGGCCAATTTCCAACTCATTCAACCCATAAAATAGGAGTTAAGTGATAGTACATGCATAAAGCAAGCAAAATAAAAGGTGTTAACAGTTTAAAAGCGAAGAAGATCAGTGTATCTATGATGAAGATAAGTTATGTTCGTAACAAACAAGATCTCAATTAATGAATAAGGTTCCTTGCACCCAAAAGCATACTACTGGGTAAACAATATCAAATACACTATAAGAAATTACGCTAAGTCTATCATTCTTACAGTCTATCCAATTACATTAGGTAATCATACCATTCACGCCCTATCCGTCCCTTAACTTTAAAGTGATGATAAAACAATAGTAATGGTAAGGTTTTGTTCACAAAACTCATTTCCTCCTAGATATGGACCACAATATAGTAGCGTAGTTAGAGAAAATCCAAAAACACAAATCAATATTTAGCAAGTCATTCCACCCCCAAGATGAAGAATACATAACACCTTCACAAGAGATCATTTCCCAACCACAAAATCGCATAAAACGTGAAGACGAAAAGGATCGCGAAAACCTTGGCACGAACCATCTTCGCCTCCGCCTCATCCACACACAAATCCACAACCAACGATCCCCTCCTCTCCCTCAGCATCTCCATCACTCCTCTCGACACCCCCCTACACTTCTCCACCTTAATCCTCACCAAATTCGGGCACCCGTTCGCCACCGCCTCGATCCCCGCGTCCGTCACCCGGCACCTCTTTATGCACAGCTTCCTCAACGACACGCACCTTGCTGCGACACACGTTATCTCATGGTCCCCGACCGTCCTGCTCCCGCAGAGCGCCAGCGTCTCGAGGTGTTCACAGCTCGAGGCCATGGCGGTTAGGCTCACCGAGGTAACACTCACCCCGACTAGAACGAGCTTCACGAGGTTGGCACTGCTCTCCGCTATCGCCATCACCGATGAATCGCCGATGCGGTTGCTCCGGCAGCCGTCGATGTGGAGCTTCCTTAAGAGTTTGCATTTGTTTACAACAGCGGAGATTCCTTCGTTGGAGAAATCCGGGGCTTTTGCTACTTTGAACTCCTCTAGTCTTAAGCATTTTGAGATTGCGAACAGCGCGACGTCGCTCACCTGGATTTTTTCCAGGTGAATCTGTTTGAATAAGTTGTTGTTTTTTGTCATGGCGGCGCGGATTATTCCGTCCCAATTCCCCAAACAGCTGGATATTGTCAGATGTGTGAGGTTATTTGTTTCGGTTATTAAGCGGGAGAAGCATTGCCCGTTGTAGAGCTTCTTTAGCTTGATTGATCTGAGGCGGGGGCCGGCGAGGCCGGGGCTGATTTCAAAGCCCTCTCCGTCTCTGATTCCGCGCAATCGCTTGACGGAGAGTTCTTCAAGAGAGGAGGAGTTGTTGAGGAGAGCGGACATGCCCTTATCTCCGAACGTGCACGAGGTGCATGAGAATGCAGTTAATGATCTGCAGTTCTGGGCGAGGGCGAGGATGCCGACGGGGGAGACCTCGCGGCAGCGGCGGAGCTTGAGGCGGGAGAGGTAGGGGCAGCGGTGGGAGATGAGGATGAGGGCGTGGTCGTTGAGGCTGGTGGAGGCGCGGGGGCAGAGGAGGGAGAGGGAGGTGAGCGAGTCGAAGCGGGAGAAGAGGGAGGGGAGGAGGGCGGTGACGCGGGAGGAGGCGTTGAGGGAGAGGCTGCGGCGGTTCTGGCCCTCCATCGCGAGCCAGCGGCGGCAGACGAGGAGGCAGCTGGATCGGTCGGCGGGGGAGAGGCGGTGGAAGATCGAGGCGAGGCATCCGTCGGGGATAGCGGAGGAGAAGTCTTGATCTTGGGCCGACGACGGGGCGCCGTGGGTGGAGGTGGCTTGCCCCATTTCCGGTTGTGTTAGGATGGCACGCCCATAACACGCACCGCCGCGGTGGGGGAATTCGGTGGCGTTTTGGGGTGGAGAGAATTGATTTGTGTTTTTGATGGATGGGAATTGTTGTATGTGGTTTACTAGAAACGAAATGTAGTCCGTTAAAAGCGCAGTTATGGCGGAGGGATTATTTTCTGGTAATGTACCATGTATGCACGTGTCATATTGTGACACAGCTAAGATTTAAGTACTTTGTAATAGAGAAATTATACTAGTTATTTTGATTAGTGATGTTAGTGTGAAAATAAAATTCAAATAAAAAACATTTAATCTTAAAAGCTTGATTAGGCAAAAATTGGCTGCATTTCTGTAACTACTTTAATAGGTGGTGGTCGTGTTTTCATTAGTTAGGAGATCCCAATTCCCAACTCGTGAACTTACCTTGGTAAGGTTTAGTTATTGGGGATGCATTGAAGATTCTTAATTGGAGATCACAAAGAATGATTTCCAAAAAGATTGTCTAACTAATTTTGTTACTTGAGGTTTGAATATTGAGTTACTCTAAATATTTGAAGGAGAAAATATCACAACAGGAGAGAGATGATCATTTGAAATTCTAAATTTTTTATGCGGTTCCTAATATTTTGATAATAATATTATAGAGTGATTATGAATTTGGTTATGGATCCAAAGAGATAAGGATAAGTCCGATCCGACCTATCCAAATCTGCTTAAATTCCTAGCCAAGTCTATACGTACTCCATAAATGACAGGAAGAATAATCAGATCATAAGATTTAAAATCTTGTATAGATTTCAAAATTCCCATATACGAAGTTGTAAAATTGTGTTTCTTTATGATATGTCCTGTAGAATTTGTTAGAATTAATATTGTCCACACTGTATCAAAACCTCAGAGTAATGATAATTGACTAGAATAATGTCTATGTCGGCTATTAATTCAGGCACAAATACCCATATTAAATCTTCATTTGTAATTTAGTTAAATAAAGAAAAGGAAAAAAAGAATGAAATTGCGTAAGAATGGTAAAGGAAATAAAAAGAATGAAAAAAACACACCTGTGTTTCATTTGTTGGAAGCTGCGTTTAATACACAGGAGAGGATCCGATTCCTAAAAGGTATCCATATGATCTGTAGGTGTATGCCTAGGATCCTTTGTTCAGATTTGATGTGTATCTAAATGCGTTTTAGTCTAGATAATTTCGAAAATAAACATGTAATTTTTGAAAGAAACTTTATGAGGTCATCGAGAATCGGGGATGATGTGCTACATACCTTGTGTGAGCTCCTTATATGAGCACCACTCACGTTTGACGAACGTTTAGAGTTGTTCGTTTCGATTTATATATTTAGTTTGATTCTAATACATTAAAAATCGAGCGTTGATTTTTATGAATTTTATGAAATTAAAAATTGCAATAATATTTTTTAATGTATTAGAATCAAACTAAATATATAAATCGAAACGAACAAAGCTAAACGTGCGTCAAACGAGAGTGGTGCTCATATAAGAAGCTCACATAACGTATGTAGCATATTATTCCTCGTCTCATATCTACTAATACTATTCAAATAATTTTTTTCCTTTATCAAAACTTTATCAGTTTTACATTAAAATTTGCATCATCTACTATGATGTTTATTGCTACCGGGGACGGAGGGAGTATCATTTTAATTCATAGAAGTTATATCTATATACTATACTCCCAATATCTACTGGTAGTCCCATTTATGAAAAAAATATGTATTATAATAGAGAAAAAGAAAAAAATTGGATAAAATGGAGAAAAAAAGAAAAAAAGAAAAATGGTGTAAAAGTTTGCATTAACTAGAAATGTAATTAATTTTGATGGGCATACTCAAAGGAAAAATAAAATTATTTTTTATGAACGGAAGAAATATTATGTAATTACAAGATAATTGAAACTTGCGGCCAGTAATGTAGCCGCAAAGACCATGTGTTGATCGTATGGGCCGTGTGTGTAGTGTCGTACGTGTGTGTTTGCATTGTCATATTTGTCCAAATTTAACATAAATTAGTATGTGAAGCCCCTATCAATAATCCAAATCATCCAAAATGACACTTTAAAACAAAATTTATGAAATATGGCTCATATCAATATTATTTTCTGCGTCCACCCCTTAAGAATCCAGATGTGTTGTGCATAGCCCATATCAATATTATTTTCTGCGTAGCAACGCCTCGCTTTCGTCGAACCTGGTGACCTGGAATCCAGATGTGTTGTGCACGCCCTTAAGAATCTAAGATCCCTAGAACCTATCCTCCATTTCTTCTTTATATTTAACGTGTGAGGTCATTAATCGTTTTAATATTTAGAAAAAAGCAATACACATAGTGTTAATTTCCCTTATCAACAATAAGAGCGACTAGTGTGACAGTGTCCTTTAGAACTATAGGTCATACAAATGCAGACGTAATACATGAATCCAAATCATCATTATTCATTAATTTCTCACTCCTTTACTTTTCCGACATAAAATTTTCTCTTTTCGTTGGTTATATTTCTAACACGTTTTTCCTTCAGAAGATATGGAAGGGACTAGGCCACTTGGGAGATAATATTGTTTATCCTCAAATTATAATAAAGACGAAAATGCATGCACAGCACTGTAAATGAAAATTTCATTTGATTAATTAGTTGGTCATATAATTCACACCATTAAACTATATAAAATTCATTATAAGCTAGCGCGTGGCACGGTGGCAGTTGAAACTATCTTTTCATGATCTCTCACTTTATAAACTCTTTAAAAACAAAATATAGAATACAAATTATCTCTAGTGACTTTGGGCTGTTCAGTGCATTAATTTATGCTATAAGACAAACTTGTGCGTTTGTGATGCAGGGACAAAAATTAAACATGTTTCGTCAGAATCATTCATACAAAAATCTCTACAGAAATTAGGGCTCATTCATCACCACTTGTTATGATCAAGAAAATGAACAAATTGGAAACCTCTCAAGTATTTGAAGAGCCTCTTTCATTTGAGGTCTCTTTTGTGGCATAGGAGAAATGCAACTATACCCTAATCTTAGCAACACCAACAATGCATCCTCCTTCCCCTCCAGCTCAGCCCGGATCGCCCCGTCAGCCGCCCTCAAAATTTTCCCCTTGTCGTCGTCCGCTGACGTGGAAGACAAGATGGCCAATCCGGGTCCCGTCTCATCGGATACGATGACTTTCCCGGTCAACAACTCTAGCAACACCACGCCGAACGAGAACACGTCCCACTTGGGATGCGGCTTGATGCTCCGCAGGGACTCGGGCGCGTGGTAGGGCGAAAGTCCTATCGCGCTCGAGCTAGGGCTGGGCGTAGCCAGTTCTTGGAAGCTCTCGCGCGAGACGGTCGACCTCTTGCTCCCGAAATTCCGGGCCGACCCGCCGGCCCTCGAGCCTGCGGTGTCACCCGTGAGAAGCCTCTCAAGGCCCATGTCTCCGATCTTGGGCTCCATGTCTGGGCCCAGTAGAATGTTGCTGGGGTTTAGATTTCCGTGTACGTGCTTCTTCTCGTGGATGTAGGATAGCCCACGTGCCACGCCCAGTTGAACTCATTTGCGGTCTGTTCTTCTGGTTTGGTTGTGTGTTTGACAAATTTTTTTCTTTTGAAGATGTAGAGGAAGATGATTGCGAGGATTGCGATTCCGGTGACGTCTCCGATGACTATCGCGAGGATCGTTCTGGTCGTGAGACCGGAACGATCCTCGTGAGAGGGATCTCCGGTTGATGGATTGGATGCTATTGTTTTCGGAATGGCTGCGATTGCCGGAGGAGAATTGGAAAGCGGAACTCCGACTCCGACTCCGGCGGGAGTCGGAGATGGAGCAGGACACGTGTTTTGCAGTGGTTGGCCGCATAAATTGGGGTTGCCGGAGAGTGAATCTGTGGATTGGTGGAAGAAGAGATCAGACGCCGGAATCGGACCGGATAAGTTGTTGTGCGAAAGATCCGCCGTCGCATTGGTCGGAATTAGGGAGGCGAATTGCGGAGGAATTTCGCCGGAGAGTCTGTTGTAGGAAACGTTGAAGAAGGAAAGATGGCTGCCGCCGAAATCTGGCGGTAGAGGTCCGTTGATCAAGTTGGAAGACTGATCTAAGACTTGAACGGAATCGAATATCGACGGAATCGGGCCGAAGAAGTAGTTATTTTTTAAGGAAACAGCTGTTAAATTCGGAGGCGCCGTCAGATTTAACGGCAGGTTTCCTACTAGAGCGTTGTCGGAAAGGTTCAGAAAGCGGAGATTCTAAAGCTTCCCGACGAGCTCCGGGAGGGAGCCGGAGAGCAGATTGTTGGACAAATCGAAGAACTGAAGGTCGGCGGCGGAGAAGAGAGTGGAAGGGATGGATCCGTTGATGGAATTGTTGGAGAGATTGAGATTTTGGAGGTGTTGGATCATGCCAACTGTGGCGGGGAGGGAGCCGCGGAGGCCTGAATCTGTGAGGGAGAGGCCGTGACACATGAATAATGTAGTGAATGAATGGACTTTAGTGATGAATTGTGGATGAATTGTGGATGCAAGATAAAAAGAAAGAAAGATAAAGTATAATAGAGAATAAAGTTTTGCTAAAAATTGAAATGACAAAACTACATGGAATGATTAAAAAAGAATATGACTCACGAATTGAATACTTATTACTCTTTCATTTTTAGAAATAAAATGCCCCCCACAAAAAAAATTACAAATCCACGTTTCTATTGCACCTAAACAATATGTATTTTAAATTTAATATTATGTAATTAAATTACACTTCATACATCTATAGAATTACCAGTATTTGTCGGATTTTTTAAATATATTTTATTCTCAAAAGCTAAATGTTGGGTACTAAATGAAAATTAGCTAGTGAAATTTCTTTAATAAATGCTACGGAGTACAAACAAATGAACAATGAGTCAAAATTAACCATTTACTTTATTATATGCATAGGTAAAAACCATTTTGGCTGAATTAAGTTTCTAAATAACTTTATTAGTTCTCATTTCAGAGTAGACATAGATTTTAAGGAATATAAAAAAAATGAATGAAAAAAAAGTTTTAAGTATTAATTTTATTAATATGTAAAATGTTAGATCTATATATATCAAATTAAAAATTAAAATGAGAGATTTAATAATTAATACTCCCAAAATGGAAATACGAAATGCTGAATAGGGGATCGGTGGATACTATTTTATATATAAAAAAATAGTTGACCTAATAAAAAGGGTTGTTGGATTAATAACTTTTGCATACTATTATTAAAATTGGATATTATTATAATGGTGAGAAGTAAGAGGCCTATGCAATGCTACGCCTATGCTATTATTTATAGATCTTGGTCCAGCACATAGCCCTATATGATTGACGAGCAATAATAATGTGCCCATCAATGTCTTATGTTTGTATAACATGCAACCTTAATTATAGGCATTATGCTATAAGAAAGATTGACCTACACATTTTCTCAAAAAAACTGAAAAATTAACATATAGTAGTATTAATTTTGTTAGTTAAACGAATTTGACTTTGAACAGAGGACAATATACCTTGAAATATGGTAAACACTAAACACTACTTTAAGTGAAGGAAGAAAGCCATGTAATGATCGATCCAAGTCTGAAAAATACATTTGGATAAATGGCATTTTCTTTTAGCATCAAAGCATATAACTCAAAAAATACTTTTGGTAAAGCAAGCACATCTTGATAGGAAAAAGTTGGAAGAATCTAACATGGAAACTTAACTTGGGACAGCAATGCCAAATTGCCAATCCTCATTATCACCAATGCCTACAAGACTTATAATTCTTGATTCATTACCAAATTTTCAAATTAAAGACAAGAACTTTTGAGGACCAAGCCAATGACACAAAAATATATTAAATTAAGAGAGTTGTATAAGAATTAAATTTGAAATAATTTAAGATAGAAAGTGCATTAATCCAATATAGATACTCAGAAATAATTTCATTGATCATGTGAAAATTGCAACATGCACATATTCATTTTAATTCATTGAATAGTTAAACTTGTTGTTGATCAAAATCAATGGAGAAGAAAAGGTAGTAAAGTTAGATATCAACTATAAAAGACAGCAAAAGTTTGAGCCATAAAGTGTTATTCCTATAAGGGCTATAAATGTAAGCCATTCGGAGCTTGATTTGATTGTAAATGAGCCGAGCTCGAGTCTGATTTGGAGCTCGATAATTCTATCGAGGAAACCTCGAGTTTGAAGGTGCTCTGTTATTTGGGCTTGAGAGCTTGTTCATGAATATGTAGAGACGAACATTAAATCGAGCTCAAAAAATCAGATATTTGAATGAGCTAAAACTAGTTAGATTAGTATTTTACACTCTGTAAGGCCCAAAATATCTGAAATTGAAACAGATATAGGCTGGGTTTCTACAATTTAAATATTGATCTGGCCCATTTAAGGCCCACCATCAAGAATATTTATTTTCCTTAAAACAACAAAATCGGCCCACTAATTCAATTCCATACCAAATTCATATACCGATGTGTACAATACTAGTAAATCGTATAAACAAAATTGTGATATTGAAATTAATATCCAAATAATAAAAATCAAACAACTCTAATATTTTGATTTTATATCCAAAATTAAAAGAAGAAAAAAAAAGAAAGTTGAAATTGACTGAAACCAAAATTACAAAGAAGGTACCCGATTGAGCATTTAGTATCATGTCACGTACCATTTGAAAAAGTTGATTTCTCAAGTTATAAAAAAGGGATAGAGGAAGACTCACTATTGTTCTTAGGGGTGGGTAGGTACGGTATATCTTACCGAAACCATCATACCGTATACCTTACCATAAATTCGGTATGCGAAAAAAATTATACATTTTACATTACCAAAATTTCCGGTATACCGAACTTCGGTATACCTTATTTTCGGTATGACGAATTTCCATACCGATACCGTAACTCATTTTCGATATACCTTACCGAAGTTCGGTATACCGTACTTTTGCGGTATACCTCATTTTCAACATCAATGAAAATAGAATATTTGAGTTTTTAGAATATTATTTATATTTTATAATTAAAAAAATATATTAAATATATTTTATTCATATTAAATATATATTTCTCAATAGATTTTATAATTTAAAATATATAAACATATTTTATATATAATTATTATATTTTACGGTATATATCTTAATTTACGGTATATATCGGATTTCGATATGCCGTGGTATACCCCGGTATATGAAAATTCATACCGTTACCTTACCAAAATCTTTCGGTAAGGTATCATACCGTACCGAAAATCACGGTATACCGAAAAATCAATATTTTTGGTATTTTTTCGGTACGATAAGACCGGTATTTTGATATTTCGGTTTTTTTCCCAGTCCTAATTGTTCTAGGCAGTTTTTATTAGCAATCAAGGTATTAAAAATTTAAGTAGAAGTTGACCATAAATAAATAAAAATATAAAAAGTCAATGATTTTCATACTACTTTATAGTTGTGTTAAACATCTTGATTGCGATTTTGTCATCATAGATTTGGACAAAGAAATGTCTTTCATCTACTGGAGTGAAGTTTATTTATTTTTCCATCCACATATTATTAATTTCGAAAAATACATTTCATCCATTTTCAAGTGTGTTTTGAATGCAAAGCCCAACAATAGTTTGTTTGTTGTGTCAATAGTGATTATTATGTTATTTTCACAATGATCACTGTCTCGTGTCACTCAAGAATATGAACATCTTGAGTGGGATGGAAAGAATATTTTATTGTAATATGATATGTTTTTGAGTATTTTTTTTTTGATATATTGAAAGTTCAAAACATTATTTGTCCGTCCACATATTATTAATTTCGAAAAAGACATTTCATCCATATTCGGGTAATTATTATTGGACAAGTGTGTTTTGAATGCAAAGCCCGACAATAGTCCTTTTATTGTGATCATTATGTTATTTTCATTCCGAATTCTTGAATGAAACCAGACGGTGTTTTCTGTTTTAGGCAATACAAAGCAAATTTAGAAGTAAAACAAATATATTTTGTAGCCCTCTAATGAGTCAATTTTGCACAATTATGGTACTTTAGAGTATGGAGATAAATTTATGCTAGCGAAGTTGCCCATTTTCCAGTGTTGAAAATTTCTTCCTGGTATCGACAAGTAATGATGAGAATTGAGAGGTAATTGCCCGCAGGGGCGTAGCGCAGTTGGCAACGGAGGGGCAGATCTTGCTGTAATGAGCCTGGGTTCGAATCTCACTGCTATCGTGTAGTTGCTTCCATCTCTCAGGCACAAGTGTGAGGCCTTGGAAGATGGGCTTCTGGCAGCCATTGGGTTAGGGCCCACCCCTTAACGGGCTACTGCGTACCCTGATTGAACCCCCTCACATGATGTCGGGCCGGAGTGTGGGGGTCGCCAAGGCGACGAAATCGCCTTTTGCTTTGCTGCAAGAGAATTGAGAGGTAATTAGTTTTGAAGGTGAGAGAATTTATTATTGCATTAAATATTCACTTCTTATATAGATTCTTTCGTATTATTGGCATATGCTATTGTGATATGCTATAACGATAGATCATGCCCTCAAGTAATTCTTATAGCATCATAATCTAAAACTAAGACTAAATCAATATTCTTAAATCTTGAGACAAATTGATAAGATTAATGTTTATGAATTTCAATAAATAAGACAAAATATCAACAAAGGGGTAATATCGTCATTCTGTTATCATATGATAATTTTCGTGGTTTTTTTTATATCAACATTATGTATTACAAATATCAACACAATGACATGAATATTTCAACACAAGTACACCAAAATATAAAATTATCAAATAATAATTATCTAATTTCATCATTCGAACATCGTTGGAACATATGCAATTGAGATCTCGTTCGAATCTTATAAATTCACCTTTAATATATTTCTTTAGTAATTGTTGATATATGAAAACTAAAATAATAATTATCAAATTTCATAATTGGAACGTCGTTGGAACATATGCAATTGAGATTTCGTTAGAATCCTTATAAAATTACCTTTAATATATTTTTTTAGTAAAAAATAATTCATATCGAGAGAGTTACGCAAATGTAAAATTTTGAGAGGATTTTGAAGAGAGAAAATAGTTAGTTTTAACTACAACATATAATAATTGACATTAATACCTTTTAAATTTATTTACTAATTATTTAAATTTAAATTATAATCTACTTGATATTATTTTAACCACTTAGATCTCTTAATCTAATGACTAATAATTAGTCTTAATTTTAGATTGCTAATTAATTAGCAACGGATTGGATATATATTGTGTTTCTATAACTATTAAGACTTTGTTTAGTTATTTAATACTATGATTCAATTATTTTAGATTTGAACTTTTATATTTTTAAGTACATTATTTTATTCAATACTTTATAGTCGGTAATTAATTATATAAGTACATTATTTTGTTCAATAATTTATACTCGGTAATTAATTATTTCAATAAGTAGAACATAATTTAATTATTGTCAGGACTTCACTTCAATTTCATAATACTTTCTCAGTCTCACTCAAACGAGATTTTAGGTGGAATTGTTAGATGAAGTAAGTTGAGAGAAAAAATGTACTCCCTCCGTCTCAACTAAGTTGAGTCGTATTTCTCTTTGGGATGTTCCATCTAAGTTGAGTCATTTCCTTTTTTTGACAAAAAACAAAACATCCAATCACTCTTACTTTATTTCACCGGCTACTTTACTATTTCTCTATCTTTCCTACTTTATTACTCTCTCATAATTTTCAACACAATTTCTTAACCTCCTTGCCCAAAAGATTTGTCTCAATTTAGTTGGGACCGAGAGAGTAATTGAATATTTTAACGAGTAGAGATGAGAGATGGATTTATTTCGAAATAGTACCAAAACAAATTAAAAAGAAAAAATGGAAATTTTGAGTGGAATGGAAGGAGTACTTAATTATGAGTATATAGAGAAGACAAGAACACCAAATGTAATGGCTGGTTAAAGATAAACCTTAATCAGTCCTATTACAAAATCCCAACATAGAAAGAGTATTTAATTATCAGTCCTATTACAAAATCCCAACATAGAAAGAGTATTTTCACATAAAAGCAAACACATAGTATGACATAAATCCCAACATAGGGAAATTATTTTCACATGCAAACGATACACATAAAGTAGAATAGGGAAACACATAGTAATATGGAATTTTAGCGACCGTACAAAGCCTTTATTCCTTGGATATCATCCGGATGCAAATTCTTGATCTCTCCGGATCCGATCCCCGAAAACATGATTGCCTCATTGATCGAGCTATGCCCGAGCCCTAGAAGGTGTCCGATTTCATGAAGCGCAAGGGTTTCTAGGTCGAAAGAACCCGCCACTGAGCCAACAGACCATCTCTCGTCGGCATCATAATGGAACCTTCCGTTGGTAGGTGCAAATGCATGAGCTAGGACTCCACCGGGGCCATCAAAAGGGGCTCCATCTCCATGGTCGCGGCGATGGAACTCTATGATCATATCAGAGTTTTGATTGGCTCCCACTTGTGCAAAGGTGAAGTGTGTGGCTAAGTCCCATTTGTGGAAGGCACGTGCCACGGGGGCTACAGCATTCACGGGAAAGTTGGGAGAGAATCGAAAAGTGAGATGGGTTTTGGTAGATGGCCATCTAGGGTTTCCGGGAAAGAAAGTGTAGTGAGACACTGTGTGGATGTTGTGTTTCTTGTCACGAGGCTGCATGTAGTTAGTGCCGTTAGCGATATCAGGGTTCCCACATCGCGGGGTTGTCATTTTGGATATCGTTGCATCGTCTACGATGCCTGAGGGTTTGATGTGGTAATTTTCTTGGTAGGTTTTGACGGCTGACTCTAGGATATCGTCGAAATCATCGTCAGTGGCTTGGGATTTGTTTTCATATTTGAGGTAACCGAATTTCTCGAGATAGGCTTTGAGCTCGTGGATTTCTTTTGTGTGGTTTCCCTTGTGACAGCCTTTTAATTTCTTGATGAAATCAAAAGGTGATGAGGTTTTGTCACTTGGGGTGCTCCTCTTGGCATGGCCAATTGGAGCAAGTAGTATGAAAATGAGGAAGATGAAGGCAATGGGATGAAAGATCTTAAAAGCCATGAATGAGAACTTGAAATTGTAAGAATGTTTAATTTGTTTTGTGATACATGTTAATGCTACCTATTGTACGTATTTATAGACTGTGTTTGGCGAGGTAAGGAATAAAAATCTATAGAAGTAGTTAAGAAGTAATAGAATTTTGGGAGTGTGATTCGTGTTTAAGTGAACGACTTTGGTTGACATGGAATATTGGGCACAACAAATTATTCTATACTTCTAAACAATTATCGGGCAATATTGGGAGGTGGAGGTTTGGCAGCCCATGGTCCCCATTACTCAAGGGTATACTAGTAAATTTTATGTATTTAACAATTAAAAATCCTTAAGTTTTTTCATTCCTTTAATTATGCAGGTCTTTTATTTAATGTGTTTAAATTAAATTTTGTGGATTTAATTTTCTGTTGAAAGAAATAAGGATTGTCTTTTCTTTTCTTTTTTCTTTTTAAATTTGTGCTCTATTTGATATTTTTAAAATTTGTGCCCAAATTTTAAGTTCACTTTTGTAATGGTATTGCTTTCATTGACATGTAATATAGATTATCCAATTTATTTCAAAGAACCTACTTCACTTTGAAGTATTTCCTCCGTCCCATATTTAAGATAGTTATTTTTCCTTTCCTGTTTATCCAAATCATGATGAACGCATTCTACTTTTGGACTAAATTTTCTCTTTCTCTTTCTTCTTATCTCATTAAAATATTCATCTAATTTTTTCTCTCTATTTTACCTTACTCAAAAACTCCACTTAAAAATCTCGAGTCACTTAAGAATGTTGGCATCTTTTATATGACAGAGAGAATATTTATCTATTATTCCCTTCATCCTTGAAAATTTGTCACTTATTTCCTTTTTCGTCCGTCCCTAAAAATTTGTCACATTTAACTTTTACCATTTTTGGTAGTGGACCCCACATTCCATTAACTTATTCCCACTCACATTTTATTTTAAAAAATAATATATAAAAGTATGACCCACATGTTACTAACTTTTTCAATTCACTTTCTATTACATTTCTTAAAACTCGTGGCGGGTCAAATGATGCCAAATTTTAAACTGAATATGTTTTGTACTATTAGCTTCAAAATCAACTTTTTCCTGTACATAGATTTTCACAAATAGTGGAGATAGGAGGTCTTGCTTAGAAGATGGTTTCAGCAAGGAAACTTTTTTATGATGTTTTCGGTTGGATTATATGTGGGTTAAGTTGTCACTGATACCAATTGTCACTGCCTCCGTAGAAAGAAATATTTCCGCAATGAAGTTCCCTACAAGTGCTCTATGCAATAGTACGTAGACCAACTATTGATTGATTGCGCGCAGTGACAGAACCGGGAATTTAAATAAGCCAGTGCAATTTTAAAAAAAAAGAATACAATTATTAAAATACTATTAAATTTTATAGTATAATGTATTTATACATTTTACGAAACGTTAGATGATAGTATTAACTGTTTATGATGTGTTTTGATAATTTATCTTAGAGGGAACATCATTTTAGGTCTACGAACTTTGACAAAGTATCATTTTAGGTCCGTAAACTTTGAAAATCTTATTTTAGGTCCGTGAACTTTGAGTTAGTATCATTTTAGGTCCTTTTTACTATTTCCAAGTTTTTTTGGACGAAAATACCCTCAATACCTTAAATATATATATATTTTTAATAAATTTATCATATACTCAAATTTTTTTATAAATATCTTTACAATATATTTTTGACAAATTTTCTAAATATAATTTGACCTTAAATATTATCACTTAATTTTGTGACATGCAAGTAAAATTGCTTTTTCAATTTTTTATCTTATTTTTTTAATGTTGAATAAATAACTTTTCTCTAATAAATATTCAATTTTTTTATTATTAAAGAAAAGTTCTTTATTCAATTTTAAAAAAAATTAATATAAAAAATTGAAGAAGCAATTTTACTTGCATGTCACAAAATTAAGTGATAATATTTAAGGTCAAATTATATTTAGAAAATTTGTCAAAAATATATTGTAAAGATATTTATAAAAAATATGAGTATATGATAAATTTATTAAAAATATATATTTTTTAAGGTATTGAGGGTATTTTCGTCCTAAAAAACTTGGAAATAGTAAAAAGGACCTAAAATGATACTAACTCAAAGTTCACGGACCTAAAATAAGATTTTCAAAGTTCACGGACCTAAAATGATACTTTGGCAAAGTTCGTTGACCTAAAATGATGTTCCCTCTTTATCTTATTTATTCTCTGGACCAATCTATCTTAATAAGATTTGAAAATTTGTCTTAATAAATTTTGAAGTTTTTTTTGGAACTAAGCTAGTTTTTATAAATTTGGAAATATTAAATAATTTGTGATTATTTGACACCCATAGCAGGACAACCTAAACATTTATTCTTTTGACACCTGATCTATTTTGATCACGTATGGTGGAACGAAGGGAGTACTACTATCTACTTAAGCATTTATTCTTTTGGTGGAACGAAGGGAGTACTACTATCTACTTAAGCATTTATTCTTTTGAGACCTCATCTATTTTTTTCCCATTTCTATGCCTCTACGTACTATCCATGGAAGAAATAAATCTAAAAAGAAAATCTCACCTCTCTTTTATCCAATTTATTTTCTTGAATAAAGATTGAAGGTAAATGACGAGAAATAAAAATGAAGAAATTCCAGTTTTGACAACCGGTGTTGTCCAGTCCTCTCTTCCGCTCCTCCTTTCTGTTCTATAAAGAGATGCTAGTGGTCTAGGAGCCGGCCAAGCCCCCTGCTGGAGTGGTGGCTAGGCCCATGATAGATCCGTCACTGATTGTGTATGTATGACTTGGCCTAATAATAGAGTGGTTAATATCTGAGATAAAAAATATCGCCCCCCCCCCGTTGCCACATTCCTAGCTTCGCCCTAATTAGTGCTTTGGTTTTGTAAACTAGAATAGTGAGAAATAAGTAGCTTCTAATCGCTCATGGTTAAACATAAGCAATACAAAAAGTTGATTATTTTAAAAAGGAAGATTTTTTGGAATTTAAAAACTGTAATAGCAACTGGTGCATAGAGTATAGACTACCTAATCAAGAAGGTTTTGGCTAGATTAAATCTTTAATATCTAACCTTCAACATGTTAATATTGTCTCTTTCAAGCATATTGTCTCCCAACGAAGACGCCATGAAAAAAATACAAGTCGTTGCAATTCTAAAGGTATATTCCTTGAAACGTGTTTGGTAGGGCGTGGTAAATCTTTTTTATATGGATATTGATTTCAACTAAGTAAGTAGATTTTTTTGCCTTACTCAATTAGACCATCCACAATAGGCGCCCAGCGACCGCCCAGCCAAGCGCCGGCGCTGGGCGGTCTATTGCAGCCGCCCAGCGGCTGAGTGGAGAGAGAAACCGCGCAGCGCTGGGCGGTTATATGGCGCTGGGCGGTCGGCTGGGCGGTCCGTTCGGCGCTATTGCAGCGCCCGGATCGCCCAGCGCACCGCCTAGCGCGAAAAAATAAATTTTTTTTTCGAAACACTATATATACGCGCTTTGTTCGTCATTTTCATTCGCACGACTTGTTTTAACGAGTACTCTCTCTATCTTAATTTCTGTTCAAGATCAACAACGCAAAATGAGTAATGCTGGTGGTAGTAGTGGTGGTAGCGGAGGGGATGCTGAGGAGTACGAACGTCGAATGGCCGAGGCGTTGGACGCCTATACGACCAACGCGATAAACCAATGGATGGAAAGGGCCTTGCAGCCGGCGATACCTCGACCTCCCCCAGTGGTCCACCGCCGCAGTGTGATTGATCGGGATCACGTAGCTGCACATCAGCGCCTATACGAAGACTACTTCGCACAAGAGCCTCGGTTCAACGCCAACCTTTTCAGGCGTCGTTTTAGGATGACCAGGAATCTGTTTATGCGTATTGTCAACGCTTTGGAGTCTCGATATCTGTATTTCCGCTTCAGACACGATGCGTCTGGCAGACCCGGCCACACACCTATTCAAAAGTGCACTGCGGCAATCCGGCAGTTGGCCTACGGAGGCGCGACAGACATGTGGGACGAGTATCTCCACATCGGTGAGACGACTGCCTTGCAATGTCTGAAGAATTTCTGTCTGGGAGTGATAGAAGTATTCGGTGATCAGTATCTGCGAAAGCCTACCCCCGAAGACTGCCAAGATCTGTTGCGGATGCACGGGAGTCAGCATGGGTTCCCGGGTATGTTAGGCAGCATAGATTGTATGCATTGGGACTGGAAGAACTGTCCCGCAGCCTGGAAGGGGTTCTACACGTCCGGCTACAAGGGAAAGAATCCCACGATGATCCTGGAGGCCGTAGCTGATTACCGGCTTTGGATTTGGCACGCGTATTTTGGGATAGCTGGTTCGAACAACGACCTCAACGTCCTCAAATCGTCGCCACTTTTCAACGAGCAGTGTCAGGGCGTCGGTCCGGCCATCAGTTTTGTCGCCAACGGCAACCAACATGATATGGGCTACTACTTGGCGGATGGGATATACCCTAGGTGGCCCGTCTTTGTGAAGACGATCCGATGCCCAGGAGATGCAAAGAAGGCCTACTTTGCGGCACGGCAGGAGTCGGCGCGCAAGGACGTGGAGCGCGCATTTGGTGTGCTCCAGTCTCGATGGGCGGCAATTAAGGGTCCAACGTGTTTGTGGGATGTCCAATGCATTGCTGATATCATGTACGCATGTATTATCATGCACAACATGATTGTCGAAGATGAAGGTGGCGAACTGACCAATTGGGTCAACGACGATAATGAAGCCGGTCCAAGCCACGGCGTGGCCGTCCCCAACGTACGAAGTGGGGTACCTCACGATGAAGCCGGCCTCTTACAAGCACACGCCGACATGCGCCAAACGGCGGCTCATATTCGACTCCAAAAGGATTTAATTGAAGAGTTATGGGCACGGAGGATTGACCGCCATTAGTTTTTTTTAATTATGTAATTTTTTTAATTAATGTACTTTTTATATTTTATTAATATTAGTGAATTTTCTCATTTTTGTGTCGTAAATTTAATTCCGTATATTGTGTGATTTTTAATTATTTCATTTTGTATATATTTGTTAATAATGATGTGGATAGTATGTGGCCGGGCTATGGCTGGGCTATTGCTGGGCTATTTGCTTGTTTTGATGATGTGGCAGGAGGATTTTTAGTGCTGATGATGTGGCAGTGGCTGAGCTATGGCTGGGCTATTGCTGGGCTATTCCTATTGTGGATGGCCTTAGTAGATGAGTTAAATCATAAATTCTTGCAATTAATGTTATTCATGGTGATTTCGTTTGTTATAACAAACGAACTAAAGATCAAGTAAAAGTTAAAAGCAAAATAAGACCATCTTCATCTTAGGTTTGAACAATTTACAATTTTGCATATAGTAATAAATTTACCAACACGGATTCAGGATTTTGGTTTGAGGATGCAATAAATAATTATAATAGATTACTTTCTAGTATTACTATTTTATAGGTTATACTATTAGATATGGACTGGCTGTAATATTCAAAGAAATATGGTATAGAAGCAAATTTAATGGAATAGTTGTATGTGTAGGGCATGCTTGGCCAGAAACTCCTTGTGATTTTTTATGGCAATGTGTGTAGGGGACAGGGCATACCTGGCCAGAAATTACTTGTGATTTATGATGGACAAGTTGTGTAGGGCATGCTGGAGGATGAACAGGAAATTGCTATGAAATTACTTGTGATTTTTTTCAATTCTTCTACTCGTAAATGCACCATTTCAACTCGGTACATTGATTCATTCATCATGTTTTTCCTTGATTATGACTTTCGCTCTTTCTCTTTTTTTTTATGAATTTGGATGGTGAATGTGTGATTTATGTTCCTGAAATAAAAGAGCATATCCAAATCAGAACCATTGACTATACTAAAAATAATGTATAAATATATATTAAAAAAGTACTAGAATAAAGATTTAAATCATCATCAAATTTATACATTAAAAAAGTACTAGAATAAAGATTTAAATCATCATCAACAATAGATACATTAACATAATAATAAAATAAATAAATAGTTCGTGGAAAATAAGAGGGGGCGGGATAAAGTTTAGGATAGCAAAATATCATTTTAATAGATCATTAGAAAAAAAATAATTCACCGTTTACAAAATTTTGATAGAATGAATTGAGAGTGCAAATAAAACATTATTAATACACATGAAATAGAATGAATTGAGGGTGCAAAGAAAACATTATTAATCCACATGAACAAATCATGTACAAAACTAATTTCATGTTAAAATAATATTGATATAGAATAAGAACAATACCTGAAATAGGGTAAGTTGTTTTCTTATATATTGAGATGTAAATGAGATTACCATTTTATTAAATTATTATTTAATATTAGTTTTATATTTAAGTATCTCTTTGTCCTAGATAAGTATGAACTACTGTTATTTTATACTATTAGTTCACTTGAAAAATATGAATTTTTTAATTTAAAAATAATTAAATAACACATTACCTCTACATATTGTTTTATTTATAATTTATATCATAGGCTACTATTGATGTACTCACTGTCCAATAATACTACTTACACTACCCTTTATCTCTCTCTTAATTTGCCAAATACTCCCTCCGTCCCTCAAGAATACTTTCCTTTTTTTGCCCGTCCCACAAGAAAATGCACTTTCAAATTTTGGAAAGTTTTTTCTCTCTAATGAGGTGGGGCTCATTCTCCACTAACAATACTTTATTTACTTTTTCTCTCTACCTCTCTCTTACTTTAGAGCATCCAGTGTCCACGCCCTATGCTTCGTCCACGGACGATAGGCCTTCGAACATGCATCGTCCGCCCCACTGCGGGCGACGCGGATGATACCGCGGACGATGCAACGCTTTTTCCTTTTTTTTCAATTTTTTTTATCTATTTAAACCTCCATTTCGCTTCAATTTCCCACACCAATAATTCTCTCCCATCTCTCACTTTCCCCACACACACTACTAGAAAAATAGCATAATACTACACCAAATTTGTGGCACTTAATTAAAACTGCCATTACAGACAATCACTCATTACACCAATATTTCACCACACTTATATCCTAAACTAATACTACGTCTCCAAATAAGTGTCATAAAGAGAATCATTTAGTGGCACTTGTGATTCGTACAATGTATCGTAAATTATTGAGAACTTTGTTTCACCTCAAAAAAAAGAAAAAAAGGCTCCAAATATTCAGAAGTTTTCCCTTCAAATTTTCGCCCAACGTTTTCCCCCTAATTCTCAAATTTTTAATTATTCAGTTTTCAACTCATTTTGCCCTGAAATTTCAATCAGCTTTCGCCTAACATTTTCCCCTGATTCTCTAATTTCTAATTATTCAATTTTCAACTCATTTTGCCCTGAAATTTCAATCAGCTACGGAGAAATCTGCTACTCTGCAATCTGCTTCCCAGAGATAGCAATAGCAAGATGGAAAGCCTAATAATTTTCATAGTCTCGATTTTTTTATTTATTTGTGAAGATTTAACCTTTTTGATTGTGTTTAAATTGTGAAGCCTGCAAGGAAATTGGATTCGACCACCGACAAAGTAAAGAAGCCACGTCGCTACCGCCGGGAACGGTTGCTTTTAGGTTCCACAAATGTTACCACAAATTGAAATTACTCCTAAGAAGGTCTCCTAACTTCGTATACAAATCTTTATTTCAATTCTAGTGACAAAATAAGGATCTTCACAAGTTTATGTGCCATCACAAAACAGTGTACTAATATATGTTCCTTATTTCTTCTTGTAAAATGCTCCTTATTTGCTTATGATTGAAACAACAGTTGTGAAAGAAATTTTTTGTGCTTGTGCAGTTGTGCTTTAAAAGTTATTGGTGCTACTGCTTTTTGATTTTTTTCTACAATTGGAATAGTTTGTCACCGTTTCTGTGGAATCCTGTACGTATTTGGAACTAAGTAGGCTATATTTGCTGTGTTTTGGTTTGCAGGATTTGAAAAACATGAGAACATGAATAATGGCTTACTTTCTGTTGCAGCTGCTTCAACAAATATTGCTTATGGTACTTAATTTTCTTATCTTTGTTTGCTTGTTAGTTCACATTCCTTTTTTGAGAAGGGAAAAGCTGAACTTTTTTATAGGTAGTTGTTTATGGGGGCTCTGGACTGTGCTATCTTGCTTGGTAGTTTTCATTTATTGGTTTTTAGTGTTCAAAGGTCGTAGTACGGTTTATAAAAAGTTTAAACACACATGGATGCATTTAGTATTTCGATTTTATTATTTTGAGCTGTTTAGCAGTGACCTAATTTTTTGGACTTTACAATGCTATGTTAATTAATGTTCAATTAATCTCATCGTTTCCTAACCTTTAATATTAACTGTGTTTAATCCATTTATGATTTGAAGTTAATTATTTCTCACATTCTCGTGAGATACCTACAACAATAGTGTTGTTGATGACCTGGTCTTTATTTATCAATTAATTCTAAACCCAATATTCCAAGTCAAAGCCAGTCAATTAAGACAAAGCAAACCCAAAAATTAAATTATTCTTGACTTCTTCTATTTTATATTATTTCCTCTTCCAAAAATTAAATTATTCTTGACTTCTTCTATTTAATATTATTTTATATTATTTCCATCCATAATACTATATTCAATCAATATATTTATTCGCATAACGTATACCTATTAAGACAATAGGAGTAATTACTATACAAATTATATTAATCTACCAATAACATAAATCATATCATTCTATCAATATACAAATTATATTATTCATCTATTAATATAAAATTATATCACTGATTATTTTATGGCACATTGGTGTAAAACTTGTGTTATTCACATATATTAATCAAAATTTATAAAAATAAAGCAAACAACACCACGCAAAACAAAACTAAATATGGATGCGTTTTCTTAAATTGTTAACTTGCTAACTCATCAACGTAGTGTATTAAAAATGTCAATACGGTCACATAAAAATGTCAACACATATTTGTGTTGATATTTTAATAAATTGTATTAACATTTAAATTTCAATGTCAACATAATGTATTAAAATATCAACTTAAGTTTATGTTGGCATTTCAGTATCATCATGTTGACATTTTTAATACATTACATTGATTAGTTAACAAATTAACAACTTAAGAAATGTTAGCAACTTAAGAAAAGTTAGCAACGGATCATACCCCAAACTAAATATGTATGTAACTACATGCTAGATCTCTCCCTTAATTTTTGTTTTGTCGGCGTGGTGAAGTTTGCTTTATTCTTATAAATTTTGATTAATATAAAGAAATTTTGACCTCGCCGCAACACCAACTCTCCAAGACGACGTTTCTCTGATTACGTTTTATTCAATAACTTGTAATTTAATTATTTCAATGAGTAGAACATAATTTAATTAATGCTAGGAGTTTTAATTTCATAGTACTCCTTATGAGTATATTCGATAACACAAGAACATGTCCTATTACAAATCCCAACGTAGAAAAATTACGTAATTATCTTGCTGAATGAGGATTACATATCCAAATTCACACCACACAAGTTACGACAGCATAAAAGCAAACAAGTACTATAACCTTAGATACTATTACAAATATCCCAACATAGGGAAATTATTCTCACATGCAAACAATACATAAAGTAATATGGAATTTTAGCGACCGTACAACGCCCTTATTCCTTGAATATCATCGTTATGCAAATTCTTGATCTGCCCTGCTCCGATCCCCGAAAACATGATTGCTGCATTAACCGAGCTATGTCCGAGCCCTAGAAGGTGTCCGATTTCATGAAGCGCAATGGTTTCTAGGTCGAAAGCACCCGCCACTGACCCAATAGACCACCTCTCGTCGGCATCATAATGGAACCTTCCATTGGTAGGTGCAAATGCATGAGCTAGGACTCCACCGGGGCCATCAAAAGAGGCTCCATCTCCGTGGTTGCGGCGATGGAACTCTATGATCATATCAGAGTTTTGATTGGCTCCCACTTGTGCGAAGGTGAAGTGAGTGGCTAAGTCCCATTTGTGGAAGGCACGTGCCACGGGGGCGACAGCACTTACGGGAAAGTTGGGGGAGAATCGAAAAGTGAGATGGGTTTTGGAAGATGGCCATCTAGGGTTTCCTGGAAAGAATCTGTAGTGTGACACCGTGTGGATGTTGCTAAAGCCCGGCGTGTGTTTCTTGCCACGAGGTTGCATGTAGTTAGTGCCATTGACGATATCAGGCACCCCACATCGTGGGGTTGTCATTTTTGATATCGTTTTATCATCTACGATACCTGAGGGTTTGATGTGGTAGTTTTTCTGGTAGGTTTTGATAGCTGATTCCAGAGTATCATCAAAATCATCATTAGTGGCATGGGTTTTGTCTTCATATTTGAGATAACCGAATTTCTCGAGATAAGCTTTGAGCTCGTGGATTTCTTTTGTGTGGTTTCCCTTGTGACAACCTTTTAATTTCTTGATGAAATCAAAAGGTGAAGAGGTTTTGTCACTTGGGGTGCTCCTCTTGGCATGGCCAATTGGAGCAAGAAGAATGAAAATTAGGAAGATGAGGGAGATGGGCAGAAAAATCTTAAAAGCCATGAATGAGAACTTGAAAAATGTACGAAAGCTTAAGTTGTTTGTGGTACATGTTAATGCTACCTATCGTACGTATTATAGAGTGTGTTTCGCAGACGCAAAGAATAATTATGAAGATGAATTTTGGGAGATTGTTAGTGCTTAAGTTAATGGCTTTACTTGGAATATTGTGTGCAACGATTTATTCCAATTCTTCTGAACTATTAAAGTTGCGGTTTCTAAACAAGAACTATGAGAAATAATTAGGTACAAATCACTAATTATTTCTCACATTTTTATAAACCCTGTTATTTTTATTAAACATAAGTACACAAGAATGAAGATTTCCATACTAACGGATTTATAAAAATGTGATGGTGTTAGTGGAAAGTGAGATACACATTATTAGTAGTATAATTGAATTTTCAAAAATTTAAAAATTAATATTTTTTCATGGATGGGCTGAAAATGAAATAGTTCATACATTTCAGAGATAAGCCATGAGAGTATAAAGGTTTGGAACCTACACGTTGTTTTGATTAATTAAACTGATGCATAGACACAACCTATGTAATCAAGAAGGTTTTGGCAAAATAAATCTTCAAACGTGTAAATTGTAATCAATGATCACTTTTCTCATTTAGCGCATTGAATGGGAGAAGAAAGAGTCTCTAGCTATGATGACACTGGAAAAATATACAAGTCGTTCAACTGCGTATTTGCAAGGAAATTGCAATTGTAAAAAAGCATATTCCATAAAGGCACTCGCAATAGTGGCCTATAAATCCGTTTATCCCTATTTTCTTCCTGGTACGTCAGCATTTTATTTTTCACCTGTAATAGCATTGTAAATTATTCCCTTAAAATCCGTCTCTCTTCATTTTCACAGCTCTTTTCATTTATTAATTTTTATGTTATCAAATAAAATAAAATATAGTAGCAAAATAACATATTAAGAAAACAATATAAAAAAAACTACAACGAGAAACAAAATTAAACAAAAGGTACAAATAAACTTTAACGGTTAATTTCTTCAATAATAGTATCACATTGAAGATGAGTATGTGCTAGTTCCTCGCGCATTGTAATCCATGCACGAAGAATGTGATTGAAGTCGACCTATAAACTCCGATTGCAAAATTTCAACGCGAAATCCAGCCCAAAACTCCCCACTATACAGAACTCCACAAAATATGATTTAATGTGTCATTTTTCAAAAGTCCAAAGGACAAAATGGAGTTGGAGTAAGAAAATTGAATTATTGTAGCAAATATAGATTTAAAACTAGTTTGGAACAAGGTCAACCTCTCTTATGTGTAAAAAATTAATTGCCTATCTAATTTAGATTACTGGTCACCAAAATCCCACCATACATGCCCTGCATCCCCCCTATAAAATTAAACATATTTTTAAGTTTATTGAAAAGGCCTCTAATGTAGTAGTTCTAAAACACATAAACTATCTTAATTTTTAAGATATGATTAAGTTCTTTAACAAAAGCAAATTAATGACTTGATCCAACACAAAGGGTTTTAATATCATAGTCCAAATCAGAAATCATTGTTCATTACAAATTCCATACCATAATTCTAACTTCATCTGCATAACAATGTGGTGCGCCACGAAGGTCCTCAGGGCCATGCAACTCAAATATAAAGATACTAAATTTATTAATGCTTAATTATGAAAATAATACAAACCGGTAGTATATATAGACTCTTCTAATGACCCTATGCAGTTCTGACTTATTTGCGATCCGGGAAAGAACCGACAAAGAAAACCCGGAAAGGAATTTATATCATGCTCGACTATATTGGGACGTAGACATGGGTTGCTCGGTATCAGCGAACGAGTAAGCTTATTCACTACTATTACAACTAGGGATGTCAATGTAGCCCGCAACCCGTGGGCTAACCCGAATAGCCCGCCAAATTTATAGGGTTAGGGCTGAAAATTTCTAGCCCGATAAAATTAAAACCCGATTAGCCCGCACCCGATTAACCCGTGGCCCGTTAGGGCTAGACCCGAAAACCCGATAAAATTTCTATTATTCTATTTTTTACTCATAATTCGACACTTCATTAATTAATTTTATAATATAGATAACTAAAAAATAACTTTCAATTTTATATTAAATATACAAATTATATATTGAATTTTTGTTAATATAATAATTTATAAATAAATTAAAAACTCTAAATTCACTTAAAAATATTTAAATTTCTAAACATGCATTAAATTTCACGAAATATCTCAAATATTAGTATTTGATCATGTTTATGATTGAGTTTGACCATATATCTCAAATTTATCATAATTAAATATTTTACATTTTATGAATATAACTAATTTTCATCATTATTTATTGGATTGATCGCATGTTAATCTTATCGGTAGCAACCCGAGGTTTTAGGGTTAGGGTTGAACTTTTACAACCCGAAAGAATTCACAACCCGATTAGCCCGCACCCGATTGACCCGCAACCCGAGTAGGGCCGGCCCGATTTACATCCCTAATTACAATTCCAACATAGGGAAATTATTTAAATATACTAGTAGTAGTAACGATTGTACAAAGCTCTTATTCCTTGGATATCATCTGAATGCGAGTTCTTGACCTGTCCGGATCCGATCCCGAAAACATGATTGCTGCATTAACCGAGCTATGCCCGAGCCCCAAAAGGTGTCCGATTTCATGAAGTGCAACGGTTTCTAAGTCGAAAGCGCCTGCAACAGGCCCAACAGACCACCTCTCGTCGGCGTCGTAATGGAACCTTCCATTAGTAGGTCCAAATGCATGAGCTAGAGTTCCGCCACGGCCATCAAAAGGGTATCCATCTCCGTGATTACCTCTAAAGAACCCTATTTCCAAATCAGAGATTTGATCGGATGGGACTTGTGAAAAGGAAAAGTGGGTTGCAGCATCCCACTTTTGGAAGGCACGTGCCACAGGGGGGATTGCATTTGTGGGAAAGTTGGACACAAATCTATAAGTGAGATGGGTTTTAGGCCATCTAGGGATTCCTGGAAAGAAACTCTAGTGAGATACTATGTGGATGTTGCTCGAGCTCGACTCGTGCTTATTGCCACGGGGTTGCATGTAGTTGGTACCGTTAACGATATCAGGCACCCCGCATCGTGGGGTTGTCATTTTTGATATCATTTCATCATCTATGATACCTGAGGGTTTGATGTTGTAGTTTTTCTGGTAGGTTTTGATGGCTGATTCTAGGATGTCATCGAAATCATCATTTGTGGCATGAATATTGTTTCCATAGCTGAGGTAACCGAATTTCTCGATATAGGCTTTGAGCTCAAGGATATCTTTTGTGTTGTTTCTCTTGTGACAACCTTTTAACTTCTTGATGAAATTAAAAGGTGATGAGTTTTTGTCACTTGGGGTGCTCCTCTTGGCATGGCCAACTGGTGCAAGTAGAATGAAAATGAGAAATAAAGAAGATGGGGTGAAAGATCTTAGAAGCCATGACCGAGTACTTGAAAAGATATCGACAGAGTATTTATTTTTTGTGTGATATTACATGTAAAACTCAAAATTCAAAAAGTAGTACTGAAAAGTTTGGCAGTTAGGTAGATATTTAATTATCACGATTATGTAAATTTCGGGTTAGAAAATTGTCAACTACTTACATGTAAAACTCAAAATTCATAATTGTTGCATACTTATATAATTGAGTACAATCTATACAATTTATTTATATAATATATAATTACATAGTTTGATCTTATCTACAACATTACTCGTTTACCTCCAAACTTAATGAATACATGAAAAATATAGTATGTTGAAAAATCTAAATTTGTGTCTTGTCATATACATATATCATCGTTCAATATTTTTTGAGCAACTCACCATACATACATATTTTGCATTTGGCTTGTGCTTTGCCACTTTTGAGTTATGTACCCTGCAGATTTGAGTTATCAAATTAGTATAAATAACGATTATTAGTCGATTAAATTTTTAACTAAGATTTATTAACTTGTAGTTTTGATTTAATTAATAGAAATTTACATAAAGTATGTCTCAAACACACATTGATGTAAAATATTAATTTACAAAATGCTGTTGAACGTGGCTATAAAATAAAATTTGTAACCTATATTTGCACCTACCAATGGAAGGTTCCATTACGATGCCGAAGAGAGGTGGTCTGTTGGGTCGGTTGCAGGCGCTTTCCACCTAGAAACCGTTGCACTTCATGAAATCGGACACCTTTGGGGCTCGAGCATAGCTCGATTAATGCAGCAATCATGTTTCCGAAGTTTCCAGCCGGACAGGTCAAGAACTTGGATCCAGATGATATCCAAGGAATAAAGCTTTGTACAATCGTTATTATTTAAAGATGTCATAGTAATTTACGTATTTTTGCATGTGAAATAATTTCCCTATGTTGGAACTGTAATAGTAATGTCAAATAAGGTTACTCGTTTGCTGATACAGACTTGGCCTTCTCCAAGCCTGTAGTGGCCGAGCAACCCATGTCTACGTCCTAATAGAGTCGAGCATGATATAAGCTCCTTTCCGGGTTTTCTTTGTCGGTTCTTTCCCGGATCGCAAATAAGTCAGAACCACATAGGGTTGTTAGAAGAGTCTATATTTACTACCACTTGTATTATTTTCATAATCAAGCATTAATGAAATTTAGTATCTTTATATTCGAGTTCCATGGCCCTGAGGACCTTCGTGATGTTACGCATTGTTATGCAGATGAAGTTAGAATATTGTATGGAATTTTGTGATTTGGACTATGATATTAAAACCCTTTGTGTTGGATCAAGTGAATTACTTTTGTTAAAGAACTTAATTGTAATATCCGAAAGTTTATAATTTTTTTTTATTTCTTTTTACTTAATGGATGATTTTGTGTAATATATGGTGTGGAAAATCTTAATTGATTTATATTATTGTTGTGGATGTGATATTATTTACCTAAGCTTTTTGTAAAGGGGGATAATTAATTAAGTCATGGGTTAAATTACTCCTAATTAATTAATTCTTTTTCTCTCCCTCTCCCTCTCTCTTTTTCGAAACCCCTCCCCCTCTCCCACAAATTTCTCAACCTCCCCACTCCCACAACACCGTTACTCTCTCTTTTCTCTCATCTCTCCCTCTCACTATCGGTTTCTCTCATCTCTCCTCATAATCGTTTTCTCTCCTCTCTCTCTCTCTCTCTCTCTCTCATCGTCCTCTCGCCGGTAAGTTCTCCCTCCTTCTCCCTCTCGGTTCTCTTTCCCTCTCACTCCCTCTCATTTATTTCTTGGTTTCGTCAAGGTATCTCTCTCGTACCGAATTTGGAAGCGGAGTAGGGAAAGCTTTTGATCTACGTTTGAACTATCCGGGAAAGGTAACCCAAGACCCTAACTCTTAATAATTTCGAAAAAAACATGCATGTAGGACGTTTTTGGATGGTTTAGATGCTGAATAGGTTTTGTGGCTATATGTTTGTGTTGAACATGTTTTTGGTGATAACTGACAGTGGGTTCCGACCCCTTTTTGACTGAGCAAACGATCTCTTTTTGATACGAATTTTTTAACTGTATAAACTTGGATGTGTCTTGGGTGTGGTGTGTAAATTTCAGCTTCTTTGGGTGTCGGATGATTTTATTATGGTTTTTGTAAGTGAACTGCGCAGTTCTGCGAGATGTATGTTTTTGGGTGATGTGTTTGTGCGAATTGGGGGTGTTTCTGGGTGTTTTGATATTGTGAGGTAAGTGGGTGCATTTGGCCAAGAGATGGCTCGGAGGAATCAGCGTTGGTTCGGGTGGTTTGTGTGTGTTGGCCGAGAGTTTTGGGGTTCGGCCTAGGGCAGTGTTGTTGGGAGTTTTGAAGGTTTGATCCCATGGGTTTGGGTGTGTTTTGGGATGTAGAATGTATGGTGGGAATGTCGTATAAGGTTTGAGAATCGTGGGTGGGGGAAAAACGGGTGTACACTTGATCGGGCCAGGTGCCGAGCCAGTGCCGAGACAGGTGCCGCGCCAGGTGCCGAGCCAGATGCCGAGACAGGTGCCGAGCCAGATGCCGAGACAGGTGCCGAGCCAATGCCGAGACAGGTGCCGCGCCAGGTGCCGAGCCAGATGCCGAGACAGGTGCCGAGCCAGATGCCGAGACAGGTGCCGAGCCAATGCCGAGACAGGTGCCGCGCCAGGTGCCGAGCCAGATGCCGAGACAGACGCCGAGCCAGTGCCGAGCCAGGCGGCCGAGACGGTCGGCCGAGGTGCCGAGCCAGGCGGCCGAGACGGTCGGCAGAGGTGCCGAGCCAGGCGGCCGAGACGGTCGGCCGAGGTGCCGAGCCAGGCGGCCGAGACACCGAGCCAGGCGGCGAGACAGCCGGCCGAGGTGCCGAGCCAGGCGGCCGAGACACCGAGCCAGGCTGAGACGCCGATCCTTTTTCCGAACCTTTTCCGAGCCAAGTGAGCCGTTTGCACAGTGAGGGTATGCCGGGGGTATGAGTGTTGCGTGTGTGTCGTGTGCGCGTCTTGAGTACGTTGTATGCGTGTCGGGTGCGTGCGTGGTGTGTTTCGGACGTGTGTTTTTGTGTGATTGACTTATAAGATGTTGTTAAGTGTGCGTACGTGTAACGTGCTAGATGTCGAAGTCATCCACGTAGGATTCATGCATTGTCGTTTAAACCCCGTCTTTCCTGATTCTAATTATGATACTTATTTATCTTTCAAAAGGGTGATCTTTTACGAGGAAATTGTGGTTGAAGAAGGAAACTGTTTAAAAGCTAAGCAATCGAGGTGGGCTTTTCTACCCTACTATTTTGTGGGTTATCTTTAATACGGATGTTGTTCCGGAAATGTTTATGGAGATGAACTGTTTGTCTTGCCAACTGTTTTGTTTTGAAACCTATCTGAAGTGGTTTACCACATATTATTAATCGAATTCGGGTCTGTTGGGCTGCGAACCCTCAGGCTAGTGTACACGAGATCGGGAGCCATCTGAGAGCAAGTTGGCCGGTCTAGTTGACCTGGGGTGTGGCCACGCCCCTTGTCACCCGTTGGATCAGATAGTGTATGATGGTGGGAATAAGGGTGGCAATATCTGAAAATGACTGCGCAGTCGAATTTATGAAATATGTTTTAGTGTACTTGGGTTATTTTCTTTACACTTAAAACCCCAAGGTTACACTGTTATGGCATGACAAACTATGATTTTGGCGTGTGTCCACTGAGTGCAATAAGTACTCAGCCCTGCATGTTGTTTTCTTAATGTGCAGGTTGAGCGACGATGGGGATGACGGATGTTGAGCAATTAAAGTCAAAATTGTGTTTTTACTTTGCCTTTTGGATGGTGTCGTGTCGTCATACCCGGCATTATCTATCTCTTGGTCTTTTCCGCTGCTTTGTAATCTGATACAATGTTTTCATTTAAACTCTATTTACTTTAACTTTAGAAATGTCGCTACAGTACATTGTTTTGAAGTGAACTTCCTCTAATTAAACGTTTTCGGGTCAAGTATTCTTGTTCTCCCCTTCTCTTCCCCCCCTTCTTTATTCCTCCCCTAGTCGCGGTCCACCGTACTTCCTATCCTTAGGAAATGCGGGCGTGAAAGAGTGGTATCAGAGCCTAGGTTTTCTTTCTGCTCTGGATCCAAGAGTCTTTTTCCGTTTTGAGTAAGTTTTCAAAAGTGTCATTGGCTCAACATCCGACTCATCGCACTCAACCTGAAATGAGGTAATGAAAATTTTGAATTTTTGGAAAGTATATGGAAGTGGAGGAAATTGTGATTTTGGGTTTTGAAAATGATTTTTGGAAAGTAAGTAAATATTGATGCATGTGGAAGGGTACAAAGTGATGTGAAAAGTTGGAAATTATGAGGGTTATGAACTGTTATTGTGTGTTGAATTTATATGAAAGCATGTGGCTGATGTGTGATGCTATGATGACGTGAATGTTGATGTGAGCTTTTACGTGTGAATGTGTTGGCCTTTTGAATGTTTGAACTTAGACGTGAGAGGTTTCACTAGTGCTTCTTGGACCTATAGTAGATAAGGACTTATGGCCTTTGAACACCAGCGGGCTTGGAATTAGAACAGTGATACGTCTGCATACACATATCTCTCTCTTCTTCGGTTATGCACCCTGTTTTTATATGCGAGGTGATTGTTTCTGTTTTTCTATAGATGGCGCGTATGTTCCGAACCCCGCGACGGAGTGATCGTGATAGACTTAGGGCACAGAGGGTGCTCAGAGAGTATAGAGTGTATCGAAAGAAGGATCACATACCGTTGATTGAGTTCGTAGCGCACTTCGACACCCTCTGGAGGGCAGCTCAGGAGTTCGGAGTGACAGAGCATGACGGCATTGAGAAGCTAATAGAATTGCTCCCTGACAGCTGGAAGGAGTGGGCTGAAAGAACGGCGAGGAGGTACACGTGGCATGAGCCTGTTACCGATGACATGGTGGGCGACATGGCTGGCTTTCGGAAGGCCGTGTATTGTGCACTGGTAGACTCTCGAGAGGAGCAGCCCCCACAGGATGTGCAAGAGGGGATCGTGTATCAGGACAAGTACGTGAGTATGTACGAGGGTGAGCAAGGGTTTGAAGATGACTATGAGGAGGAACCCGAGGAGGCTCCGCAAGGGAACTCCGAGGAGGACGATGACGAAGACCCGGAGGAAGGGCCTATGGATGAGGATGATCGAGTCGTAGTCTAGAAATAGAATAGTTGATGTCTTTTTAGTTTTGTTTTTAGTACGATCTGCTCTTGGGAAACAACGTTTGACCTCCTTTCTTTTAATGAGAATTTGATTTTTATATATATCCTATGACTCTTCCCCCATTTTATTTTAAAAAATATATATAAAGTATGACCCACATGTTCTAACTTTTCAATTCACTTTTCTATACATTTCTTAAAAACTCGTGGCGGGTCCAATGATGCCAAATTTTTAAACTGATATGTTTTTGTACTATTGAGCTTCAAAATCACTTTTTCATGTACATAGATTTTCACAATGTGGATATAGGAGGGCTTGCTTAGAAGATGGTTTCAGCAAGGAAACGGGTTTTTATGATGTTTTCGTTGGATATTGGGGTTAAGTTGTCACCGATACCAATTGTCACTGCCTCCGTAGAAAGAAATATTTCCGCAATGAAGTTCCCTACAAGTGCTCTATGCAATAGTACGCAGACCAACTATTGATTGATTGCGCGCAGTGATAGAACCAGGAATTTAAATAAGCCAGTGCAATTTTTAAAAAAAGAATACAATTATTAAAATACTATTAAATTTTATAGTATAATGTTTATACATTTTACGAAACGTTAGATGATAGTATTAAACTGTTTATGTGTGTTTTGATAATTTATCTTATTTATTCTCTCGACCAATCTATCTTAATAAGATTTGAAAATTTGTCTTAATAATTTTGAAGTATTTTATGGAACTAAGCTAGTTTTTATAATTTTGGAAATATTAAATAATTTGTGATTATTTGACACCCATAGCAGGACAACCTAAACATTTATTCTTTTGACACCTGATCTATTTTGATCACGTATGGTGGAACGAAGGGAGTACTGCTATCTACTTAAGCATTTATTCTTTTGAGACCTCATCTATTTTTTTTCCCATTTCTATGCCTCTACGTACTATCCATGGAAGAAATAAATCTAAAAAGAAAATCTCACTCTCTTTTATCCAATTTATTTCTTGAATAAAGATTGAAGGTAAATGACGAGAAATAAAAATGAAGAAATTCCAGTTTTTACAACCGGTGTTGTCCAGTCCTCTCTTCCGCTCCTCCTTTCTGTTCTATAAAGAGATGCTAGTGGTCTAGGAGCCGGCCAAGCCCCCTGCCGGAGTGGTGGCTCGGCCCATGATAGATCCGTCACTGATTGTGTATGTATGACTTGGCCTAATAATAGAGTGGTTAATATCTGAGATAAAAAATATCGCCCCCCGTTGCCACATTCCTAGCTTCGCCCTAATTAGTGCTTTGGTTTTGTAAACTAGAATTGTGAGAAATAAGTAGCTTCTAATCGCTCATGGTTAAACATAAGCAATACAAAAAGTTGATTATTTTAAAAAGGAAGATTTTTTTGGATTTAAAAACTGTAATAGCAACTGGTGCATAGAGTATAGACTACCTAATCAAGAAGGTTTTGGCTAGATTAAATCTTTAATATCTAACCTTCAATATGTTAATATGTCTCTTTCAAGCATATTGTCTCCCAACGAAGACGCCATGAAAAAAATACAAGTCGTTGCAATTCTAAAGGTATATTCCTTGAAACGTGTTTGGTAGGGCGTGGTAAATCTTTTTATATGGATATTGATTTCAACTAAGTAAGTAGATTTTTTTGCCTTACTCAATTTAGTAGATGAGTTAAATCATAAATTCCTGCAATTAATGTTATTCATGGTGATTTCGTTTGTTATAACAAACGAACTAAAGATCAAGTAAAAGTTAAAAGCAAAATAAGACCATCTTCATCTTAGGTTTGAACAATTTACAATTTTGCATATAGTAATAAATTTACCAACACGGATTCAGGATTTTTGGTTTGAGGATGCAATAAATAATTATAATAGATTACTTTCTAGTATTACTATTTTATAGGTTCTACTATTAGATATGGACTGGCTGTAATATTCAAAGAAATATGGTATAGAAGCAAATTTAATGGAATAGTTGTGTGTGTAGGGCATGCTTGGCCAGAAACTCCTTGTAATTTTTTATGGCAATGTGTGTAGGGAACAGGGCATACCTGGCCAGAAATTACTTGTGATTTATGATGGACAAGTTGTGTAGGGCATGCTGGAAGATGAACAGGAAATTGCTATGAAATTAATTGTGATTTTTTTCAATTCTTCTACTCGTAAATGCACCATTTCAACTCGGTACATTGATTCATTCATCATGTTTTTCCTTGATTATGACTTTCGCTCTTTCTCTTTTTTTTTATGAATTTGGATGGTGAATGTGTGATTTATGTTCCTGAAATAGAAGAGCATATCCAAATCAGAACCATTGACTATACTAAAAATAATGTATAAATATATATTAAAAAAGTACTAGAATAAAGATTTAAATCATCATCAAATTTATACATTAAAAAAGTACTAGAATAAAGATTTAAACCATCATCAACAATAGATACATTAACATAATAATAAAATAAATAAATAGTTCATGGAAAATAAGAGGGGGCGGGATAAAGTTTAGGATAGCAAAATATCATTTTAATAGATCATTAGAAAAAAAATAATTCACCGTTTACAAAATTTTGATAGAATGAATTGAGAGTGCAAATAAAACATTATTAATACACATGAAATAGAATGAATTGAGGGTGCAAAGAAAACATTATTAATCCACATGAAAAAATCATGTACAAAACTAATTTCATGTTTAAATAATATTGATATAGAATAAGAACAATACCTGAAATAGGGTAAGTTGTTTTCTTATATATTGAGATGTAAATGAGATTACCATTTTATTAAATTATTATTTAATATTAGTTTTATATTTAAGTATCTCTTTGTCCTAGATAAATATGAACTACTGTTATTTTATACTATTAGTTCACTTGGAAAATATGAATTTTTTAATTTAAAAATAATTAAATAACACATTACATCTACATATTGTTTTATTTATAATTTATATCATAGGCTACTATTGATGTACTCACTGTCCAATAATACTACTTACACTACCCTTTATCTCTCTCTTAATTTGCCAAATACTCCCTCCGTCCCTCAAGAATACTTTCCTTTTTTTGCCCGTCCCACAAGAAAATGCACTTTCAAATTTTGGAAAGTTTTTTCTCTCTAATGAGGTGGGGCCCATTCTCCACTAACAATACTTTATTTACTTTTTCTCTCTACCTCTCTCTTACTTTAGAGCATCCAGTGTCCACGCCCTATGCTTCGTCCACGGACGATAGGCCTTCGAACATGCATCGTCCGCCCCACTGCTGGCGACGCGGACGATGCAACACATTTTCCTTTTTTTCAATTTTTTTTATCTATTTAAACCTCCATTTCGCTTCAATTTCCCACACCAATAATTCTCTCCCATCTCTCACTTTCTCTACACACCAATATTTCACTCCCTATCTTTCTCACTAAAAAAAATGAGACCCGGCGACGACTGGAGTACATCGGAGGACATTACTCGGGCCTTGACTCGGGCCTTATTCGATTGCGTTCATGAGCATGCGGCGGAATGCTTGGCCGAAGTGGAGCGCGAAGCGGCGGAGCAGGCCCAGGAGGCAGAGAATTTGTAGTTTTTTTTTTTTTTATTTCGTACTATAACCTTTGAACTTTCAATGAAATGAAGTTTTTTTCCCAATTTTTGTAGTGTTTTAAATATTCAAATAAATAAAATGCTTAGGGCGATGGAAGGGTAGGAGGATAGAATGATGATGCGGCGGAGCATAGGCTCCCTATAGGGCGCCCCATTGTGGATGCTCGCCCTATACTCCGCCACATCATCATTCTATCCTCCTACCCTTCCACCTGTAGTGGGACGCCCTTAAAGTCCGCCCTATAGTTTTAACTACTATTTTGTTAATTAATTTTTTTATGTGTTCAAATATGTCATGCAAAAAAAGCACCACGATTAAAGGTAAATCCTACATTACTAATTAAAAAAAATTAAAAGAGTTAGGAATAAAAAACAAGTTCACTACACATAATAGGAAGAGCATACTCTACATCATTCCCAGCTTGCTGCGCAGATCATTGATAATCTACTTGAGGTATTCGGGTTTGCCCGGTTCCTCGCACTGCATGAGAGCGTGGTGCGTGTCCAACAACGTCCTCCGGTTGGCGGTCGCCACCAACTCCGCATAGGCATGTCCCGCAGTCGGGGTCGGGGTTGGGGTCGGGGCCTGTGAGGATGTCGCTTTCGCCTTGCCCTTGTTCTTGGCAGCCTTGCTGCCAATGGGACGCCGAGAGGAGATCGGTGTGCCGGAACTCTCATCCTCGTACATAGGCTGGTTGAGGTCCATCGGAGGTGCGCCGCTGTCGCTGCTCGTATAATCACCGGCAGCGGTGTTCTTCGCCCTCTTCGCCGCAGCCGATAGGGGCAGAATATCTCCTTGGAACTTCTGCTTGTCATTAAGAGGAGCCAGGAGTTGTAATGCTTGAAATCGTCGTACAGTGAAATGTACGACGCAATCGCTTTATCGCGGACATCTGTCAAACTCTCACCGCTGCCCTTCTCCCTCAAGCACTTCTCGTACTCATTAGAGATAGAGAATAAGAGTGAATGGAAGAGTGAAAGGAAGTATAAAATGGTCTATATATATAAATTTTGAAGAATTAAAAAAAAATGGAAAACGTGTTGCATCGTCCACGTCGCCCTCAGTGGGGCAGACGATATCGCGGATGATGCGTGGTCGAAGGCCCATCGTCCGCCCTACTGTGGATGCTCTTACCAATTTTACATTAAAACTCGTGCCGAGCCCTAAGAGCATATTCTTTGGGGTGGAGGGAGCATATATTAAAACTCGTGCCAAACCCATGAGTATTTGAATTCATAAAATTATGATTAATGTTTGGCCATAGGCCAATATCTGGCTCCATCACCGAATATGTGCTGCACCAAGCACGAGCCTCGGATTGACCCCGTCACAACACCAATGCTCCAAGGCGATGTTTCTCTAATTACGTAATTAGTGACAAAATTTTAGAAAATAAACATTGTAAGTAGACTTCTTGTTATAAAACGTAATGAAATCAATGGATATAGTTGTCCAAAATCAATAATTTGGCCTAATTTTTCCTTACTATCAACTTGAAACGCTATGAACGCCACCCCTCGGCAAATTTTTATGGAAGAGGTAGTCATCGAACGACGTCGATTTGAGAATTTTAAGAAATATTTAGGGAAATTACAATTTCACCCGTCGATACAGTAAGATAATGTTTATCTTCCCTTTTTCATTCACTTATATTATCTTGGACACGCCCTAGACTACGCCCTACTAAACATGTTTCATAGAATATGTTTATGATCTCAAGTGCAATTTCCTTGCAACCATGCAGTCGAACGACTTGTATATTTTTCCAGCGTGTTGAGTCCATCTTCACTCGATCAATACCGCTAAAGGGAAAAAGTCAATAATAACCGAAGGGATTTGTAATTTCTAATTTCACAGCTGATTGGGAGTCCAGAAAGAGAATAAAATATAGATAGGATTTTTTTGGCTTTCCAAATGGATTATTTCCATATATTTTAAGTTTCTATTTGGTTTTGGAGGTAGTGTTTTCTTATTTTCACTGAGAAAAAGAAGACTTAAAATAACCGAAGGGATTTTTCCTTAATCTAACCAAGTCGGAACCCAAAAAAAACAGTTATGAAATTTTAATAATGGAAGGAACAAGGAATTTGACAACATTTATGGGACACTATAAATCTCATCTTGTTTCTTTTGTTGCTTTGTTTTTCGCTACAATACTTCCAAATGGTTGACATAAAAATCATAAATAGATCGAATTTACATTAATAACTTTCGATTTATTATTTTGAGCTGTTTAGCAGTGACCTAATTTTTTGGACTTTACAATGCTATGTTAATTAAGGTTCAATTAATCTCATCGTTTCCTAACCTTTAATATTAACTGTGTTTGATCCATTTATGATTTGAAGTTAATTATTTCTCACATTCTCGTGAGATACCTACAACAATAGTGTTGTTGATGACCTGGTCTTTATTTATCAATTAATTCTAAACACAATATTCCAAGTCAAAGCCAGTCAATTAAGACAAAGCAAACCCAAAAATTAAATTATTCTTGACTTCTTCTATTTTATATTATTTCCTCTTCCAAAAATTAAATTATTCTTGACTTCTTCTATTTTATATTATTTTATATTATTTCCATCCATAATACTATATTCAATCAATATATTTATTCGCATAACGTATACCTATTAAGACAATAGGAGTAATTACTATACAAATTATATTAATCTACCAATAACATAAATCATATCATTCTATCAATATACAAATTATATTATTCATCTATTAATATAAAATTATATCACTGGTTATTTATTGCACATTGGTGTAAAACTTGTGTTATTCACATATATTAATCAAAATTTATAAAAATAAAGCAAACTACACCACGCAAAACAAAACTAAATATGGATGCGTTTTCTTAAATTGTTAACTTGCTAACTCATCAACGTAGTGTATTAAAAATGTCAATACGGTCACATAAAAATGTCAACACATATTTGTGTTGATATTTTAATAAATTGTATTAACATTTAAATTCCAATGTCAACATAATGTATTAAAATATCAACTTAAGTTTATGTTGGCATTTCAGTATCATCATGTTGACATTTTTAATACATTACATTGATTAGTTAGCAAGTTAACAACTTAAGAAAAGTTAGCAACTTAAGAAAAGTTAGCAACGGATCATACTCCAAACTAAATATGTATGTAACTACATGCTAGATCTCTCCCTTAATTTTTGTTTTGTCGGCGTGGTGAAGTTTGCTTTATTCTTATAAATTTTGATTGATATAAAGAAATTTTGACCTTCGCCGCAACACCAACTCTCCAAGACGACGTTTCTCTGATTACGTTTTATTCAATAACTTGTAATTTAATTATTTCAATGAGTAGAACATAATTTAATTAATTCTAGGAGTTTTAATTTCATAGTACTCCTTATGAGTATATTCGATAACACAAGAACATGTCCTATTACAAATCCCAACGTAGAAAAATTACGTAAATAACTTGCTGAATGATGATTACATATCCAAATTCACACCACACAAGTTACGACAGCATAAGCAAACAAGTACTATAACCTTAGATACTATTACAAATATCCCAACATAGGGAAATTATTCTCACATGCAAACAATACATAAAGTAATATGGAATTTTAGCGACCGTACAACGCCCTTATTCCTTGAATATCATCGTTATGCAAATTCTTGATCTGCCCTGCTCCGATCCCCGAAAACATGATTGCTGCATTAACCGAGCTATGTCCGAGCCCTAGAAGGTGTCCGATTTCATGAAGCGCAATGGTTTCTAGGTCGAAAGCACCCGCCACTGACCCAATAGACCACCTCTCGTCGGCATCATAATGGAACCTTCCATTGGTAGGTGCAAATGCATGAGCTAGGACTCCACCGGGGCCATCAAAAGAGGCTCCATCTCCGTGGTTGCGGCGATGGAACTCTATGATCATATCAGAGTTTTGATTGGCTCCCACTTGTGCGAAGGTGAAGTGAGTGGCTAAGTCCCATTTGTGGAAGGCACGTGCCACGGGGGCGACAGCACTTACGGGAAAGTTGGGGGAGAATCGAAAAGTGAGATGGGTTTTGGAAGATGGCCATCTAGGGTTTCCTGGAAAGAATCTGTAGTGTGACACCGTGTGGATGTTGCTAAAGCCCGGCGTGTGTTTCTTGCCACGAGGTTGCATGTAGTTAGTGCCATTGACGATATCAGGCACCCCACATCGTGGGGTTGTCATTTTTGATATCGTTTTATCATCTACGATACCTGAGGGTTTGATGTGGTAGTTTTTCTGGTAGGTTTTGATAGCTGATTCCAGAGTATCATCAAAATCATCATTAGTGGCATGGGTTTTGTCTTCATATTTGAGATAACCGAATTTCTCGAGATAAGCTTTGAGCTCGTGGATTTCTTTTGTGTGGTTTCCCTTGTGACAACCTTTTAATTTCTTGATGAAATCAAAAGGTGAAGAGGTTTTGTCACTTGGGGTGCTCCTCTTGGCATGGCCAATTGGAGCAAGAAGAATGAAAATTAGGAAGATGAGGGAGATGGGCAGAAAAATCTTAAAAGCCATGAATGAGAACTTGAAAAATGTACGAAAGCTTAAGTTGTTTTGTGGTACATGTTAATGCTACCTATCGTACGTATTTATAGAGTGTGTTTCGCAGACGCAAAGAATAATTATGAAGATGAATTTTGGGAGATTGTTAGTGCTTAAGTTAATGGCTTTACTTGGAATATTGTGTGCAACGATTTATTCCAATTCTTCTGAACTATTAAAGTTGCGGTTTCTAAACAAGAACTATGAGAAATAATTAGGTACAAATCACTAATTATTTCTCACATTTTTATAAACCCTGTTATTTTTATTAAACATAAGTACACAAGAATGAAGATTTCCATACTAACGGATTTATAAAAATGTGATGGTGTTAGTGGAAAGTGAGATACACATTATTAGTAGTATAATTGAATTTTCAAAAATTTAAAAATTAATATTTTTTTCATGGATGGGCTGAAAATGAAATAGTTCATACATTTCAGAGATAAGCCATGAGAGTATAAAGGTTTGGAACCTACACGTTGTTTTGATTAATTAAACTGATGCATAGACACAACCTATGTAATCAAGAAGGTTTTGGCAAAATAAATCTTCAAACGTGTAAATTGTAATCAATGATCACTTTTCTCATTTAGCGCATTGAATGGGAGAAGAAAGAGTCTCTAGCTATGATGACACTGGAAAAATATACAAGTCGTTCAACTGCGTATTTGCAAGGAAATTGCAATTGTAAAAAAGCATATTCCATAAAGGCACTCGCAATAGTGGCCTATAAATCCGTTTATCCCTATTTTCTTCCTGGTACGTCAGCATTTTATTTTTCACCTGTAATAGCATTGTAAATTATTCCCTTAAAATCCGTCTCTCTTCATTTTCACGGCTCTTTTCATTTATTAATTTTTATGTTATCAAAAAAAATAAAATATAGTAGCAAAATAACATATTAAGAAAACAATATAAAAAAAACTACAACGAGAAACAAAATTAAACAAAAGGTACAAATAAACTTTAACGGTTAATTTCTTCAATAATAGTATCACATTGAAGATGAGTATGTGCTAGTTCCGCATTGTAATCCATGCACGTGGAACGTGATTGAAGTCGACCTATAAACTCCGATTGCAAAATTTCAACACGAAATCCAGCCCAAAACTCGGTTCTAGTACTATTCGAACAAGCAATAGATCACTTTGGCATTTCACTTAGCGGTTTGATTGCATAACCACGTATTATCGGTATATGTGCCACAAAATTTCGAACTTAGCCTAAGAACTCCCCACTATACAGAACTCCACAAAATATGATTTAATGTGTCATTTTTCAAAAGTCCAAAGGACAAAATGGAGTTGGAGTAAAGAAAATTGAATTATTGTAGCAAATATAGATTTCAACTAGTTTGGAACAAGGTCAACCTCTCTTATTTGTAAAAATTAATTGTCTATCTAATTTAGATTACTGGTCACCAAAATCCCACCATCCATGCCCTGCATCCCCCTATAAAATTAAACAATATTTTTAAGTTTATTGAAAAGGCCTCTAATGTAGTAGTTCTAAAGCACACAAACTATCTTAATTTTTTAAGATATGATTAAGTTCTTTAACAAAAGCAAATTAATGACTTGATCCAACACAAAGGGTTTTGATATCATAGTCCAAATCAGAAATCACTGTTCATACAAATTCCATACCATAATTCTAACTTCATCTGCATAACAATGTGGTGCGCCACGAAGGTCCTCAGGGCCATGCAACTCAAATATAAAGATACTAAATTTATTAATGCTTAATTACGAAAATAATACAAACCGGTAGTATATATAGACTCTTCTAACGACCCTATGCGGTTCTGACTTATTTGCGATCCGGGAAAGAACCGACAAAGAAAACCCGGAAAGGAATTTATATCATGCTCGACTATATTGGGACGTAGACATGGGTTGCTCGGTATCAGTGAACGGGTATGCTTATTCACTACTATTACAATTAGGGATGTCAATGTAGCCCGCAACCCGTGGGCTAACCCGAATAGCCCGCCAATCAGAGATTTGATTGGATGGGACTTGTGAAAAGGAAAAGTGGGTTGCAGCATCCCACTTTTGGAAGGCACGTGCCACAGGGGGGATTGCATTTGCGGGAAAGTTGGACACAAATCTATAAGTGAGATGGGTTTAAGGCCATCTAGGGTTTCCTGGAAAGAAACTGTAGTGAGATACTATGCGGACGTTGCTCGAGCTTGACTCGTGCTTATTGCCACGGGGTTGCATGTAGTTGGTACCGTTAACGATATCAGGCACCCCGCATCGTGGGGTTGTCATTTTTGATATCGTTTCATCATCTATGATACCTGAGGGTTTGATGTTGTAGTTTTTCTGGTAGGTTTTGATGGCTGATTCTAGGATGTCATCGAAATCATCATTTGTGGCATGAATATTGTTTCCATAGCTGAGGTAACCGAATTTCTCGAGATAGGCTTTGAGCTCAAGGATATCTTTTGTGTTGTTTCCCTTGTGACAACCTTTTAACTTCTTGATGAAATTAAAAGGTGATGAGTTTTTGTCACTAGGGGTGCTCCTCTTGGCATGGCCAACTGGTGCAAGTAGAATGAAAATGAGAAATATAAAGGAGATGGGATGAAAGATCTTAGAAGCCATGACCGAGTACTTGAAAAGATATCGAAAGAGTATTTATTTTTTGTGTGATATTACATTTTAGTGCTATATTGCTCGTATTTATAGACTGAGTTTGGCATAAGATAAGAATAGATAAGAGGTGAAGGAGTAGAATTTTAGTTTGAATTCATCACTGAGGAATCCTAATTTTTCGGATCGGAATTTGGAATCTGCAGTGAGAATAAAGCTTCTCATGCATACTTTTCACACTCCTCAGGAAGTACGAGGTTCAACCTCTTTTTTATCCGAAACTATTCACAAGCCTAATTTCTTAATTTGTGTAAAATATTCAAACAACTGTTGATGTTTAGATGAGCTCATTTTATTATCATACCATACATATAAATAAGCTAGTATGACCTTTTCACTTAATTCAATGGATTAGCTTAATTTCAATATAATTAAAGTTCAAGAGGGATTACCACGATTCCACGGCAATTTTAATAACCTCCTAACATGGATTATTGAGGAAGATATTTTTTTTCTTTTTCAGCATTGATTCTAAGTTATTCATGTTTATAAACTTAACATAAATATAAAACATTATGTGACATTTAGGACAGGGGAAAATGATCCAACACTATTATGGGGGAAAAAATACTTAAAAAGTAGTACTGAAAAGTTTGGCAGTTAGGTAGATATTTAATTATCACGATTATGTAAATTTCGGGTTAGAAAATTGTCAACTACTTAAATGTAAAACTCAAAATTCATAATTGTTGCATACTTATAAAATTGAGTACAATCTATACAATTTATTTATATAAATATATAATTACATAGTTTGATCTTATCTACAACATTACTCGTTTACCTCCAAACTTAATGAATACATGAAAAATATAGTATGTTGAAAAATCTAAATTTGTGTCTTGTCATATACATATATCATCGTTCAATATTTTTTGAGCAACTCACCATACATACATATTTTGCATTTGGCTTGTGCTTTGCCACTTTTGAGTTATGTACCCTGCAGATTTGAGTTATCAAATTAGTATAAATAACGATTATTAGTCGATTAAATTTTTAACTAAGATTTATTAACTTGTAGTTTTGATTTAATTAATAGAAATTTACATAAAGTATGTCTCAAACATACATTGATGTAAAATATTAATTTACAAAATGCTGTTGAACGTGGCTATAAAATAAAATTTGTAACCTATATTTGCACCTACCAATGGAAGGTTCCATTACGATGCCGAAGAGAGGTGGTCTGTTGGGCCGGTTGCAGGCGCTTTCCACCTAGAAACCGTTGCACTTCATGAAATCGGACACCTTTTGGGGCTCGAGCATAGCTCGATTAATGCAGCAATCATGTTTCCGAAGTTTCCAGCCGGACAGGTCAAGAACTTGGATCCAGATGATATCCAAGGAATAAAAGCTTTGTACAATCGTTATTATTTAAAGATGTCATAGTAATTTACGTATTTTTGCATGTGAAATAATTGCCCTATGTTGGAACTGTAATAGTAATGTCAAATAAGGTTACTCGTTTGCTGATACAGACTTGGCCTTCTCCAAGCCTGTAGTGGCCGAGCAACCCATGTCTACGTCCTAATAGAGTCAAGCATGATATAAGCTCCTTTCCGGGTTTTCTTTGTCGGTTCTTTCCCGGATCGCAAATAAGTCAGAACCACATAGGGTTGTTAGAAGAGTCTATATTTACTACCGCTTGTATTATTTTCATAATCAAGCATTAATGAAATTTAGTATCTTTATATTCGAGTTCCATGGCCCCTGAGGACCTTCGTGGCGTACACATTGTTATGCAGATGAAGTTAGAATATTGTATGGAATCTATGATATTAAAACCCTTTGTGTTGGATCAAGTGAATTGCTTTTGTTAAAGAACTTAATCATGCATATCTTAAAAATTAAGATATTTTGTGTGATTTAGAACTACTACATTAGAGGTCGAGCAGGCCTTTAAAACTTAAAAACATTGTTTAATATATGTGGTTATGCAATCAAACCGCTAAGTGAAATGCCAAAGTGATTTATTGCTTTGTTCGAATAGTATTAGTACCGCATTTTGGGCTGGAGTTTCGTGTTGAAATTTTGCAATCGAGGTTTATAGTTCGGCTTCAATCACGTTCTTCGTGCATAGACTACAATGCGCGAGGAACAAGCACATACTCATCTTCAATGTGATACTATTATTGAAGAAATTTGATACCGTTAAAACTTATTTGTACCTTTTGTTTAAGTTTGTTCCTCGCTGTAGTTTATTATATTGTGTTCTTAATATGTTATATTTTACTATTTTATTTAATTTGATAACACAAAAATTAAAAAATAAAAATAGTCGTGAAAATGAGGATAGACGGATTTTAAGGGCATAATTTACGGTGCTATTTCAGGCGCTTGAGCTGGAAAATAAAATACTGATGTAGCAGAAGAAAAATAAGGATAAACTGATTTATAGGCTATTAATGTGAGTGCCCTTATCGAATATGCTTTTTTACAATTGCAATTTCCCTGCAAATACGCAGTTGAACGACTTGCATGTTTTTCCAGTGTCATCATAGCTAGAGAGTCATTCTTCTCCCGGTCAGTGCGCTAAATGGAAAAAAAGACAATGATTATAATTTACATGTTTGAAGATTTATTTTGCCAAAACCTTCTTTATTACATAGGTTGTCATTATGTATCAGTTTAATTACCGAATCAAAACAATGTATAGGTTCCAAACCTTTACACTCTCAATCCATATCTCCGAAATGTATGAACTATTTCATTTTCAGCCTGTCCTTGAAAAATATTAATTTTTGAATTTTGGAAATCTAATTACACTACTAGTAACGTGGATCTCACTCTCCACTAACACCATCACATTTTTATAAATCCTGTAGTATGGAAATCTTCAATTTTTTGTACTTATGTTTAATAAAAATAACAGGGTTTAGAAAAATGTGAGAAATAATTAGTGATTTGCACAATTCTTGTTTAGAAACCGCAACTTTAATCGTTAGAATTAGAATAATTCGTCGCACACAGTATTCCAAGTCAAGCTAACAAACTCCCAAAATTCTTCTTCATAATTATTCTTTGCTTCTGCCAAACACACTCTATAAATACGTACAATGTGTAGCATTAATATTATCACAAAACAAATTAAATATTCGTACATTTTTCAAGTACTCATTCATGGCTTTTAAGATCTTTAATCCCATCTCCTTCATCTTCCTCATTTTCATTCTTCTTGCTCCAATTGGCCATGCCAAGAGGAGCACCCCAAGTGACAAAAACTCATCACCTTTTGATTTCATCAAGAAATTAAAAGGTTCTCACAAGGGAAACACCGTTCGGTGAAATGGCAAAGTGATTTGTAGCCAAAATTCCCCCGCCACTCAAGATTCAAGAACCAACCTTATTTTTATTATTATATAATTTTCTTTGATATATTCAAACATAGTAACAAAAGTAATCTATCTATGAAAAATTATGTTTATAGAATCATACTTCACCCGTCCCCCAAAAATAGACTAATTTACCATTTTGGGTCGTCCCCCAAAATTAGAAAAAAATTTAAATATGGAAAGGTTTAACAAATAATAATCATACACATTGCAATATTTAAAAAAATTAAATATTACAAGTGCAATTTCCTTGCAAATATGCAGTCGAACAACTTGTATAATTTTCCAGTCGTCGTATGGAGTCAATCTTGTCTCGATCAATACCGCTAATGCTAAAAGACAATAATAAGCACGTTTTTGATCCATTTTCCAGGCCAAATAAAATTAACTAAATTGGAATTAGGAATATTCGACATTGTTCTCACTTAAATCTCTTGTTGCTTTGTTTTTCGCTACAGTACTTCCAAATGGTTGCCATAAAAATTATAAATACATCGAATTTTCATTAATTTTGCCATTTTGAACTGATTAGTGGCCTAATTTTGAACTTTCGATTTTTAGTAACCTAATGATTTAAGTTTCATTTAATCTCATTGTTTCCTAACCATCGTTTAGAAATCTTAATTTATAAACAATCTACATTTTATATTACCTATGTTTAATCCATTTATGATTTGAAGCTAATTATTTCTTACAATTCTCGTTTAGAAACCTACAATATAATACTAGTTTACATGGATTGCAATAATTTTTCGTTGATGACCTGGTCTTTTTTTTAACAATTAACTTATTTTAAATCCAATATTCCAAGTCAAAGTCATTCAATTAAAGACAAAACAAACCCCAAAATTGTTTTTCTTGACTTCTTCTAGTATATTTTTCTGCTATACACGGCTATAAATATGGACAATAGATACCATTAATGTATCACAAAACAAATTATATACTCTACTTTTTTCCCAGTAATTATTCATGGCTTCCAAGATTTTTCAGCCCATCTCCTTCATTTTCCTCATTTTCATACTACTTGCTCCAATTGGCCATGCTAAGAGGAGCACCCCCTTTAGATTTCTTCAATAAATTGAAAGGTGTCACAAGGGAAACCACACAAATGAGATCCACAAGCTCAAAGCCTAACTCGAGCAATTTGGCTATCTCAAATACCAAAACAAAACCCATGCCACTGGTGATGATTTCGATGATATTCTTGAATCAGCTCTCAAAACCTATCAAGAAAACTACCACATGAAACCCTCATGTGTTGTTGACGATGCAACGATATCAAAACTGATAACCCCACGTTGTGGGGTACCTGATATCGTTAACGGCATTAACTACATGCAACCTCGTGGCAAGAAACACAACATCCACACAGTATCCCACTATAGTTTTTTTAAAGGAAACCCTAAATGGCCATCTACTAAAACCCATCTCACTTATAGATTCTTGTCCAACGTTCCCACATATGCTATAGCCCCTGTGGCAGGTGCCTTCCAAAAGTGGGAGTCTTCAACCCACTTCACCTTTGCACGAGTCCAAACCAATCAAAATTCTGATTTGGAAATAGGGTTCTTTAGAGGTGATCACGGAGATGGAATTCAAAACGCTTTTGATGAAAAAAGCATAGCTCATGCATCTGCACCACCTGGTGGAAGGTTCCACTACGATGCAGATGATAAATGGTCCGTTGAGCCAGCTGCAGATGCTTTCCACCTAGAAACTGTTGCGCTTCACGAAATCGGACACCTTTTGGGGTTTGGACATAGTTTGATTAATGCAGCAATCATGTATTCTACTTTCAGCCACGGAGAAGTCAAGATCTTGAATGCAGATGATATTGCAGGGATAAGAGCTTTGTACAATCGTTAAAATATTAGATTTAAAGTTGTTACAGTAATTTATGTATTTTTGCATGTGAAAATAGAAAATAATTTCCTTATATTGGAATTTCTGTAATAGGAGTAGTATCTCTAAGGTTTCTCGTTTGCTGATTCTGTGATTCTATTTAAAGTTTATTATGTATTGAATGTAATATAGTCAACCATGATATAATTGCTCATTTCCTCCATTAACAATACTCCAATAAGGCAATAACTTTTTTTTCCTCTCATACTTTACTAACTATACAAAACATATTCTCTCCTAGAAGTGTCTATTTTTGGAAGGAAATAAGTATTAATATTAGAGTTACATGTGGCAACAAATTTCCCTATGTTGGGATCACTAACTATATTTATCTAGCACAACATAGGGTATAAGGCAAATTACACCCAAATTGAAGGTGAAATTTGCCAAGTAATCCAATCGGTTGAAAATTAACATCCAAATTCAAGTTCATGATATTATTTGATAAGTTTGATATTCGTGGAAAAAACTATTACATTCCAATAACCCAATTATAAAATAGGTGAGAGTAAAATAAATAATTGAAGAGTAAATAAAATACTAGTAGGTAAGAGAAAATAAGTTTGTTAAATTTACCATAAATAGAGATGACTTAACTTTAGTTGGACGAGACAATTGCAATGAGTGGAAAGAGTAATAATAATAATAATAATAATAATAATAATAATAATAATAATAATAATAATAATAATAATAGTTTTAAGATGAGTAATAGTTGATAAACTATGAGCAGTTAATGTGATTATATAATAGAAAAGTGAGCACTTTATATCAGTTTTGATTTTTATGAATTTTATAAAATTAAAATGTTAATAATAGTATTTACATAAATATAATCACTGTAATTAATATATAGAAGAAATATAGATATGTGAATAAACATGTACATGCATTTGGTCATAATCTGAATAACTAAATCCTAATGTAATAGGTCAATTCTTATCAAATAGATATATAGTGCAATAATGGGGAATACTATATATACTTCCTCCATTCTACAAAAATAAAGATATTCGGAATGGCACAAAAATTAATGCATAATTGTTAAAGTAAGAGAAAAGAAGAGTAGTATAATTATTAAACTAGTGCTAGTGGATATTGAGACTCACATTGTCATAGTGTTTAATTATGTGTCATAGTGATATAAGTTGTACTCTCTCTGTTCCAAAGAGTATGAACATTTGGGTAGGTATGGGTTTTAATGCATAATTGAAAAAGTAAGAGAGATAGAAAAAAAAATTTAAAGTATTGTTAGTGGAGAATGAGTCTCACCTCATTAGAGAGAAATGAGTTTCCAAAATTAGAAAATTCATACTTTACAGGGACGGACTATAAAGGAAATAGTTCATACTTTTCAGGGACGGGGGAAATAAATAAATTGATATATATGAGTAATGAGTTGGGCCGAACTTTTCATATATGAAAATGTGCTATTTTTATAAGACGGCCAGAAAAAAGAAAAAAGAAAGTGTTCTATTTTAATGGAACATAAGGAGTAGCATATATTAATACACGAGTGTGCAAGTAGTAAATAAAACATTAAACTTTAGTGTATGATCAAACACTTTGTATAATACAACTGTTAGATTCTAAGTTGCGTCAAATGCTTACAGTTATATGATTTACAAATAAATTTATAAGAAATAATGAAAAGTTAATTGGAGTCATCATTTACAAAAAATTTATAACTACGATATCCCTAACCATATCCCTAACCTTTTAAAAATGATATACTATCTCCTTATTATTTATTAAAATTAACTAATTTTATCTAAATTAAAGTTCGCGCGATTAGTACAATAATTACGACTAGTCACTTTTATTAAGTGAATTGAGTTTTAAACTTAGTGTAATTCAACTTCATTCAGCCTAACTTTTTTAATTAATCAACCAAATTAACAAATTACATAATATAAAATACTTTCATCCGTTTCTTAAAAATAGAAACTATTGAAACAACATGGATTATAATTTAAAATTGGCAACGTAAGAGAGTGGATGAGAAAAAATGGGTGATATAAAAGAAAAGAATAGAAAAAATATATGAAATTAGTGTTAGTGGACTGTATGGTCCATATCCTATTTGAAAATTTTCTATTTTTAAAAAAGCATACCAAAAAGGAAAGAGTTTCTATTTTAAGAAAATGTATGAGTAGATATAATTTTTTAAATGAAGGAAAAATGACTAACATAGCCTTTTAAGGAAAAATAAAATAAAAGTCTAAAAATAGTGTAAAATTAAGTACATCAAATAAAATTTAGTCTTTAGCCAGAAATCTCTAATAGTAATATTTATTTTTATGAGGTACTGAAAAATTGCAAACACCATTCTTTACAAACATTTTGTCATAGTTACTCAAAATTTTAAATAAATATATTAGTTCTGATTTTTTTTATAATAAAAGTACTTCATATAATTAAAAGAAACCAAAATGTCGTATTCATATATATGTCAAATACATGATTCAGGTTCAGTTTTTCGACCTAGATCATCTATTATTGTATACGCTCATTAAGATTAACACTGTTCATGGTATAAGTAGTACTCCACCATTTAAAGAGCAATAGCCTGATCACATAATTTAAGAAATTGTTTAATTTTATTAAAAATACTAAAGGAAGAAAGTGAATGGAATGTGTGACTCATTTAAAGTAGTACTTCGTATTAGTCTTATATTGGATTGTGTTTGTGAAAAGTTGATGGAATGTAAGGTTCATATGCTAAACGTTGAATAAAATAAATGGTTTTATAAATCATGGATAATTCAAAATGGCAAAAATGGTTAAACGAATAAGGAGTACTGAAAGTATACTAAGACAAAGTTTGCCATATAGGTAGATATTTAATTATTACTACAATTTAATGTGAATTTCGGATAGCTAGGAAATTGTCAACTAATTAAATGTATAACTTAAATTCATAACTATTGCATATACGAAACTGAATACTGTCTATATAAATATATAAATGCATAGTTTTGATCTTATTAATAACATTATCCGTTTACCCCCAAATTTAATAAATGAGTGAAAAGCCTACGTTAAAATATCTAAATTTAAGCCATACTATCATAATATAGCAATTATTTACAGCATTAGTTGTTTGAGAGTAATTTATAAGAACTATCTTAAAATGAAAACTTGAAATTTAATCGATTGGAAATATAAAATATAGCAGTTTTCTATATATTTAGTTCGATATCAATACAATAAAAATGTTATTGAAAATTTTAATTTCACAAAGTTCATAAAAGTTAAAGCTTGATTTATTATTTTATTAATTTATTTGAAATCATAGAGAAAAACGAGTAAATCGAGCTTTGATTTTTATGAATTTTGTGAAACTAAATTTTTAAATGTATTAATCAAACTAAATACTTCATCCTTCCCTAAAAATAGAAACTTTTGAAACGGTACGGGTATTAATGCAAAATTGATAAAGTAAGAGAGATATAGATATGAAAATGTATTAATGGAAAATAGGTTCCACCTCATTAGAGAGAAAGAAACTTCCTAAAAAGGAAAGTTTCTACTTTTAGGGGATGGAACAAAAAAGACAAAGTTTCAGTTTTTAGAGGACGGAGGGAGTATATAAATCAAAACAAACAACACTAAATGTGTGTCAAACGAGAGTGATGTATCATAAAATTGTCAACTACTATAATATCACATTTAAATTGTGAACTGAGTGCAATCTCGATATCTCGATAAATATATAAAAACAGATTATTTTATCTTATTTATAAGTAGGGATGTCGATCTAAATAACCCCATAAAATTATAGGGTTGAGGCTGTAAAATCATAACTCGAATACAAAATGGGGCTATTTGGGTCAGTCGATTCAGGCTATCGGGTCAGCTGGGCTGCCCAAGTCAGATTGTGGGTCTGCAGGCCATCGGGTTGTACATATGGATGTCAATCGGGCCAACTGTACTCAAGGTTGTGGGTTAATCGGGTTTGGACTAATCGAATTGTGATTTTATCGAGTTATGAATATTCAATCCTAACCCTAAAGGTTCGAATTTCGAGATAGCCTAGCAGACTAATCGGGTTGCTACCGATTAAATTAACATATAATTAATCCAATATAAAATAATGAAACTTCCTTCCAAATGAGAGAAATAACTCAAAATAGATTCAAGTATGTCAAAAGTCTTACACAAAATAGTTCACATTGTGCCTTTTAACCTAGGATAAGAAGGAAGATGAGAAGACTAAAAAATGGATAAAATCTACGACTCGGTGAATTCCATAGGTAGCCGCCTCCCTCTTAAAGAGAGAGAGGCTTCGATCCAAATTCGAGGTGTAGTGTCAATCAATCGTCATGTAAGCGTCGACGTCAATGTGTGTTGTGTTTTATATTTTGTGCAGAGTGGAAATCTTTGCTAGCTTAAATGAATAGTAAGTAGGAGGATAAGAAACAATTGAAATTTGAAAGCATCAATTGTTACGTATTAATTTGGAATTAACACCTAGCGGATCCGCCAATGGATACAAATAAATATCCCTCTCAAATCATATATACGAAAAAAATAATTAAAATAAGACTAAATTCGAGATACCATTCGAAATTCACATAATTTTTTGATAGGAAGCTTTATCATTTCAAAGGCCCATAAAAAATTGTAACTTGCAAAATAAACATGCGTGAAATCCATGTAAAAATTACAAAACAAGCTCGGTTGCTTTATATATATGTATCACAACACAGTGGGATGTCATGTAAGCAAAAAGTTAACGACATCTAAACATCATTAGAGCATCCACAACCGTGCTTTTGCCAGCGAGCATGGTTGTGGGTCCGACCCCACTTTTTCTGCATACTCTTTGGCAAGAGCACAACACCCACAGTTGTGCTCTTCCGCAAGGACGAGCACAATTCAATTGAAATTCAATTAAACAAAAACATTTCCATAATATTAAAATTCATTAAAAAACCACAATAAATATTACAAATTACAAATTAAATAAAAATTACATAATTAAAATCCTAAAAATTAAAAATTACATAATTAAAATACTAAAAATTAAAAGTTACATAATTAAACTCCTAAAAATTAAAAATTACATAATTAAAAGCTAAAAATACCCCCGTGGGCGACTACTCATCCGACGGCACTACCCCCAATTGTCTTTGGAGGCCCAATATCATGGCCTCATGCGATCGAAGTTGCGAGGGGGTCATAGTGGACCTATCGGCCATATTGAGTTGGGCCAAAAGCTGCCACAACGAGTTGGTGGGGGTGGAGGTGGCGCATATGGAACGGAAACGGGAGCGGGAACTGGAGCATCGGCGGTTGCAGCCGCGGCTCGACGGCGGTTGGCCGCTGCCTTCTTCCTTCCTTGCGGTCGGCGTTGGGAACCGCTCGGGCCGGCGTCGGGGCTACCCAAGTTAGCTCCGGCGAGTTGGCTAGCCACTTCTTCGGAGCCGGCGTCGGATAGGGATACCGACTTTGACCGTTTGGAGGAGCCGCTAGAGGAGGATGTTACGCCTCCCATATACTTCGGGTGCGTCCGCGTCTCCTGCCAAACGTTGAGATACTTGAACGGCTTGTAGTTCATGGATTGGTAGGTGCTCATCGCGGCAGTGATGATGTCGACCTCGCTCCGGCCGCTCCCGGCATTCCGCTCTTCCTGGAGGAAATAGCCATTGAACTTGCCAATTTCATCGTTGGCTCGGAAGATGGCGTTGCGAACCATACTCTCGTTGCGCTCGACCGTTCCCGGCGGCCGATTTTCATTTACCGGCGAGCGATGCTCCACCCAAAGTGATCGCCGGATTGGTTCGTGCCAACCACCGGATCTTCGGAGATTTCCAAGTACGCCGTGAACAATTTATCCATCTCCGCCGGAGTGTACGGTGTGCTGACACCGCGAGTAGGAGGAGTCGGAGTTTGGGAGGGGCGGTCGACCTAGGCTCCGGTGTCCTCCCGTATCGCCCTTCGGGGGCACATTGGTCGTCGATTGGGTATGGCCGGTAGCCACCCGGAATGCCCGGACTAGGAAACGGTTGTGAACCGAACCATTCGGGGTTCCAACCGTGGGAGAGCGGGGGGTCATCGCCTTGGCCGGACATTGTTATGACGTAGGAGTGGAAGAAAGATTGAGAATAGATATGAGAGAATGAAGATGAGAATGGATATGAGAGAATGAAGATGAGAATGGATATGGGAGAATGAAGATGAGATTTGTATAGTTTGGTGTGAATTTTTTGGTGTGAAAGTGAGGTATTTATTGATGAAAATGTGTATCTTAGGGGAAAAAAAATTTAAAAAGTGGAAAAAAACGGTAAAAACGGTAAAAACAGATATATTTTTTTTGGATATTGATTTTTTTATCGGTTTTTTTAATTAAAAACTGATTTTTAATAATAAAAGCTGCTCGCCACGTCGCCTGCTCGCTGGCACAGACGTGCTCGATGCAGCGAGCAACGCCGTGCCAGCGGCGCGAGCACAGCGGCGGCGGACCTCGTTCTTGCTAGCGGCACGGACAGACGGACACCGTCCGTCCACCGTTGTGCATGCTCTTAACGACGGTTTGTATTAAATTCAAACCATATTGGACCAAACCAGAGTCGAAGGCTAAGCCACATTTGGTGGATAGAAGAGAACGGGTTTGGGCAGAAACAACCGCTATATAAAAATGGTATCCACCCGTTTTCAGATTTGAAACCGGCAAAGAAGTGGGAAATTCTCCGCCTTGGAAGAACCAACACTGTTCCTTGATTCTCAACCAAAATTCCCTAGCTAAAAATGGTGAGTAGTTCCAAGGGAGGATCGGCCAGCGACGCCGATAATTCTTCTGGCGACGCGCCCGAATCTCAGTCCAACAGCCTATTCTCCGAGGGCGAGAAGGTTCTCGCCTACCACGGCCCCCGCATCTACGAAGCCAAAGTACTCCCTAAATCCATTTCCTAGGGTTTTCGTTTTTACTGATTCCACCATTTGTTTTCTTAGTTTCTGTGATTGGAGCTCGTTAATTAGCTCTTTTGATTGGTACTTGAATATAATTTGAAATGTGAATTTTTTGTATTTTAATTCTGTTAGCATCAAGCAGTTTTCATTTTCTTTTTGAGCTGATGCCGTCTACGTCTTTCTATCAAGCTTGTTTCGGAGTTGGGTTAGATGTGTTTTTCTGCGAGGGTAACTATTACATTTGATTTCTTAGGATGTTTGTGAATCCCCCCCGTACTTTTGTGAATAAGGCGGGCTTAGCTGCATATTTATATACATACAATTCTTGATCGGAAAAATAAATGGAGGATAATTGCATCCGAGATTCTATTTGTGTAATGCCATTATGTTGTTTGCTTTCCCAATTGCATCCCTAACTCACTTTCAAGGGGAATGATTTTGAATAATTACCCTTCAGTTGTCACCCTTTCAAGTTTCAAATTCATTTTTCGAATATATTACCCCTTCCGCTGTGTTATTCTTTTCGAATCAAGTCAGCTCGTACTAACGGGGCTTAATGAGTTTAATAACCACTGTTAAAGCCAGAGTACTGAGACAAAGAAAATCATTCAAGCATGAAAGTTAGAACGAAAAACTGTGCTTCTTTGCAATATTCATAATTCACTGTCTTCTGCTCCTAATACTTCCATGAGAAAAAAAATCTAGGAACCTGAAGTCACAAATTTAATGACAAGATAATTCATGCCTGCTCTCATTTTTTAATTGGCAGTTTAATTTAGTATATTTTGTTCATTCTCTTATTTCAGATAATGTGTTACTAGTAAATTACTCAGGATCAGTTTATTCTTTCTTTTTTGTTTTTTTTCCTACAACTAGGTTTTTGCAACATATTATTTGATTTTTTGCAATTTACTAGCTTTCTTTAGTCATAACAGTATTTTTCATTAGTTTCTCTTGTGCACGTGTAAGGTTCAAAAAACAGAGTTCCGGAAGAATGAGTGGAGATATTTTCTCCATTACCTTGTAAGTTTAATTTCCTACTTTTCTCCATTTGCCCCTAGTTGATTTTGATTGACCATTACTCGATGTGGTTGTGACTTTCTTAACAAAGATCTTTCTATTAATTGTGTAGTCTATCAATAACATGTTTGCCTGGTCTTATTTGTCAAATGGTATACTACTATATATATACTCTATTACTCTAATTGGTATATTATCTTTTGCAGGGTTGGAATAAAAAGTGAGCATGCTCCCATCCCTTCACTTCCTTCTTTATTTATCAGACTTGAAGGTCCTATCTCAGTCTCTCTTTCAATATGCTTTGTAGAACACTTTATATGTGTGTAATAGATTTACCAGTTTGTTACTCCATTATGCAGTGCGAGAATACCCAAATAGATATCAATTATAAAAGTCTTGATCATTTTTAATTGTTTGGGTGTTTTCTGTAAATAGAATATACATGGCTATTGAATATCATTGTTTTACTAATTATATGAATAAACATTTCTTCCCTTGTGGTTCAGAATTTTGGAAACAAGTTAAATATCTTGTTTGGGTAAACATAGATTTGTTTTGGCCCTATGATTGGTATGTTAATAGCTGCAACTTTTTCACACTGCCGATACTGGTAAAGTTCTTTGGTATCACTAACTAAATGTTCAAAATGTTGCCAATTAGTTGGGATGAATGGGTGGGCATGGATCGGCTGATGAAATACACCGAAGAGAATATCGTGAAGCAACAGGCCCTTGATAAGAAAGCTGGAGTGGACAAGAATTCTAAATCAGGACGTTCGGCTCAAGCAAAACCAAAAAGTTCAGCTGGTATGGCTCTGTCTTTGATCAGTTAATTTCTTAGGGACTCTTCTTGACGCTGTATATCTTTATCAGATAACATTTTATGTTTGGTGAGCTGTTTTTTTATATGGTATTGACTTAAGTTCTATTCCTCATGGATTTTTTAGATGCTAAAGTGGATAAAGAGGAGGCAAAAACCACAGGTAACTGTTTCCAGATTTCTACATTGCGTGTAATTTGCCACTTGCCCCCATCATATACTCTTCAAAAAAATGGGACTTCATCCTGGTCAGTAGTTGAGTAAGCAAGTGGAGGTTAAAATAGGTTGAAAACTGTATTCTCTGTGTCAATATTTGATGTAGTTAACCTCTTGATGAAATGAACTAAAGGAAGAAAAATATGGGATTTAGCCACATAGCAATAAAAATGTATTCTGGACATATTTACCTATTCTATGTCACGAATTTGCAGCTACAAAGGGGAAAAAGCGAAAGGCTGATTCAGGGATTGAGGTTTGTTCTATACTCTCCTCTGGTTGATAGTTTGCAAATTTCACCAAAACAAATTGGGGGATGTTATAATAGCAAAATAAATAAAAAGCTGTAATTGCAACAATTCAAAAGCGCTATTATAATTGCAGATTATTCTTAATGTTGTGTTATTTGCGGCATTTACCCTCAAGTATTGATCACCCAAATTTTTGGTCTTCTCATTTAGGACAACCCTGCAACAGAAAAACTCATCAAAATCCAAATCCCTCCCAGTTTCAAGAAGCGATTAGTTGAAGATTGGGAGTTTATTACTCAGCAGAACAAGGTAATAGTGCTTTATTGCTGGAGGATACATTATGTAATTCAAGTAAAAATTTCAGAATGTGAGCAACTAACTCATTGCTAATGACAAAGTGCTAATGAGTTGGTACTGACTGAACAGATGCTAATGAGAGCAAAAAAAGTAACTCATAAAAATTCATGCATACTTTTGCTCTTTTTCTGTTCAGCTAATGAAAAAGTGCTAATGAATTAGCAAGTACTGACTCCATTCTAATACTTGCATAAATAGTTGAAGTATCACATGTGAGTGTGATTATAGGGAAAAATTGGGATATCCAGTACTATTTTTCCATAACAATTTTGAATAATGTTCTAACACAATCAATGGAAGCATTGCTGAAGTGTGGACCAAATAGGATATCCAGTTATTTTTCCCGTACAATTAAAAAGCAATAAAAACCTAATATGTAGACTGGCGTTTACTCATCAGTCGATTCATACCATATTCAGTTTATGCTGTCAGAACGGAATCATTCTGCCCTTTTTTTTTTATCAATTTTACAGCATTGAAGCTCTTTTTCTGCCCTTTTTTTTTTTTATCAATTTTACAGCATTGAAGCTCTTTCTACTTACGTGAAATTCAGATAAGAATGTTCTCAAGAATCATGAGCTTTTTACATAATGCTGATAATTTTTTCTTCTAGACCTTTGTCACCAAATGTCCGTCAATCATTCATGTTTAAGGTGTAGCCCTTGATTTTCTGATGGATATTGCTGCCCATTTTGTTTGTGCTTCCTGGATTTTGTATTCTATCTTGCGTCTCACTGCAAGTAAACCGTACATATAAAGGTTTTCTTTGCTGCAGCTTGTGAAGCTCCCCAGATCACCAAATGTTGACGATATATTGACAAAATATCTTGAACACAGGTCCAAGAAGGATGGCATGTGAGTTTGTTTTCTTGTCTGAAACTTGCCCATGTCTGTAAACAACTATCTGCCATGATATACTTTGTGATTGAAATATGGATGGGTTATTCCTGACAAAAACCATCAGTTAGCTGACAAAAACCATCAGTTTCAGTGAATGAATGGTCCAACAAAAAACTTTAGTACTGTGTTTGTTAATTGTAGACCATTTATTTTTGTTTGATGGACGGGTACTTATAAAGATTGCATGGTCTTGATGGAACAGAATGCATGCTTTCCCTTCAAAGGAGATGCATTAATATATAATAGTACTATTATAAAGCATGCCCAATGTTTTTTATTTCACTTTACTTTCTTTTCAGTAATAGACTGTGAAAGTCCACTTGTTAACAGGTTGATTTGTTACAACAATGAGTGGTTATTATCCAAATATCATTTCCCGAGAATTTATGTTATCCTCTTGGTTAGTTTACCCCCATACATCACAGTAGTTTGATTTTCTGTTCTTGACCGTACCCTTAAAAGGTTGGAGCTGCAAGTAGTTTGTTTGTTAGGCAGAATCTAAAGCTATAGATATGTTCATAGTTGGGAAATACACCTACTCATATGTTTTCTTTAGTTGCATGGTTTTATGTTTTAGGAGTTACATTGTTTAGAGCTCAGGGGAAGCAAAGCGAGTTTGTTTCCTGAAATGTTCAATTTTACATGGCTAATTATACTTGATTCGTTTGCATGAGTACAGGATGACTGATGTGGTTGGAGAAATTTTGAATGGGTTAAGATGTTATTTTGACAAAGCATTGCCAACTATTCTTTTGTACAAAAAGGAGCGCCCACAGTACCGAGAGGCTGTTTCAGATAATACATCTCCATCAACTATATATGGAGCTGAACATTTGTTGCGCCTATTTGGTATGCTTATTGTCAATAAGAACTTAGCAAATCACTGTCAAATATTATTTCATTTTTTTAGTATTATTTTAATACTCTTGTTGGAGTTCACCTCACTTAAACATATTCTGACTGTTCTTTTGGTATCTGATTTGGAAACTCTGACTTTTTTGTCAATATCTGATTTGGATTGTATATTATATGCAGTGAAATTGCCAGAATTGTTGGCTTATGTGAAAATTGATGAGGAGACTTTGATTCGGTTGCAGCAGAGATTGCTCGAATTTCTCAAGTATGTTGTTAATCTTATTGTTTGACAACATGACATCTCTACTGTTCTATTTGTGTGCTTAAGATGGTGACAAGAAAATAATTATGATCCATATTGCAATTCAGTGTGCTGCAATAAGGTTGTCAACATAATGGGCGACGAATAAAGCTAAATTCGATAGTTTCTCCTCTCTGTCTTGCGTGTTTTCTCGTAACCCTGCTTATTGTGAAATGGACAAATGCAAGACTTGTATCATATATACCACACTGCTTATGCATGTTACTTCTTTTTCTGAGAATGAAAATTGTCATATCGTGTATCATACATATTTGTGTTTCTCTTTCAATATTTATTGCGATAAAATTCCTTATCCCCATAAATATCTACATCAATTCGTCTGGTCACTTGATTTGAGTTCTGCAGACATGGTTTAACATTCACTTGGAATTCAAAGTTGGGACTTTTTATATTTCAGATGTAAACTATATTTGATTTTCCTATACTTTACCTTACTACCTATGGTTGTGGTTGATGTAGGTTTCTGCAAAATAACGAGAGCACTTTCTTCCTCTCCGCATATGATGGTCCTAAAATTACTGAAGGAGGTAGCAAGGGGAAGGATAGCTGATTTGATAATCAGTGTGTTCTTGTCGTAGTTGTTGGCTTTAATATACCGGGAAAGAAGCATCGGTATGTATGGGTAATCATGTTGTTGTTTATAGGCTCTTACATATTGTTGTAGCAACATAGTACTTTATTTTAGAAGGATGCATAGTTTCCATTTTTCACATTCTAGTTGTAAAACAGCTCCACACCATCAATTTCAACTGTAATATACTTACCTAAATTTGAGACATGCCCTTGATCCTGATGTCCTTGTGTCAATAATATTTTAGGTCATATTAGTCCATGCGCTTTGGCACGTTTAACATTTTTCATTTTCTCCATCTACATTTTTTTTTTATCTAATATAGTTATATTACTCCTCCCACCCTATATAGGTAGACGACCACTAATCAGTTTCATTTAGGAAAGCAATTTTCTCGTGTTTTCATTCCTCAATGTCAATATTCTAATAATTTTTTTTCGATTTCACTTATTTTACCAATTATACATTAAATTTCATGTTGTTCAAAAAATTTACTTTTATGCGGCGAGTGAGTATTACACAATATTACTACTATTAGTGTATGTATGATATCTTTTAAAAAAGTCACTAAAAATGTTTTAAAAAATTGTGTTGTAATATAGTTTGAGTTTTAAATTAGGCCATACAGTACTTTGCAACTACTTGACAAAAGCTACGTCATATTTGTAATTCTTCTATGGTCAAGGCCCTTTTAAAGCAAATATGCCTTGGTTATAAGAATAGAAACTACTATTAACACAGCAATACGTGAATAATGATGGAAGAATGAAACTTCCCATTCCTATAACAGAAGAAAAAAACTAACATGCATATCAAAATGATGTATTCATTAGATCTGAGCTAGAACAAATGAACAATGCAGAATTGAGTTGTAACCATTATTTGTATTTCTTGTAATCTAAAAAACAAAACATCTGATCTAAGAGTGTAAAACAATGGTTGGATCACCAATCTGAGAGAGAGAATGCTGTAAATCTCATCCAAGAGCAAACATCGATCGTGAAAGAACACATGGAAACATCGATCATATGATTAACACAGTATAAGGAATGCACCAATTTAGCTCCTTCAACGAGACCTTTCAATGCCCGAAACAGAGTAGCTTCATCATACACGATCCAAAAACATCTTCCCAAAATTAAGTCCCACCTCTACTTTCAATGTATAGACTTTTTTTTGCATATTCTTCATAGTAGCCGGCTGAGAGACTTAATTAGCAGTTTCAAGTTCTTTCTTGTGGCTTCATCCCCGGTAAATCCCAATATATCAGAGCTTATGTTCTGCACATATTGGTTGCTGGTAAATAAAACAATAATTTTGCAACAAGTATAATGATAATAATAGTACATTATAAGCTCTGTGATCAAGGCAGAATCTTAGCAAACATACCTCAATGTTCTTCAGTGTGAAAATGAGAGTGTAGATAGACTTCTGAATTAGTTCTGTGTTCTCTGGAGTTAATATTGATGATTGGACCTTTCTGCATATTCCACATACTATGCATCATCAGCCAATTTTCAAAGAACCGATGATCAAAAAGCTCAATGCCATAAACATCTTTAATTAGGATAAATTATTTGGCAAGAATCTCGTGAATTTGAAGCACATTATAGTCATGGGATACCTATGTCAAAGATTTACGGACTAGGTTAAGTAAATGACACACAGGGAAACAAAAGCTGGACACAGCTTCAAGGTCATAGAAAGCTGACGACTTTCTATAAAAAAAAATAACATCTATTGCACATTTAATGATGTAATATAATAAAGGTTTGCGGAATTTTATGCGTATATAACACTTCATCTCAAAACCAAACTGAAGACTAAAGTCTACCTCAGATCCTCAGAAGCTCGTGTAAGGCTTTTGGTTAAATTCTTGGCTTCTTTCAGCAAACCACTATCATGAACTTCAGCCAGTAAAGGTTCTACATCTTCAGCTAGAGCTTGAATCTGAGAAATCACTACATCAGAGACCGGATCTTGCATGAGATACATTCCATGTACATAATTTAACAGAGCATAGACCCAAATTCAGATAGAATAGAAAAAAATATTTAAGATTCAGAGCAAGATATTTGTTATTTTTGAAGTGTCACAAATTTAGAATCACTAGCCCATCAATTCTAAGATAAAAGATTGTTTAGAACTGAGATGGCACACTGTAAATTATTAATAGTGAAAATGTCACCAAACAAGCCAAAAGAAGCTGACTGTTGCTATGATAATAGAGCAACAGTGAGGTAACAAAAAGCACATGGACTGTACCTTTGTAAGTAAAGGCCTCGCCTCTTCAACAACAGCCGCAATCTGCTCAGCCAAGGAATAGGTATTTGCCACACCTATCCCTTCAACTTCACGCCCAATGCGAGTAAATATTCCAACCAATGCATCCAAGCTCACCCCCTGGCGCCCCTTCAACTTTTGCCTGTCGCACACAATTAGACCCTCTTTGACACAACCAGCATGAAGAGGCCCAACCGATGGCACCGGAATGGGGTCTTGTGGTGTGATATCAATGAGTGTTTCCATAAGAAGACCGGATTGATTGACTTCAACCACCGAGTTCCTTGGTATTATTACTTTATCATCTTCAATCTGGAAGTATCAACATCAAAAACTCAGTGATTGTCAGAACATAACAACACACACATTGAAGCCACAGGTGGAACATATGTCTCACCTCAACTATAGCCTCGATATTCCTCAACGAGGGGTTCACACGAACCACATTGCCAACATTAACCCCTCTAATCCTCACAGGCGTTCCGGTACAAATGCCGGAAGCCTGATCGAACTCGAAAACAGCCAAGTACTTGTTAAACTTTGATCTCAACTGAAACCCCCTCAACCAAGCCAAGCTAAATGCCAACAAAAACGCCCCGGAAATGAGGAACAAGCCAACTCCACCCTCCCACACACTTTTCCCCCCAAAACCGAAATCACTCAAAGGCCTCAGAGTTTGCTTCCAAATTGCCCTAGGAACATCCAGAGCCAGCGAAAGGAGGCTCTTCGATTCACTCTGAAGATTATGATCCGCATCAGCAGATGATGAATTGGCTCTGATAGTAAGAATTTTCCTCTGCCTATTTCTAAGAGGAGTAGTCAGACAGGGCAACGAGCTCAATGCAACATACTCTGAATTAGGTTTCGCAGAAAAATATCTCAGAAGCAAGGAATTCGTTTCCATGTTCAATTCAACTCTAGATTGAGAACTTATAATTCAATCCTATAGTTGAAGATTGTGGATTTCTGGATACTATCCTCAATCATTGACATTGATCAACTGCTAAAAGAGTTGCTGAAATGAAAATTCACGGCTTGCATCAACCAAAACGCAGTAGAAATTAAAGTAAAGTAGCTGGTGAATGCAGTGGAAATATTAAGAATGATTAAATTATGGAAAGCTACAAAGGAAGAGATACCATATAGCTTTGATTCAGGTTGGAAGCTCCGGAGAAACCAATCCCTAGCCTGAACCCCAGCGAGCGATAGAGAGAGAGAGTAGTGAGAAGGTCGCAGTGACGAGAGCTAGAGTGAGATATGGGCTGGGCCGTTTCGATAAGTCAGTATTTTGATTTGAAGCCCATATGCTAACTATATGGATTACTAAATTAATCTCAGTTTACAAAAATAACTATCCCTTTACACGTACTCTCTTTTCGTCTATAAGTTTCATTTTTGAACAGTTTTAATGCATATGATTAAATAAACTGAGAAAGACAAAAAAATTTAAAAAAAGTCAGTAAGTATGAAAGAAAGAGGAAAAGTGATAAGAAAATTTTCATAAATAGAAATAATATTAATTCTGATGGACGAAACAGTAGAAAATCAGGACTGTTTTTAATAGAATGATAGAGTATTTATTTTATAATGAAATATAAATTAAATAAATTAGTCTAATGTGAAGTCGCCTACTATTAATAGTAAAAGTATAATAAGAAGTAGACAGAAAGAAACAGCAAAAATGATCTCCTTTTATCAAATAAAGAGAGTATAATCTCAACTTTAAAGTACTAGGCATTAATATAATGTTTTTTTTAAAAAAAATTGGTTACTTTATATTCTATCGGTCTCGTACATTTTCTTTGAAGTGATAGTAGGCATTAAAATAATGTTTTTTTAAAAAAAAATGGTTAATTTATGGGTGTTCGGGCACGAGTATGATTCGACATTATATATATGGGTGTTCGGTTTGCAAGACTGTATCCCGTAATTAAATTTATAGTGTGTTTGGTTCATAAAATTCAATCCCACGACTAAATCCTAGATGAATAATCATGTGATAATTAGTCATAGCTATTCCCCACTAAAATAATCTCACAGCTCAATCCTAGATTATATCATAGTACTATTATTTTATCTTGGAAATCGAACCCCACCTTTTATGTTGGCCTAAAAATCTTCACCTATGACATAATAAAATGCAAATTGGTCTTAACTAATTGGCATGCAATTTTCTCCGATCGAACCAGCACCAGCATAGCCCAAAAACTCGTGTTCTTATCATAAGCTTTAAGAAAAGGGATAGTTATTTTTTTAAAATTACTCTTTAAAAATTAAAGTTATTTTGAAAAATTCAGTTGGGTCGAGTTTGGGTTAGGCCGGTTTGATAGAAGCAATTTAAATACTCGCGTTGCGATGAGTGCTTTTTTTTCTTTTTTACTACTACTACTACTACTATTATTATTATTATTATTATTATTATTGAAAAAGAAATAGTGAAAAAGTCAAATTAGTTGGTCAATATATGATAAAGCAACCTTAATTATCATTATTAATTTAATTAAACATGTGAACCCTTACCGAGTTATGACATATCCAACCTCGATTAAAAATTTAAAAAGCAAGCTGAAAATAAAAAAACGAAAAATAATCACATTAATTAAAATATAGTCGTTTGTTTGATTTTAGCTTGGAACTAGCCTGCTTTCATTAGCAAAAAAAATAAAAAAAAATAAAGCTCAAATCGAAATAAAGTGCTATTTTGTGTTTACATATTATGAACGTGATCAAAGACCATATGAATTATAATTTGGTATAACATTTCATTAATTTCGGTAACGACATTCACATTCTTTAGAATATGAGAGCATACAATTATTGAACAAATGACAATAAAACAAAGAATTCTTCGCTAAGAAACTAGAGAAAATAATAAATCAAAGGAAAAAACTGATCGAATTGGATATGTGGTTAAAAATAAAAAATAAATAATAATAAATGAGCCTTCATATGCATAAATCTTTAATGCCCAGCTCAATCCTTAACTCCTACGATCGGTTTGGCATCCGTATACTTGTTTCCTTCCCCTGGGCTCGGACCCGAATCCTTAATTCCACCGAGCGGTTTAGCATCTGTATACTTGTGTCCTGCCCCAGGGCTCGGACCCGAATCCTTAACTCCTCCGAGTGTATACCCATCCACAACCATGTGCCCTGCCCCCGGACTCGGCCCATCCTTTGCTACGTCAGGCGAAGGCACTGCACTCAGACGACGCGCATCGCTCACCAACACGATCGAGCTAGCCAAAAGGAAGAGGGCCAATATGTTGATCGTTTTGATTGCCATTTGAAATATTGAATGTAGGAAAATCAATAAAATTATTTCAAGTGATTTTAATTTGTTTTTGTAATGATCGATATGGTAAAATTGATCGTGGATGCAAGTATTTATACTAACGATTTATTGACTAGGAGTGACGTGAAATAATTTTGGGAAGTTGCATGGGTGTTTCATGAGTTTTGAAAATTGAAAAATTAAAATAAAGAGTCTAAGTTGGGTACGTAGCATTTGTCATAGGAAGAGATGAGTTTTATTTGCTTATTGAGGTTGCATGTTCTCTATTCATGCTATATGGATTATTTTGGTTTCTATTTTAGGGACCACGACCAACATGTTTGAATTCAATTTTTTGGAATTTAATTTTTAAGGTGGATTAGAAAGTATTGCATGCTTGCTTATGCAATAGTGTTGTTGAATAGTTGTAGGTTGTCGTTCAAACTAATTATCCACGTGTGCAATTGAGATTTCTGGCTGCTATGCATTACACAATTTCATAGTGGACTTAGTTTGGTCGCCTTTAAGACAAAAAATATTTGATTGTACACTGGTTAATAATAGGAAAAAAATGATCGATTTTTTTATTCAAAAATATTACTTTATTCGTTCTTACTCTGACATATTTTTCTTTTTGGATGTTTCACTTTAAATAACACATTTATCAAATAGAAATGTCACTTTTTTTTCTCAATCATATTTCATTATTTGGACGATACACAATAATGTCATTTCATTTTTTAGTAAGTGGATTACACATTTCACTAACTCATTTTACTCATAATTATTATAAGAGTGAACTACACATTTAGTCTCTGGCTATTGAGCTTATAACACCGCCGACTCCTGACAAAAAAGAAGTATTACCATAAATTCCTATAAGAGTGAACTACACATTCTTGTTTCTATTTCATTCCATAAATTCATTGTTGTTTCTCTTTTAATTTATCATCCACTATATATTACTCTACTCGTCCACCGTTATATGTCACTAGTTTTCTTTTAGGCCCGTTTGTCAATACTTGTCATACTTACTTTTTACTCTTTTGGAAATTGTTGGACCTCACATTTCACTAACTTATTTTCTCTCATATTTTATCGTAAAACTATATAAGTATGACTCATGTTCCATTAATTTTTTCGACCTACTTTCAATTAAATTTCTTAAGGCATCCGCAGTGGTGCAGATGTCCCGGCGGAATTCTCACTGCCACGTCATAAGGACTTCTCATTGCTCTGCCACGTCATACGGAATTCCCTTTGCACAGTGGCGGAATTCTCGACGGAATTCCCACATAAAAAATTCACAAATTAACCAATTTACGGAATTAAAATTTCGACGCGAATACGGAGAAAACGAACACACGTTATTTCAAAAAAAATTTAATGCAAAGGCCGGAATTCCATGACAGTCCACGCAATGGCGGACGTCGGGACGGAATTCCGCAGAAGGCCGCGGACCTGCGACGTCCTCTTCCGAATTCCGTATCCACGCGTGTGTGGCCTAATGGTGGACGTCCGCCACGGAATTCCGCCACGTCCATGGGAATTCCGCGTCGAAGTCCGCCATTGCGGATGCTCTTAAACTCGTGTCAAATCAACACGTGAGGTTTAATGGTGGTCGGTGGACAGAGGGAGTATGATCTATTTTCGGAAGCATGCATGCTTACTTATGCAGATCATACAATATGTTTCGTATGCTAAAATATTAGCGAATGTTTATTGTATTTTCTCTCATCAATATGATTTAGGATCGATTTGTGAATATGTGATTTGAGCTTTGAGGTGTTTTCCTTTAGATGGTTTTCTTACGTCATTTATACAAAGATTAGATTATAATCTGTGTAGTTTTTTATTTAATTACCTCGTTGCCTAGGATGAAAAATCAAATAATCTATGTTGTACTAAATGTTGCGACAACTTATTGAGAATTGGTCTAAATTTGATATTCAAAACTAAAACAAGTCAAAGCTGAAGAAATGAGAAAACTAAATCTGACATGTGCGAGTGGATTTTCAAGCAGACTAATCTACACCAAGCAATTGGCCTCATATGGCCGCACCACACATTCTCAATACTTTATCTAGAACTCAATCGTAAACAGTAACCAATTGCATATTAATGTCAAATATAGAACTTTTATTCTATTAAATGGTGGCTGTTGAATTGATTTAGTTGAACTTAGTGTGTACCAATTACAAATTTTTGTATTCTATTAAATCCTTATTCATTATTTGGTGTGCATATATTCCAACAAGGGTCCATCACTCTAGTTTTACTTAAGCCCAATTTAATCGTGTTCTCCAACTAACTAAAATCCTAATTAAATATATCCAATTAATCCAAACCCAAATAAATCCAGTCCACTTAAACCCTAACCAAATGGAGTACCCACTAACTAATTACATTGGATTGGCAAGTTAGTTGATGAAATATTTCTCCTCCAATCAATAGGTCGAAAGTTGAGTCATCAAGTGAGTATATGGAGAACCGCTATAGATACTCGTAAAAAAACAAACCAATCAAGACATTTCCTCTCTCATCGATTGAAAATTGAAATGGACATCGTGGAACTTATTGGTTCTGAGTTGTTGAGCTTGGCTGTGATCATGTTCAATATGTTGAGCTTTGTGTTCGACCTCTTTAGTTGATTAATGATAATGTGTTCGATCTATTGAGTTTGGTTGCCAATACTCCAAATTTGAGTCTATAGATTTTGGAATATCATGATAATGTGCATCAACAATGCAATGTATGCTGCTTTTCCAACTTCATTTTTCAGGCTGTAGGAATGGCTGGGTGCCTGAGTTTTCCAAATTACCATAATTCATGAGACCATATACTCCACAAAAATACAAGTATTTTATCCCAATTCAAAAGGCACACATACAAAACCATGAGGCAACAAACACTAGACAAATTTAACAAAAAAAACAACACACCATGAGCAACTTAGTCTCATCTCGCTCCATCCATATCCAGCAACGAAAACACCTCACTCCCATTAGGCTGGCTCGAAGCCACACCGCTGAACGACCCGCTAACCGAGTCGTCCCCCTCAACGATGAAGCTGTCCGATGGCAGGCGCTGAAGGGCCGGCATGGGCACCCCCCACGACACCTCGGTGGTGGAGTCCTCATACGGCTGCCTGGGCACGGCCGAGTGCTGAAGCTGGCGGCAGTACTCCAAATCCCACAACACATCCACCATATTAGGCCTATCAGCCCCATTTTCCTGCAAACACTTCTCCACAGTCTCCCCAAACTTCCTCAAGGAACTCGGATTAATCCTCCCCTCAAGACATGGATCCACAACCTTCTCCAACTCCCCTTTCCTCTGCCACACCATCCCCCAATCCGCCAAGTTCACCTCATCCCTCGGCAGCTCCTGATCCACCGCTGGCCTCGCGCATAGCACTTCCAGCAGCACCACCCCGAACGAGTACACGTCTGATTTCTGCGTAAGCTGCAGGCACCTAAAGTACTCCGGATCAATGTACCCGAAGCTGCCCTTCACCTCCGTACTCACATGAGTCTGATCAAGCGGCCCAGAATGAGACAGCCCGAAATCAGCCACCTTCGCCACATAGCTCTCGTCCAACAAGATGTTCGTCGACTTGATGTCTCTATGAATGATCGTCCCGGTCGAGCCAGTATGCAAATAATCAATCCCCTTCGCTGCCTCGCAGCATATCCGCAGCCTCTCGTCCCACGAGAGGCTGCGGATCACATCCCCGTACAAATGCTCCCTCAAAGTGCCATTCTCCATGAACTCATACACAAGTATCATCTCGTCCTTCTCGTCGCAGTAGCCAATGAGCGAGACGAGATGCTGGTGTCGGATCTTCGACAAAACTCTTATCTCCGTGTGAAACTCCTCGAGCCCCTGCCCGTGCCCTGCCTCGCTCCTCTTTATAGCCACTCTGTTTCCGTTCCTCAGCGTCCCCTTGTACACCTTCCCGAAACCCCCCTCTCCGATCATCAGCTTCGCGTCAAAGTGTTCCGTCGCGAAGAGGATCCCGGACAGCGGGATCTTCAGCCCGAGGTTCAAGTCACCAAATACTGATGACCGTGCAGTAGTCCTACTATGAGTACTCCCCAACGGCCCATTCGAAAAACCCTTCCTGAATCGAAGAAACATTACACCAAAAAATACTATAAAAACCAACACCAATCCACCAAGACAAGAACCAAGAATAACAAACAAGCGTTTCCCAGATGAAGCACCATCTTCAGAATCAGAGGCCTTTTCTGTAAGTAGCTCCATTATCTCCACACCGTTCAACATTGCGTTTCGAACATCCGATTCTGAGTTGGGGCCAACGCTTACATTCATAAAACCGGAATCATCCGATTCCACCACATGATCTATATAAAAGGGAGCTGCCCCCTGAGGATATCTATCCCAGGGAAACACATTATAATGGTAATTACCATAGATAAACAAATAGAATAACAAATAGAATTTAAAGGTCTCATTCGAGGTAACACTAACAATGTCACAAAAATGCAATCTCAAGAGATGGTTAACTCCCTTCTTAACCTCAAACCGCCACGAGATATTATCGGAGCTATTAGTATTCATCATCTCTTTAGCAGTAACGTAAACATTATCAGGAGCAATAAATTCCGTAGCTCCACCACCCTGATACTTAATCTCATCGGTATAAATATGGGGCTTGGAAGTGTTTCCGGGGAGCAAATACGGATCATCGGGAACCCAATACCTCATCAGCGTATCCGTCCCCCGCTTAACGTCTCCTACTCCGACGTTAATCCGATGAAGAACCCTGAAATTATCCAACACGCCGGTAAAGTTTCCGTGACTTCCCTGCTTAGTCACGCGGGGAATATGAAGCGTAGCATAATCAGGAATTAGCTCTTGCGGCGCGAGGAAGACTTCGATTGCGTTGACGAAAGCAAAGGAACGCTCTTTTTCACCAGGTTTGAATTTGATCTTCAGCTTCCCTGCGGAGGCCTTGATCAGGAACTCTTCGATGAGTGGGAAGACGCCGCTCTGGGAGGTGAAATTGGAGAGGAGGGAGAAGCCGGAGGCGGAGACTTGGAAGAAGGGGTTTCCGAGGGAGGGGAAGGGGAAGAAATGCAAGCGCAAGACGTAGGTGCCGTTTTGGTGCAAATTGAGGTCGTAGGAGGATGGTTTTGTGAAGATTCTTGCGGTTTGGTAGAGTGGGAGGGTTTGATTTGAGGCGGCGGAGGTGGTGGTCCCGGTCAAGGAAAGTGAGAAGTTGGAGGGATTCTCGTCGCCGGTGAAGTTGCGCTTGTAGGTGAAGATGGAGGAATGGGAGCCGCAGTTGATGAAGTAGTAGTCGGGGAGAGTGTAGGAGGATGTGGGGAAGAGGAGAGAAGAGAGGTGGAGGAGAAAGGTGAGGGAAAGTGATGAGAGTATGTTGGTGTTGGGATGAAGGAACTCCATGCACGATCGGCAATTATTGCAGACGAGTTCTGGAATGGAATTGATTGAAGGAGGGAAGAAGATAAGTCGAAGAGATTGACTTGAAGTTGACTTGCCCCTCACTGTTATGGATTTATTATTCTAACCTTATATGCTTTTTGTAACGAACAGTGAATTATATAAATAGTACCCAATTTTTCACTTTTACGCTATATGATTTTTGTTTTATGCTTCCTCTGTTTCACGTTAATAGAGTCATTTTACTATTTTGAAAAGTTTCAAATTAATTAATCGAGTCATTTCTATTTTTTACATAAAGTAATTATCTCTCTTACTTTATTTTCTCTTCATTTCTTTTACTTTATATATCACCTACTTAACATACTATTCTTAATTTCTGTGTCGAGAAGAAACACTGACTCAACTTATTTTAACACAAGAAAATTCCCGCAAGTGTACGGGGCTAGTGTATCATAAAGTAAGCAAGAGTATCGTATCCCACATAGACAAATTGTATAAACTCAAGTACCACGGACCGACGTTAACTACTATCTAGACAAATCAAAAGGTTTGGTTTTGGTACGTAACTATTAAACATAAACAAAGTAAAATAAGAGACAAAAGATCAAGTTTCAATAAGAGAACGAGGTAGAGCTTTGGATCCGACTACAATACCCACAATGTAAACCAACTCAACAACTTTGATTACCCGTTGAAGTCTCTAGGATTAGTAGGAAATCGCTATTCTAGGCTAAGCCCCCTCTCGAGTGCACTCAACCCGTTGATTAACTATTAATATTGAAGTCTCCTTCTAATACTTCACAATTAACTCCTATACCCAAAAGATTCAAGTCCTCACTCTAGAATTCCTTCTCTCGAATGCAAATTATCTAGGTGTTGTTCATTCTTTTATCAATCCTAATTAGGTATCTCTCGATTACTCAAAACTAGGTCAATATATCCAATTGGTAGCTAGGCAATTGAATTGAAAGGCACAAGAATGAAACAAAATAATCACAAGAGCATAGGTAATCAAAAGCTATTGAATCAATCACAAGTATTCATTGTAGTCTTCACCAAAACTCTACAAAGGATTTAGCTACTCATATCCAACTCAAAAACATAAGAATAATCCATAGTCATTGAATTAAACATGAAAACCAATGAAAATACTCCCAGGGATGGATTGAATGGCAATTAGTCTTCGTCTTCAATCTTGTTGAAGATTGGGACTCCTTGTCTCACAAATCCGCTCTCAAAACCTTCAAGAACTGTTGTTGGGCGTGTATGATGTGTTGAGGTCGAAATCCTAGGTCTCTTTTTATACCCAGGGCGGAAATAATAGCAATTCAATCTTCGCAGAACACATCGCCCGAACGGCCGATTTTAAGTCGCCAAAACGCCCGGTCGGGCGAACTTTCTGGAGTCGCGACCAAAACGCCCGGTCGGGCGTTTTCCCCTTTAAAATCGCCCGGTCGGGCGTTTTCTCTGGAATCCTCTAAAAGCATTGTCTTCGTCTTCGAAAGGGCTTCGCGTGAGTATCTTGCACGCCCCCATCGGAGTCCGGATGAGAGAGTTATGGCTATTATACGAAAGTCGCGCATTGAAGCGCGCTCGATCAGGCGATTCTTCCTTCAAGCTCGTTTTCAAGTCATTTTCACCTGTTTTAGCTCCAAACACTCGACAAACTCGTCAAAACACTTATGTAGTGAATAATGGGTGTAAACTCAAGTAGTATGCTACAAAAACACTGAAATGTTCACGTTAAACATCCAAAATACTTGCTAAACAACGAGTTTATCAACTCCCCCAAACTTAAACACTTATTTGTCCTCAAATAAGAAGTAGAAAACATAGAATGCGAACTCGTGTAAGTATGTTGGATTGTCATCACTGCCTCAGTAAAAGAAAACAGAATTATCATGCATCAATAACTTCGCAAACTAGTACACCAAAATGAACATTGCTTCATGCTACTAGCACGTATTCCACTTTGTCAATTTGCCCTCACAGGATATATAGTGTGATAAATTTTTTTTCTTTCTCTCACTCTCAAAGTGTATATGTATAAAATGGACCTCTCAAATCAATCAAAAATGTATAGCTTACCATAAGCTTGCTCGAAGTCTAGACTCTCCTCTGCTATGTTGTGACTACAGATTTAGGATCCGAAAGGTCTTTTCTAAAGGTTGTAATGTAAGGCTCTTTGGTAAGGTGAGGAAATATTTGGCTAAAAAGTGACTAAACCCAATTATAGCAAAAGTGATCAATTTCACTACATCAAACTTAGTACCCCACCAACCATTCGAATCTCAGTAAATTCTAGACTTTGTCAAGATTTCTTCTCACTTCCCAGTTCCTTTAATTTTTTTCTTTTCAAGATCTTTTTTTTATACATCCTTTCCCCTTTTTTTTATGCACAACCAATCCTTTCATTCAAACAAAGATGTCTATGCACTTTTCACAAGTAAACGCGCTACTTCTCTTTCTACCTTATCTCTCCAACTCTTTTCACAAAATATAAACTAAAATTCACCAAGAGTGTATGGATATTCCCTTTTATTTAGCTTCCAAAGAAAAAGGCTTTAAAGGCTCAAAGTGGCTAGCTAGGGAAAAAATATATTGAATAAGGTCATAAATTTGGATATCAAAAGTAGCTAAAAAGGATGGCCTAACGTCCTCTCCTATTCCTATAATCACTATGCAGACTCAAGAAGACCGCGAGCAAGTTCTAGAAACATATAACATAGTTGATGAAAAATCACCAAGGGTCCCGACGGTTCCAGTTCCGGTTCAAAAAACTGCCGGTTCACGAGGCGGTTCAAAACCGCCGGTTTTTGGCCTGAACCGTCGGTTCCGGGCCGGTTCGGCTGTTTGTAAAAAAAAAATTTGCATTTTTTTTTGTTTATCTATGAAATGTGCGTAAATAAAATTAAAAAAACACGATGAAAATTGCAATTTTATTGAGATTACAAGTTACAACAATTACAAATCACAAAAAACTTGAAGTCTTGAAGTCTTAAATAAAAATTTAAATACAACGAGACTACTTGTCTACAACTACAACGAAGCTAATTACAAATTACAAAAAAGACTTGAAGTTCGGAACAATAAATTTATAAGACTCAGATCAAATTCAGTGTTCTACCACACCAATGTCATCTTATTTTAGTAAGACTTAGAAATATGAGGACTGACAATGCAACCTTTCACAATAGGTAGTCTATGCCTATCTGGGTTGTGAAATTCTTATTTTTTCTTTATTCAGAACTGACTGTGTTACCTTAAAGTGGACGACGCCCACAACCGATCTACTAAAACAAAGACTTAGACTTTGTTAAGTTACTTATACATTTAAACATGCAATAAACATTAATTAAATGTAAAACTAACAACATTATGACAAAAATAATCGGTTGCATCCATTGAAAAATAAAATAAGAGTTTTTACAGTATTCAATCACTCGAAAGGTGATTTCTGGTATATACAAACTTTAACACCATCTTTAGGCGGACATAACCTAAATCCCTTCAAGCTATTGGAGAAATCGTCACCTGAAACGAACAAAAGAAAACGATATTACTTAAGAAATTCCCATTTCATAAACAGAACTTTAATGAAAGTGCTGCTAGGCAAAGATCATAACATACAAACTCGATATTTCTGAGATCCGGGAAATTGACAGCAACTATGGCCATTGCAGCATCATTTATAGCTACTTGCCTCCAGATCTCGGGACTTCTCTCTCTTTTGTCAAGCATGCCTCTTTCTTCTATCTGTGTGGCTTGTAAAAAATCATCAGTAGTAATCTGTCATGAGCGCGTCAAACATATTTGCAAATATGGAACCATTGATGATGATAAAACACAAATAAAAGACAGGCGTATAAATATTCCATAAAAGAACTTCGACTCGCTCATGACAAACTAACAATCTGTGCCTATTTTAACAGCGGGGAGTGGCCAGTGAAGGTTTTCAAGTGAAATACCTCTGTTCTTTCATCGCGCATCATGTCGATAGCAGCAACCTCGATAATGTTGGCCAGCTGAGCACCAACCATTGCATCAGTCATAGTTGCAACAGCCAAATAGTCCACGTCAGGGGCCATTGGTTTCTTCCTAGCATGAACCTGAAACCAAACAATGAGACCGCGTAGACCAATTGAAAGTACTGCTGATGGAAGGAAACAAACCGCACCTTCAGAATTTCAACACGGCCAATCAGTCCAGGCTTGGGTATGTGTATTTTCCGGTCGAACCTCCCTGGTCTCACAAGTGCTGCATCCAAAATGTCTGATGGTAATGACTTCTCCTCTGCCTTCGAACCCATCCAGGCACACAAGAAGCTAGAGGATCGATAAGGTATTTTTTATTAGAGTCGAATCAGATCATTACTGTGTCACAACTATAAGCAATCAAATATGTGCAAGAGACCTGATTTAAAGTAGCATCACGTTCTTGTCCACCAGACCCCTTAATCAAACAGTGTGCCCTTCCAACAGCATCCAGTTCATCGATGAAAACAACGGATGGAGCCTGCAAATGCACGACTCACTCACATCACATCACTTCCACATATATAAGCTCTGTGAAATTAAGAAAACAACAATGCATGGTCTTTAATGAGCAAATGTAGTCGGAATCTCATAAACAAAAAAGGAGCAAATATTAGAATTAATGAGCAAAGAGAGAGAGCAAACATGTTCTGATCTCTCATCGAACTTATAAGAAATGGTAAGGCACTCAAGAATGGAAACCACCACCCCCCCAAAAAAACAAGCTAGCTCAAAGGTGGAATCATAACAAAATATTAGAATCAGTGTTGTTAGGGTCGCGGGTCGGTCCGGGGCGATGAGGCTGGACCCCGGGTCGTGGGGCGAGGGACCCACGAATCGGGGCGCAAAATTATTTATTATTTATATATTAGTAATAATAATGATTAAATATAAGTCACTAATATATAAATACTTATACTTACATAACAGGAAGAGAAAATATTTAAAATTCAATCTGACATTGGGTAGAAAATAATTATCGAAGGAATTATAGTCTATTTACTTGTTTTGATATTTAATTAATGAATTTTATAATTAAGTTATTTTAGGAAAACATGAAAAGTTGGCAATAATAATAAATTAATAGTATAAAAAAGAGGAAAAGTAAAAGGTTGAAATGATTAGAGGCAAAAAGAGGCGGTGGGTGCCTAGGTTTTATCAAAAGGACTCCATATTAAAATACTAATAAAATAAAAAAAAAGTTTCAGCTTCCTCCCTCTTTACACAAAAATGGATTCACGCCCCCTTCGTCGACCCAAACGCCCCCACCGCCCCAGGCGTGCCCCGACTGCCCTGATCGCGCCCCCACTGCGCCCCACGTATCTCGCTCGGCTCACCCATGTTGGGGCAAAGCCGGCCTCGACCCTGGCGACCCGCGCCCCTGGCGCGCCCCGAGCGCGTTTTTAACAACACTGATTAGAATTTAGGAATCGAGTATCAAAAGCATTCCACGTTCTGACTAGTAAACCTATTTGCTTGATCCAATGAAGTCCAACAATCACCATAATCAGATAAAAAAGGAATTGAAATCTCACATTGTCCCTTGCTTCTTGATATAGCGCTCGTACACGAGAAGCACCAACTCTCACATATATTTCGACAAACTGAGATGCAGATATGGAGAAGAAATTTACACCTGCCTCACCAGCAACAGCTTTTGCTAATAATGTCTTCCCCACTCCAGGAGGGCCACAAAGAAGTATACCACCTGACGTATTCCAACCCAACATTAGGCAACATATATTTCTACTTCCTCTACCAAATTGTTGCACAGATCATATATTATTCACATCTCAGACCCTAATACCCCTAATCAATTTTAAAATGTAAAAGAATCACAACAAGATTAAAACAGAACAAATCATAAGTTGATGACACAGAAGCTTCATGATCTGTAACCCTAGATCCATGTACCCCTTGTTAGCAACAAAGGAAGCTCATCCACAAAGAGTTTCGAAGAAATAAGTTTTGCACCAAGACCAAGATAGCTAGGGATGTGCCCACAAAGAAACCACACAACTAAATTTGGTTGTTCATTCACTTATTTGTGATGGGCATGCTCCAGACAAAATTCAGAAATTCAAACTTCTTTACTAAATAAACTGGCAAACGAGAACCTATACGCATAAGATTACCTCATTATAGCATCCTGGCAATCCCATATACTACTATATTACAGCCTAGCTAAAAACAAACAGTCATAGAGATATATTGGAATTGCAGAGTTAGATAGGTTATTCATCTAAAGTATCTACGTATTCATATAGATACAGCAGAGATAACTAGTTCAAATTGAATTCCCACACCAGCCATGGCCGATGGGCCATAACTAGCTTTCTCTCATCACCAACTTGTCTTGTTAATGCAAATGTCAATCATAGTCCAAGAACACATGTCGTTATTGTTATGGTTTTTAACAAGATAACTAGGAATCGGTTTGGTCACTTCAGCATTGTATCCTGACCTGGTATTTTAACACCACGCCTGCGATACATGTCCCCAAGTGTAAAGAACTTCACAATCTCTTCAAGCTCAAGACGGATTTTCTCAAGCCCTGCAACATCTGTAAACTTCACATCCACACCTCTCTCCAAATACTGTGGAAGCCTCCTATTCTTTGCCTGCCTAACACGAGCACTAGACTTCATGAACTGTTTGGCCATTTGCGAGTAAGGGTTGTCCTCCCCTTTAGCTCCCCCTTCCTCGTCATCATCTTCTGCCTCCATCCCCGCCATTTCCCTTTCCAACTCCCTAATCTTCTTCTTCTCCTCCGCCTCCGCCCTCTCTATCTTCAACCTATCATCATAATCTTTCTTCTGCCTCTTATAGTTAATAACAACGATTCTGTAAAATATATAGAAGAACACAAACCCAAGAACCGTTGACACATTCGGATCACTAGCTAATTTATCCCATATGTTAAGACATATACTCCGAGCTCGAGATCTTTCTATTTTTTTCCAGCCCATTAATGGAATTCCATTTTAATGAAGGAGAGTAGATTTATTCCGAATGGGGGAGTGACGCACAAGGGTTATGCGTCGTTATTAATGAAACGCACTGCGTCGTTCAAGACGCATAAGTATTATGCGTCTTACCCTAATAATGCATAACCCTTATGTGTCACGCTGGTAAGTATTCCCGCCTATCACGTGGGTGACTCGGGTTCGATCCCTGGCAACGGCGCATTTTTTTTAGTGAGTAGTATTTGATAAAAATGAGTTATTCTAAACATTTGTTTTTGGCAAATAGATATTACTCTTATAAAAGAATTAATTAAAGAAGTTAATTGGAATTATTTTACGAATTTGATAGACACTTCGCATAAGCTTCTTTTGTTACAAACATGTCTCAAATAATTTCATTTGTATAATGACTTCGTATTGATATTTCACCCTGATATTGTTAACTCATCCTTAAATTGCTAATTACAATCAAATCAAGCACAAGATCATTCAATCAAATCAAGCACAAGATCATTCAATCACGAGTCTCAATATATTGCATAAAAAATTGTTATTAATCTCATTTAGTAAAAAGTTAGTTATAAAAAATTGTTATTAATCATATTGATATGTTTAATACATTACATTGATATTCGATCAAAAATCTTAATTTTAATAGTTTTCATATCTTTTTAAATTTAAATAATAATAAAACGAAATTATACATATAAATTTATAAACCACTAGATCTCTACAAATCTTATGATTTAAAATTAATTGTAGTTAGCAATTAAAAATAGAGTTAACAATTGATTACACCCCTATCATGACATATTGTTATTTGTTAGAAGAAGATAGATACAACCCCATACGTCTTCATTTGCATTTTCTTTAATACGCCAAATCAGGGTGGAATATCAATACGAAGTCATTATACAAATGAAATTATTTGAGACATGTTTGTAACAAAAGAAGCTTATGCGAAGTGTCTATCAAATTGCATTTTCTTTAATACGCCAAATCAGGGTGGAATATCAATACGAAGTCATTATACAAATGAAATTATTTGAGACATGTTTGTAACAAAAGAAACTTATGCGAAGTGTCTATCAAATTCGTAAAATAATTCCAATTAACTTCTTTAATTAATTCTTTTATAAGAGTAATATCTATTTGCCAAAAACAAATGTTTAAAATAACTCATTTTTATCAAATACTAATCACTTAAAAAAATGCGCCATATCAATACGAAGTCATTATACAAATGAAATTATTTGAGACATGTTTGTAACAAAAGAAGCTTATGCGAAGTGTCTATCAAATTCGTAAAATAATTCCAATTAACTTCTTTAATTAATTCTTTTATAAGAGTAATATCTATTTGCCAAAAACAAATGTTTAAAATAACTCATTTTTATCAAATACTAATCACTTAAAAAAATGTGCCGTTGCTGGGGATCGAACTCAGGTCACCCGTGTGATAGGCGGGAATACTTACCAGCGTGACGCATAAGGGTTATACGTCATTAGGGTAAGACGCATAATTCTTATGCGTCTTTGAACGACGCATAACCCTTGTGCGTCATTAACCAAAGACGCATAAAGGTTGTGCGTTTCATTAATAACGACGCATAACCCTTGTGCGTCACTCCCTCATTCGGAATAAATCTAATCTCCTTCATTAAAATGAAATTCCATTAATGGGCTAGAACAAAAATAGAAAGAACTCCTCCGAGCTCTCCCGCGCTTGGCGCAGAGACGCCTCGTACTTCACCTTCATCTCCCTTCTCTTTTCCCTCTCCTCCATCTTCTTCTGCATCTTCATTGCCTTTTCCATCATCTCCCTGTCTTCCCTCATCTTCACCAGCTCCTCATTTCTCCTCCTCTTCAAATCCTCCCTCAAGTTCTTCAGCTCCAACGCCTTCTTCGACTGAGGCTTCTGCTTCACCAATGAAAACAACCACACTGGAATTTTCGACAAGAACCCAAGATAAGGCTCTGGAATATCAGGCTTCTTCAAAGACGGACTATACGCATTCATACAGATACCATCAATCTTCAGCTCATCCCACTCTTTCCAGAATTTAGAATCACTCTCAATTGAAGGCAAGACAACTCTAACCACTTTATTATCCTCCATAACCACCAAAATCACCTCCGGCCGCTGCTGCAGAGGCGCGCTCGGCGGCTTGATAATGTGCTTAACTTTGTTTTCTCTCTTCAAATCCAAGACTTCGCTGTAGGGAAGCCTCAGCGATACCACGGGGAGCCCCTTTGTCCATTTCAGCAGCTCCTCTGGGGTCAAATACTCGGTTTTTTTCCCCAATCGCTTCTTCTCCCAGACCTTCGGCGCGGCGGAAACGGCTTGCGGGATTGCGGCCGAGATCACAGTCATTGTAACCGCATACTTGACTAATTCCATTGGAGCTCTCTTCGATTTCTTCGACTCCTCCTCGGCATTTTCTGTGCTGGCGCTCAGACCCCGATCCCCCCTTATACAGCCCAACTCCGACCAGTCTCCGCCCCAGACCAAGCCAGCACTGCTCTCCAACTCCAGTCATGCCGCCGCACCACTGTTCTCTGGAATTGAAATTTGACGAAGACTAGGGGTTACTAGTTTTGGGCTATTAATTTTATTATTGGGCTGCTTTTTAATTTTAGCCTTTTGATATAATTAGCCCAATTCCCAAATCATTTATTATTGCCGCCACAATTGCACAATGTAGAGCTTGGGCGAGATCTGTCCATGGTAATGAACTAAAGCTAGCTAAATCGATAAATAAGGTGTTGAAGCAGGTACAATGGCATGCTCCCCCGGATGGGTTTTGTAAATTAAACTGTGATGGGGCAGTGAAATATGATTCTGAACGTGCGGCTTCAGGAGGGGTATTGCGAGACTCAGCAGGAGAGTGGGTGTTGGGTTACACAAGGCACCTGGGAACATGCTCAGTAGTGCAAACTGAATTGTGGGCAGTATATGATGGGCTTAAGTTGGCGTGGCAACGAGGGATTAGAAATATACTTGTGGAAAGCGACAATATGGCAGTTGTCCATGTGCTTAATGACAGGAAATCGGATGTTAGCGTCTTATCACTCGCTAGAAGTATAAAAGGTATCATGCAAAGAGAGTGGAATGTGAAGATCGCTCATGTGTTTAGGGAAAGCAATCAAGTTGCAGACTTTATGGCAAATTTGGGTGTGAATATGCAGCCTGGGCTAGTGTTGTTTGACGAGGCGCCGATTGAGACGATGAATTTATTACTGAATGACCGGCTGGGTATAACCCATGGCCGTATGTGCCCAATGTAGGGGCGGTGTTTGAACTTTAGGGTGATTCCCTCTTCTTGTTATAAAAAAAAAAAATTGCTCCTCACAAGTTCACGCCTGGTCAGGAGAGCACGGCCTGCCGCCGGATCTTTTAAGCTGTGCTCCGTCACCGATTAAGGCAATTATTTTGATGGATAGCAGGGTATGTAAATGTTCACTATTTTATAAAATTATAAAATTAATTTTATCATATAAAATAATCTTATTTTTGGCGGTAGTTCATCTCTATATCATGTTTCTTAATTTTATTTTCCTCAATTCGTCTTAATTTGTTTGGTACTTGGATTTTGCCCACTTGGTAGTTTGGTAAACTAGAATTAGTATAAAATTATTTGTATTGTGCAAGTTGTGGTTAGTAAATTTAGTAATACATGTATATATATTATCTAAGAAATCTTGTTGTTGTTGGTTATAGTTATGTATTTGTATTTTTCTAAAAAACTAAGGTATGATTAAATTGCAAGTGCTTCAAATAATAGTACTAGTATTCTTATTAAGAAAGATAGATTTGGGATAGAATGGAAGACAAAGGGATGAATGATATCTTAGTTATATACACTAAGAGAGAAATTTTCATAAAAGAATTGGAAATGAGACTATCCTTCGCATTTCAATGTATGGTAGCTTGTCGAAAATAGTAGTTTGTCGTAAAAGTTGTACAGACAATGCATGTAAAATTAAATAATACTATTATTTATTTTATTTTTAAATTTCAGCCCCAGCTTATTTAATTTTCTGGTTCCCAGCTTATTTAATTTTCTGGTTCCGTCAGTGACAATATTATTGGTTGCAAACTCATATCTCATTTTAGAATGAGAAGGTTCAAAGCAATATATATAAGTGTTGGTGAACACTGTGATCGTGATCGAAAAACAAATTTGTACTTTTAAACTAAGGTGTAATGCGTAGCTGAAGCTGGCAATATCAAACTAAATGAAAATTTTTAGGAAACAATAGTAAATTGTATATAAAATGCACATGTGATGTTTGGTTGTACATGTCAATAACATACCGCCACTAGCCACGCAACACCATCTACAGGCATTGTATTTATGAGTCGTTTGGTTAGCATGACAAATCATGTTAAATGTTATTATCATGAGTTAACCTGCTGTTTGGTTGCTTTGTTTGATAACATGAGGCCCGATGTCGGCCCGTCAAAGCCCGAACTGTTCATCCAAATAACATGTGTTTCGTATCAGCATTTGAGGCACCGATTATAATCATGCCTCGACTCCCGTGCCCGATACAGCATCAACATTTCCATTTTGCCCTCTATACGTGATTTGAATTTTGGAAACACCTCCTCCAATAATTCATCCCCAAACCTTGTGTGAAACCACTGCAGACACACCCTACAATTGAAGCCAGAGATTGTTACAACACTTGAGGACTCCATACCCCCACGCACAAAAGGTAGGCCAAAATTGTTGTATTATTCCCCTCTATAACAATTTGGATCGGTGTTTGTATATGGTCACAAATGCCGTCTGAATTTTGCGTCCACATCCAGGGGGTCGGCGTTAGGGATCCGATTCGTCCACCGGAATCGGTCGACATAAACATCAGCAAGTTTTCGCCCAAATTTCAGACGGTTAGTTATTGATGCTCCAGTTCATAAACAATCGACTCTTTCCATTTGTGTTTTTATTTTTTACGTGCTTGATTTTCCAGATCTCCTTTTGTGCTTTATTTTTTATGTGCTTGATTTTCCAGATCTCCTCTTGTTCTTTATTTTTAGGTGTTGAGCTTTATTATTGCTAAGAATTTTTAATCTCTATTAGTAGTATATTGGTTTATAGAAATGGAAGACCAGTTTCTCTGCAGAGTAAATAGTTCTCGTTAGTATGCACACAGAGTTTGTATTGACAAGTTGTATCTGTTCATAACTTGAGTTTGCAGCCAAATTTGAGTACGTGTATGTGCATCACATGACTGTGTATTCGTTAGTAAAGTGAGTCTTTACTGAATCTAGAGTTCTCTAAAGGCAATTTTATGTTTTTGTGCCCAATATTCATGAATTTCATTCTGATTTTGTAACATTTCCTTGGTAGTTGTAATTGAATTGCTCGTGATGGCCCGTATTGTTCGTGTACCCCCTTCCGTTAACCTGATGGTGGAAGATATACTTTTTTTGTTGCGTATTCAACAAATCATCATTCTGTACTTATACTTGAAAAGAACAAGGCGTTTTACACGTCGTGTAAGAAATCACCAAGTTAGGTATTCACTAATTGAGCGAATCCCTCCACAAGTGAGGCATATGAACAGGCTCACTGCAGTTAGTGATGTCGACTGTTTTTCGAACCTCCGTATGGATAGGAATGCATTTGGACGATTGTGTATTCTTTTAAGAGACCGTGGTGGACTACGGAATGGTCGATTTGTGTTACTAGAGGAGCAAGTAGCAATTTTCCTAGGCATTTTAGCCCATCATAAGAAAAATAGACCTTCTGGATTTGAATTTCGTCGTTCGGGTGAAACCATTTCTCACTATGTGCATCTTGTACTTAAAGCGGTACTCAAGTTGCATACAATTTTATTGCCTCGGCCTGATCCGGTGACAAACAATTGTGTTGATCCACGATGGCAACACTTCAAGGTAATCTAACTTTAATTTGCACGATTTGCATTCAATTCTTGCAGTTTGTTGGTAGTAATATATTGTTTTCATAATGCTGGTACCGAATTGCAAATAGGGTTGTATTGGCGCTTTGGACGGCACTTACATAAATGTGCTCGTAAGGACCTTAGACAAGCCACGATATCGCACGCGAAAGGGCCAAATCGCGACCAATACTCTTGCTGCGTGTGACCGCAATATGAAGTTCTTATACTTTTTACCCGGGTGGGAGGGATCGGCGGGTGACTCTCGAGTGCTTAGGGATGCTGTCACTAGAGAAGGTGGATTGAGAGTAAACAAAGGTGTAAGAACAGGATACTGTGATTATTTAATCCTTGTAGTATTCATTTTTATCTTTTTCCCATTATTTACACTAGCTAAATACCCCATCGTATGTTGGCACTTTTATAGGAACTTATTATCTATGTGATAATGGATACGCAAACAGTGAAGGATTCCTTACTCCGTATAAAAACGTGCGCTATCATTTGAAGGAATGGGGAGTCGGGACCCAGCGTCCGCAAAATGCACGAGAATTGTTTAATCTAAGGCATACTAGAGCTCGTAACATAATTGAGAGGGCCTTTGCAGTGCTAAAGATGAGATGGGGTATCTTACGGAGTGCTACTTTCTATCCGATTAAGATCCAGATCCGGTTAATCATGGCATGCTTCCTGCTACACAATTTCGTACGGGGTGAGATGCACAATGATCCAATTGAGCAACACGTTGACGGAGATACACAACCTCTGGTCGATGAGGAGATTCATGGTGACCTAGAATTCGTAGATCAAGTAGAGCCAACTTCAGAATGGAACCAAATGCGGGATGACTTGGCTAACTCCATGTGGAGTAATGTGTGTTTTTATGTGACTTTTCCAAATTTAATTTGGTTAATTTTGCCTAGAATTGTCAGATTACATCTGTTATATAAGCAGTATCTTATTGTGAGGTTATTATAAATAATTACATATTTTCTCAATGTTTTTTGTTTTGTAGCGAGCCAATGTCGACGGTAACTGAAGAATTGGACATGATACCCGAGTGTCTTTGCGGCGGTGGCAGGATGAAGTTGTTATGTGCTGGGAAAGCGGCCACACACGCCGGTCGTTACTTTTATAAATGCCCAGCCGATGATAAACATTCCGGGTCTTTCTTGTGGTGCGATGACTACCATTCTCGGATAGGGGATGGCAAGCAACCGACATATGTAAAGAGTCAACTTTATCGGCCTAATAAACATATGAAGTACAGGGAGGAAGCGAAAAATAAAAACATCATCAAGCAGGGTAGTGATTGTGGGGTCTGTGGCCGCTGTCGCGTTGAAGCTCGGGTGAACCTCTTGTTGGCTGGCTTGGGTTTAGTTTTATTATTGGTTGGATTTGTGCTAGGGAAAATGGTGTAGTTTGTTTATGCAAAATGTGCAACAAAGACTCCAACTTATTATGTAGTTTTCTATTCATGAATTATGCTGTTGCTATGACATTTGGTGAATCACCTACATGCACTTATATTTTGAATTAAGTTGTTTGTAATTTGTATATTATGTCTTGGACGAAAAGTGACTTATTGACTAATATTTATGGGGTAGGTGTTGTAGCTTTTATGTTGTAGCTTCTTTTGCGGGATATGCAAACTCACTTCAATGAATCATCTCCAATCCTACAAATGGGGGATTTGATTTGATTCAACTACATCAATAGCCGTATAGAAATGAATGAGGGGTAGATCAGAGTGATGGAGTGTAAGAATTCTGCTCATAAATGAGGAAGAAGAAAGGATTCTATAAATATGAACCTCATTGGTGGAGCAACTACACAGTTATATATTTTCTCTCTTTCAACTTAGATAGCGTCAAATGGCAATGGACTCACCCCTCCAAAGCTCATTTCTTTACCGTGGAACATGGAAGCATGAAATTGACACCATCATTCTGTCCACCATGGCTCGCCTAAAAAAGGACTATGGCTGTGAGGGTTCGGTATTCCCCAGCCACTTTATTTTCGAGGCTCAGTCCGTGGTGGAGTATCATTTTGGGGTGACGTTTGAATGGTGGGAAATTGTGGATCGCCTTCACTTCTTGGAACAGCGCTATAGGACCTTCAAAGAGCTCCTAGGAATCGCAGGTACTTACTGGGATCAACCGAGCAACAAGATCATCGTCTCGGCGAACACGTGGGCAAGCCATCTCCCTGTAAGTTCTATGCGCTATTTGTAGAAAAGTTAACATTATGTGAATATTTTAAGATGATGTATGACCTTGTAATCGATGTAGAGAAACCATCTCTTCGGGGCATACCACAGTAGTGGTGACCCTGCATACAAAGAGTTACGGGAGCTGTTTGCGGTGAATGAAAGCATGCAAGGGATAGAGAGAACGTTGATCGTCCTGTCGGATTCTGTGGAGGCAGCGGGCCATTTGTGTGATGCACCAAAGAAGAATGCACAACCCGTAGAGCCGGGCGAGGTCAACAGTGGGAACCCATTTTCTCTTGCACGACGCAAGCTCATGTTCGATGACGGAGGACCACAAGACCTTGAGTCAACAAACAAGAATGTCACCGGCCGTGTTTTACCTCGAGAGACCCCATCAAGGAGTCCAACACTCACCTATTCGTGTGGATCATCCAAGCCTGTGACTTGGTATAGGATGCCACGGAAGCCCGATATCTAGTCGTGTGCGACTGTGTAGCTTTTTTGTCATTATCACTAATCTCGGCTGTGTTTTGAGTTTACTTGGTCGGCTGGTTAGGAATATTTTAGTAGAATGTCGTAGTAAGCATGGGATTGGTGTTAGGCTCGGTTATCACAGATCTTGATTAGCAAGATCAGCCGGAGCTGTTTCCTTTTGATGCAAATGGAACAATATTAATGGAAGTCCATGTGTTATCATATTTTGATCTATTAAAATCATCTATTTCTCTTTGCTGATGTAGTGCTCGACGCAGAGCTGTAACATCTAGATTCAGTCAATAATTTTATCAAGTCGTGATCATCAATGCATTGATGATTGAATATTTGTATAGTGATATAAATATGATAAAATCTATGAAAATGAGGTTTGTGAAAATGAATGGAAAATGAGGTTGGAGAGTCTACACGAAGAATTGAGGGACGCAGCAGCAATTGAGATATATATAACTTTGATATTGTATAAGTAATTAAGAATTAAGCACACAACATTTCACTTCATCCAATAGATAATATAACATAGTTCTTGACATGCCAAAAAAGGTCAGCTACAAAAAAGCTACGCCAAAAACCACCAACTGACGTTTAAATTACAGAAATGTCTTCATAGTAGATAATATATAAAAACTAGCTTAATTAGGTCCAAAAGAACATAGTTTTTGATTACCCAAATCAACCGGCAAATGTACGTTCCACCCATTGCATGAAGCGACTCCTAATTAAGACCTTCTTTCTCAATGATGCGCCTCACATATCCCGGCTTTGAGGCGTCAGGGAGGCCGGTGAAGATTTCCAGCCTCGAGTTCTCCTTACCGATGATGTCGCAGAGGTCGTAGCGCTGAGACTCTGTCAGCTCCGGGATGTTTCCCAAATGACGGAAGATCTCTTTCCTAGCTTGGCCCAAGTCGATCTCATAACCAATACGAGCGGTCAACTTATCCAAACGTGCATTCGTTTCAGCATGCAAGTTGCTAAGGAGGTTGAGCAAAGCAGAATCATCATCACAGCTCTTGCGTTTACGAGTCATTTTTTTTGGAGCAGGAGCAGGAGGCGCATTAGTGTTTGCAGCCACGTTCTGCCCACTTTGAGCGCTGTTGTCATCAACAACTTCATTTGTGTAGCCGGGTTGGACTTGATCAGACCCTAGAAAGTCTTCAAAGCTTGGGTAGTAATCAGCACTTTCCCCGATAGATGTAAATGCCTCATCCGTGGTATTGTTAGCCACTGCCTCGCCAATACCCTCAGCAGTCCCTCCAGTGGCCCTATCGTTCCCAAATATCATCTTCCAATCATCCCAGAGAGGCCAAGCTTTGTGGCGCATGGTGCGGGCATTGGGATCTTGCTGCAATGGAAAAATGAGTGTGCGGGCGCACAAGTGAAGACATGGCAGATCAACAAATTTTAAACCATGAAAGAGTGAAGAATATACAACTATCACATACCCTCACGATTTGATCCCATTGGTCATCCGAGCAATCAATTTTGAAATCATTGTGTACGTTGAAGCCAACCCCACTACGGTCGAGTATTTTGGACAGCGAGTAGTAGTTCCTTTTCCATGTAGTAATCTTGGATTGAATGTGTGGCGTTGCCTTCAAATCAGTAGTTGGGAACTCATTTTTCAACCATTCCTCTATCTTTTGTGCATATCCACCTCGGAAGCCATTGTCTGACTTCCATCCTGTGGCAACAAGTTCCTTCAAAGCGGAGATTAGTATCAGCTCTTCACGGTCAGACCAAGATCTGCGAGGGCGGTCGCACGGGCGGAAGCTTGAGCGGCGATACTGACTGCGGCCTATAACAGAGAATCAGCATAGAGGCAAATCAAATTTGGTTAATGTCGTTGCCTACTGGATGTGCATAAATTAGGTGAAAACTGAGTGCTCTTAACCCCCAAACCTTGGGTGCATTGGCTGCCACCGGCACTAGGTGCATTAGTCCGTGCCTCAGACATTGCTATGAACAATTAAAAACAGAGACAAGTGTTACATACAATTGCCGGTGTATACGGAGACAAGAAATAATGAAGAAGAGAGCTCCAGATATGACATGAAGATAGAATGAAAACAATAATTTAAACACCCAGGTAATAAAAGTTCAGACAAAGCTTCTCACAGTGAAATCGATTTAGCAGACAAGCAAAAGCGACATACACATCAGGTAATAAAAGTTCAGAGCTTCATGATTAAAACAGAATACAGGGGCCATCAAGAAAACTAATACTCAACATTATATCAAAAGAAGCTTAGATCTAGGAGCTCTCGGCACATCAACGGGTAACTGGGAACGAAGTATGTTAGTCTAACCTGGGAAGCTGAAATCTCGAAACCGTCGACGACCTTAAGCTGCCGCCGTCGTGTGGAAAGTTACTCTCAGGAGGAAATCAACCGCGAATGAGGACAACCCAAAGGGAGGCGATGTAATCCCAAAATAAGTGGAAAATCTTAGGGGCAAAAGGGTCAGCACAAGACCAATATCTACATGCTCAAAGTTAACCAAACAATGGGATGGGATTGTTATTCATGATTGAATAGGTGAACCAAACAACTGGATTATCAAGACTCAAGTGCAGATCATGATTATAAACCACATTTGGGCCCAAATATATTAACAACCCGTCATGATAACCAAACGGACCCTTATGGGATTGGGACGTTTTCGCGTGTACCGAAATCTCACGAGTTATTATCCTTGTGATTCTGAACTTCATCAATGGTAACAAAAACTGAGAAAAAACTCCTAACCAAAAACTGCATTTTGAACACTGGACAAACAACTCTACTAAAACTCATAGAAAAGGAGAGCAGATATATATATAATTATAAGTATATTCCTGATATAAGATCTCTATACGATGACTATCAAAGTTCAGTTAACCACAACAATCAATTAATAGACAACTACTTATAACACTGACTAATAATCTCCTCCCAATCACAATTCTCTCTCCTTCCTAATCCTCTGTAAAACCCCTTCAATAGCAATATCAAAAGCATCCTCAAAATCTGTTGATCCTCCACTCTGAATCCCATATACAATCCTAGGAATTGTCTCAATCACTTTCTCCCTTTTCCTCCTAATCTCCTCCTTGCTAATCCTCTTCAAAACATGCTCTATCACAGAGGTCTCATTCATCACCTCCCCATGGTCTATATAAACCGAGTAGCTCTCCGGTTCGCCCGGCAAGAACCAAGGATACTGCTCGTACGCGGTCTGGTTCCAGAAGAAAACCGGCACCGAACCGGCTATCATGCAGTCGAAAACCGACCGCCTCGTGAAGCTATCCCCCTTCGGCTGCAGGCAGAATTCCGACGCCAGGAGCGATTCCATTATCACCGACGAATTCGCCGAGCATTGCGCCGCCGCGCAGTCCACCGCGCGGCACGACGACGAGTTCGAGCAGTAGCTCAGGAGCGTCCCCCGGAAATCACGGCGGATCGGCTCACGCGCCGCGCCGATGAACGTGTAGAGGCTGCCGCGCTTCTGTTTGCGCACGAATTTTTGCCAATCTTGGAGGATTTCTCTGGATTCGGGGTGGAATCCGGTGGGGTAAGGCACGCCGACGTCGCGATCGTCGAAGGAGGCCTTCTCGATGATGAATCGGGTGACCCGCTGCATCTCGGGCATGTTGAGGAATGTGGAGCCCCAGATTTGGGCCGGGTCGGCTAAGCGGCGGAAATCCCATGTGATGCGGCTCAATGAAATGAAATGATCAGAGCCGTTGGATTTCTTCCAATGCTCCTGATGATCGAGCCACCTCAGCAGCATCCTGCAATCGCGGTCGCGTTTCGCGGTGTCGTTTTTCCAGAGGTGCTTCCCCACCGCGAGTCCACCGTAAAACGGGATGTAGAACGCCGTAGCGGATTCCGCCTCCAGGGTTCTGCATTTGTGCGTCAGAATCCGTTTGTGGAAGATCAACTCCAGGGCGAATTGGTTCGTGCGGAACCAGGATTTGTAGAGATTCTCCGGCAGGAGGCGGTGGAGCTCGGCGGCGCGGCCGCCGAAGCCGCTGTTGGCGGCGATGCCGCACTGCCAGTTCCAGTTGTCGAGGTCGGTGCAGCTGTGGAGTAACAGGTGGTGGTTGAACATGTACGGGAGATCGTAGACGTAGACGGTGCCGGAGGGGCATTCGTCGGCGGCGGGGCGGCGGGGGAGGCAGAGCGGCGCAATGCGGACGGCGGAGATGATGAAGAGAGGGATCGAGATGGAGGCGAGTGAGATCCATAGATAAGGGTGGGCGTAGAGGAAATTGAGGGGTTTTGACGGTTTCCGCCGCGACTGGAGCTCCGGCGAGTATGCGTGGAGCATAATTGGTGTTTCAAGGTTTTGGTTTTGGAAAAGAATCGAAATAAAGAAATTTACTACTGAAAAAATAATTGAATGGGGCGTTACATTTTAATGGGAAAATGAATTAATTGAATGTGTATTTTTGGAAATCACCTTTTCAATAATGGTAGGAAAATGGAAAAAATAAAAATGGTCCAAGTCTATGACGTTGATAGTATCCAGTTTTCTGCAAATTATACACATAGTGATTGGGTTGATTGACGGAGGTTAGAGCATCCAGAGTGGGACGGATGTCCCGACTGACATCCCGACGGCACTGTCGGGGAACTGCTGGTGAGACAGAAGCTTCACATCATCGGCGGACATGCCGCTGGTTGCCGTGAGGAGGTTGTTTTAGTAAATGCCGGCAAATCGGCTGAGCTGCCTCCTCAGCCGCTCCCACTGTTTCCGGCATTGCTCTCCATCGTAGGCTTCCCACCTGGCGGTTTGAATTGGAGGTAGCTTTGGCTAATGCGCCATCACATTCTGTCGATATGCTGGTTAGCCCCGACGTAGGGATCCTCGACTACAGTGATCCAGGCTTTCGCCAGCGCGACGCACTCCTCTATGCTCCAGGTGGTCCTCTTTCTCCCGCCGACCGCGGAAAGCCGCGGAACTCCGGTGTCCGCAAGCGACGTCCGCGTTGCCGGGTTTACGCCTAATGGCGGACACCCCGCGCGGACGTTCGGCACGCCGGTCCGACGTTACGCCTGCCGCTGCGGATGCTTGATTCAGCTCCAATTACGTATATATATACACTCGAACTTATAATTCTTGAAATAATTTAGCCTTATTCACCTGAACAGGCAATAGATTATAAGAATTTATATATTGTAACGTCAATTAAAATTGTGCATACTAATTTCATCGTAAATAAATTGTGACCCAACAAGATAAACTAAAAATAGAAGGTTTAGTCGATCCAAATAGAAGGTTTGCCTCAAAATCGAATTTGTATATTGACTTGATTAACAATTGTAGTGTTAGAACTTAGAACTGAAACTCTTTTAGCCTCAAAATCGAATTTGTATATTGACTTGATTAACAATTGTAGTGTTAGAACTTAGAACTGAAACTATTTTAGGGGATATTATACTCAGTTTCTAGTCAATAGAATAAATATTATAGTGCTAGTAATGGGTTTTAAAATAATACAGAAAAAAATTCAAAAAAGAAAAGACATCTGCTGTTATAAATAACTGTCTTAATATTTTGGCTTATTTTATGTTTGAGATATCTTCTTTAATAAAGTGGAGACCGGCACGATATGGAAATTAGCAAAAAGGAGTTAATGGGTTTAATAAAGTGGAGACCGACAAAATAGAGTAAATTCTAAAATTCAGCATAATAAAAGTTCCCACATTTTATTCGTACTGTGCAGTTAAGACTAATCATCAAAGAATGCTACTAAGCATGCATAGAATAAAACCGAATCAATTATTTCGCTTTTCGATTGGCTGAAGAAGATTGAAATAGAATAAAAACTCACACTACTATATTTTATATTTATAGTAGAAACTCTAATTTCAAAGAAAAATAAAATAATATTTTTAACAATAAAACTATGCGACCACGTTATAACTAGTCATACACAATTATTTTAATAAATATACATAAAGTAATAATACAAAAAAATGTTTAATACTTTGGCATACTGGATAAAAACTGACTACTAATTTATTTTAGGCAAACTATGTATTAAGTATTAAGTACATCGATTTGTAATTATTTTAATCAGTTTGGCTGGTCACTGATTACTGATTAGTACTAGTATCATTACTTTTGATTCATATAATAGTTTGAATATAACTGTGATTAGCGGCATATCAGCCTTCAATTACGTTCAAACGAAGTTCAAGAAAATAAAACAGTTCGGCCATAGCATTAGCAGGTGTCGCATTTTCATTTGAGGCCGTGTAAAGTTAAGACAAATTAATCAATGCTAAATGTGAACCTAAATAAAACAATTTAGACGCAGGAATTGAATCGAAATACTATTGAATTTGATTTTTCTATCCTGCTTCAAAATTGCATCAACGTCAAACACACCTGTAACTATAGAAAAGTAGGAATATATTGTACTTGGGCATTTTTGGCATATTGAAATTGGATTCCTTATTTGCCGGAAAAAACAATATAAAAACCTACGCCAGTGCGACGTACATGTGTAATGCACTAATAATATAAAATATCCCTTTATTGCAATTACAAGAGAATTTTGTCACAATAGGTATATTCTGTATGAAAATAGAAAAGAGCATAACTCAATCCTTAACTAAAACAGTAATAATAACTTATCTAGTTACCACCTCTATCTCTGATGCTATTTCAACACAAAAGCTTTTAAAAAATTAGGTATAAAAAAATTGACATTTTCCACCCCATACATACATACATACCTTGATTTGCCGGCCTTGACCCATTCTCCTCCTCTCTTCTGTTTGTGACAAAAAATTGGGTAAATGTTGATCTTGCAAAAATGGTCTTCTATCTCATATTGGACTCATTTTGCTCCTTGATTTTCTTAATCACTCCATCAGTAGCAATATCAAATGCATCTTTACCAATCCCATTCCCATCCCCATAGATAAAATTTGGTATCAAACTAATAACCTTCTCCCTCATCCTTCTCACCTCTTCCCTACTATACCCTTCCAACACTTTCCTAATTGACACACCATTCTTAACATCCTTCCAATCTATAAACACCGAAAACCGGTCCGGTTCATCCCCCAAGAACAACTCATACTGATGCTCAATACTCCTCCTCCAGAAGAAAACCGGAATCGAACCGGCTAGCATACAATCGAACGTTGATCTTCTAGTATGCGCATCCCCTCTAGGCTGTAGACAAAAGTCCGACCCCAGGAACGCCTCTTGGATCTCGGGCGTACCCTTGTAGCACCGGGTTCCCGAGCAGTCAACGACGCGACACGACCCCGTCTCGTTGTAGCAATAGCTTAGAAGCAAAGATCTAAAATCATCTTTGATCTTGTTCCGCTTGGCTCCCACAAATGTGAACAAGCTAGTCCTATTGCGAGATGTAACAAAATCAATCCACTGGTCAACTTCCAATTTTGACTTTGGGTGGAATCCGGTGGGGTAGGGAACACTGATCTCACGGTGGTCCCACGGGTCCCGCTCGACCGTGAGCCGCACGATCTGCTTCATCACCGGCATGTAGACGAAGCTGGACCCCCAGTCTTCGTCTCTCTGCCGCCGAAAATCCCACGTCATCCTCCCCAGGAGGATGAAGTGGTCGGAGCCGTTGGATCGCCGCCAAGTGGGCTGATCCTTGAGCCACGTCAGCATGTCCTCGCATTGGTAGTCTCGATCCCTCGCGGTGTAGTTGCGATTAGTGAATAAATACTTCCCCACTGCGACCCCAGCGTAGAAGGGTATGTAGAAGGCCGTAGCGGATTCGGGCTCCGTGGTGCGGCACTCGTGCTTCATGATCCTCTCGTGGTACATGACCTCGGCGGCGAACATGTCGGTCCAGTACCACGAGGGCCCGGGCATGGCCGGGAGGGACGTGGCGCGGGGGCCGAAGCCGCCGTTGGATAGGGTGTTGCACTTGGATATCCACGGGTCTAGATCGCGGCAGTTACGGAGGAGGTCGTCGTTGAAGGCGGGCGGGAGGTCGTAGACGTAGACGAGACCGGCGTCGCATCTAGACGGCGGCTTGAGGGGTGGTGGTGGCGGCGGCGGTGGAGAGGAGAGGATTGAGCGTAGGGAATAGATTTGGAAGAGGAGGAGGATTAGTAGGAGAAGTGAGCATTTGAGCAAAAAAGGTAGGAGGGAATGGATTGTCTTTCTTGGAAACAATTTATCAATCTTGAAGTTGAGATTTTCCAACATTAGGAGGTATGGTATGTATAGCTACAAATAGTGATCAAATGGGAGTTTTTGAGAGAAAGAGAGGTGTTTGGTGAAGAACTTCGACTACCACTACGAATAATATAAAGCAACAATACAAAAATTAAGACTTACTCCAAGTTTAATTAGCTATGTGGAGCTATTTTCATTTTTTAGGTCAACTACCATATAAAAAGAGCGGTGCTATTTAGTAACAATGTGGCTAGCTTGTTATAATTTCGATTCAAATAAAAATCGATTTAGTAGGAAAAAAGTTAATTATGAATATTATAGTCTTCATTAGAGTCAAATTTAGATCTCTCTAGAATAAGTGGAGATGAATAATGATGATTAGAAATTTGAATATTAAATTTATGTAATGCATGGCTTTATTCATAGTCAAGGACGAACCACGAGGGAACACCGATCGAGCTAACTTTTGTTTAAAAAAATAATCTTATGATCGTGGGTGTCATTATAGATCCGGAATAAGGTTTAATTAACATCACTGCTAAAAAAAGTTAATTATTAATAGCAGATAATATATTAAATGTCCAAGGGGTGAAAACGTGGAAGGGTATCTAGTAAACGTAATGATAGTAGGGTCACATTAATTATCATAATTACCAAGCATAATTTAAATTTTAATGTGGGCCGATCATGTGATTAGCATTCAGTGGTTGTCGCGATCTGCGCAAATAACGCAATTAGTTAACTGAGATTTAAATTATAAATTAATTCTCAATCTTCGATGCAACAATATAAATTACTGAAGGAGTAGTAAACTAGTAATAGGGAACACTGCTGCTGTGCCACAAAACGTCACCGTTTTCTCCCCACTTTTGCAAACTCTATCCAAATATACCTGCAACTCAATGCACCAATAAAATCATAGTAATGCATATGAGCAATTTACGTAAACAATGACTGTTAGAATGGAAAGATTTCTTAATATCAATCACGATGATTTGGAAATCAATTTAGAAGATTATAGAAGATTGATAGCATAATTGTAGGAGAATAGAAACCTTCCTTGTATATCAATGTATCAACCTCTATAAGAGGATTATTGTACAATGAATAAAATACACAGTAAAAAGTATCATCTTCTATGTCCCTAATTCTTCTAGTATCGGTTAACATGGTACCAGAGCAGGATGTTTTCCTGTGACTCAGAGAAATCTCATCATCGTCTATACCTTTCCCGACCAATTGTAACCAAAAACTTACCTTTCCCGACCAATTGTAACCAAAACCTGTGAAAAATCAGTAAAAGGATGTCAGAATCCAATGAACACAAAGAGATTGTTACCGACAGAACAGAGACAGAGCAGTTTGCAAGGATGTTTGCAAACTTCATGCGCAGCAGTTTTGCCATGACGAACACAGCAGATGCCAACCCGGAACCGAACCCACCACAGGAGATCGTGGTGGACACCAAGCCGTTGGATATCGGCTACAAACTGACCAGCGAGAATTACTCGTTGTGGGTCGTATTGATGGAGAGAGCCGTCAGTGGCAGGGGAATGATCTCCCACCTCACCGGGCATCCCGCTCCTCCGTCGAAGACTGATCCAGCCTTTGCACGGTGGCAACAGGCGGACCATTGCGTCTTCACGTGGTTGGTTCAAAATATGGAACCAAAGATAGTAACCCGAATCTCCAAACACGCAACAACCAGGGAAGTGTGGAAGAGTCTAGCCGTGACATACTCCAGCGGCGGGGACAGAATACAAGTCTACGATCTCCGCCGCCGAGCAAGCACTCTGAAACAGAAAGGAGAAACGTTAGAGGAGATCTGGACTCAATTACAAGAGATATGGCTAGCAATCGATCAGAAATCACCAAATCCGATGAAGTATCAGGAGGATGTCGAGATCTACGACAATTGTACACAAGAAGATAGAGTGTATCAATTACTCACTGCCCTAGATGACAAGTATGAAAATACTAAGAGGGAAATACTCAAGATGGAACCGTTTCCCTCTTTGGATGAAGCATACTCCGAGATAAGGAGGGAGGATGCAAGGATGAGGGTCCTTCAACCTGCCTACAGCGAGGAGAAGAGCACCCCGCAGGGAGTAGGTGCCGGACTCGCCGTGCGAAGTAGGCCACCCCAATCTCAAAGAAACGGTGGCGGTGGCGGCGGTAATGGCTGGAACCGACGGACGGACGAAGATAGATCTAAAATGGTGTGTACGGTATGTGGTCGGAAGAAGCACACCAAGGAGAACTGCTTCGAAGTGGTGGGTTTCCCAGAGTGGTGGGAAACCAAATACGGCCGACCACCGCCCCATAACTCGAGCAGAGGAGGACAACCGACGCAGGGGAGAGGCAGCGGTCGCGCGGCGGTATCAGTGGCTGGAGACGGAGCGCCCGCCGCCATCGGGGGCAACACCGAGGCCGCACCAACCCGAGGCAACAGCGGCGACCGGCGACAGCCTGAAGAGATGAACGGAGGAATTGCAAGTGCCAATTTGGCAAATCGGGCGAATGAGGAATCGGCGCCGAAAGGAGGTAACAAATTAGGGCTTGATGCATGTTTGCAATCAAGCCCCTCAAGTTTTCAAGTACCATATATTGAACCCCACTGTTTACCTCCAGATCCCTCAACTTTACAAGTCTTGCACATTGACCCCAATATTTTCGAAAATAGAAGTAACACCCCTATTTGTCAAAAAGGAGATGATGTCAATTTTATTTCATGTAAGAATCGTTTTGAAATACTCGGAAAATTGTCAACTGCTTGTGCAGTATCTACTTGTGAGGAAAAAAATGACAGGTGGATCTTTGATTGTGGGGCGACGGATACAATGACCTATGATGCCTCCGACATCACTGAACCCACAAAACCGGGGAAGGCATACGTTCAGACAGCCAGTGGAGAGGTGTCGAATGTTGAGGGAGCCGGGACAGTAAACATATCATCAACATTAAAATTGTCAAATTGTCTCTATGTCCCGTCCCTATCACACAAGCTATTGTCGATTAGCCATGTCACCCGAGAACTTAATTGCTCCTTACTAATGCAGCCCAATTTTTGTCTACTGCAGGATATCAGGACGAAGGAGATTATTGGACGTGGCACTGAGAAGGACGGGTTGTACTACGTCGACGAGATAGCTCAAAAAGGAACCGCGTTGCTGACTCACGGGTCTGCAAATCGAGAAGCTTGGTTGTGGCATCGTCGTCTAGGTCATCCTTCTGCAAGTTATTTAAATTTGTTATTTCCCAATTTTTCCAAGAATTTACATTGTGAAACCTGTATTTTGGCCAAAAGCCGTAGAAAACCTTTGTCAACTCGAGTATGAAAACCTTTTGTAGGGATAATGGGATTCTTCATCAAACCACCTGTCCTCACACACCAGAACAGAACGGTGTAGCAGAAAGGAAAAACCGTATCCTCCTCGAAATGACTAGAGCAATGCTCCTTGAATCCCAAACACCGAAACACTTTTGGCCTGAAGCTTTAGCCACCGCAGCCTACCTAATAAACCGTCTGCCTACCCGAACCTTGGGATTTAAAACCCCTCTGGAAATCCTCTCGACACAGGCTAAAATTCCACAACCTTTGACCCTTAGACCTAGAATCTTTGGAAGCTCCGTTTTTGTCCATATTCCGAAACACGAACGTACCAAACTCTCACCGTGCGCTGTAAAATGTGTTTTCGTGGGGTATGGGGTAAGTCAAAAGGGGTACCGATGTTATGACCCCAAAACCAAACGAATCCATGTCACAATGAATTGTAATTTCTTGGAGTCGGAATATTTTTTCCACCACCTTAGTGGTCAGGGGGAGAGTGACAGGATAGAGGGGGAGAGCAGAAATAGTGACCCACTAAGGTGGTTGCCATTACCAAGCTACCTCACCGCGGACCCACCCGAGAAGGTTGTCGGGACCACCGAGCAGGTCTCAGTAGAACAATCCAGCCAACTCAGTGTCGACGAACAAGATCCTCCCCTGATATCCAATGTAAGTATTCTTCCCATCTCTGATGCTGCTAACTCTGATAACTCGTCCGGAACTAGTAATGAGACAGGGGGAGATGAGTCGCAAGAAGTCTCCAACAACATCTCCAGTGCTGAGGAGGTTACCGTTGATGAAGATACCGGACGGTACATATTGCCACCACGGGCGAACAGAGGAGTCCCACCAAAAAGGTACTCCCCAGAGAAAATTGGCAGGAACGCACGCTATGCTATAGCAAATAGTGCCACCAGTCACTTGTCGGAGATGGCACGAGCATTTGAAGCTGCACTGTGTGAGGAGGAAGAGATACCTTATTCAGCAGAGGAAGCTATGCGACACAAACACTGGAGAGCAGCCATGCAGAAAGAAATGGATGCCCTAGCTCGAAATCAGACGTGGGATAAGAGCAAGCTACCAGAGGGAGTAAGACCAATTGGTTGCAGATGGGTGTTCACAATTAAAAGGAAACCAGACGGGTCCATCGAAAGGTACAAAGCACGGCTGGTAGCAAAGGGGTACACTCAGACATATGGGGTGGACTACGCAGAGACCTTTTCACCAGTCGCCAAGATGAACACAATTAGAGTCCTTCTATCGATTGCAGCTAATCAAGACTGGCCCCTCTACCAGTTCGACGTCACGAACGCCTTTCTGCATGGAGAATTGAAGAAGAGGGTATATATGGAGGCACCGCCGGGGTTTACACAAGGATTCAAAAAGGGAGAAGTCTGCCACCTGAAGAAGACCTTGTATGGACTGAAACAATCACCAAGGGTATGGTTTGGAAGATTCACTGATGCTATGATTTCGTATGGTTTCCACCAGAGTCACTCGGACCATACGCTGTTCATCAAAAGACAAGAAGGGAAGGTAACCTGTTTAATCATTTACGTAGATGATATGATTATTACTGGTAATGATGCAGAGGAAATCAAGAAGTTAAGAGATAGTTTGTTTGAGGAATTCGAGATGAAAGATTTGGGCGACCTCAAATACTTCTTAGGGATCGAGGTGTTGAGATCCAAAAGGGGGATTTTCTTGAGGCAGAAGAAATATATTCTCGACATCCTGGCTGAAACAGGGCTATTAGATTGCAAACCTCCTGACACGCCAATCGGAGTAAATCATGGGCTGAGGGTCGTAGAAGGTGCTGAACGGGCAGATCGTGATAGGTATCAGCGTTTAGTTGGGAAGCTCATCTATCTCTCCCATACTAGGCCAGATATCGCTTACGCAGTCGGAGTTGTGAGTCAGTTCATGCACTCGCCGCAAACTGACCATATGGAAGCCGCGTTGAGAATTGTGAAGTACTTGAAAGGAACCGTTGGACATGGAGTATTGTTCAAAAAGGAAGGACATCTAGAGATAAGTGGGTACACAGATGCAGACTGGGCTGGCAACCCAGTAGATAGACGATCCACCTCCGGCTACTTCACCTTCGTTGGAGGAAATCTGGTAACATGGAGAAGCAAGAAACAGAAGGTAGTAGCACTATCTAGTGCGGAGGCGGAGTTCCGAGGGATCAAGAGTGGGTTGACGGAATTACTGTGGCTAAGAAGGTTGATGACAGAGATTGGCTTTCAACCTCAGAGAAGCCAACTGTATTGTGACAATAAGGCAGCAATAAGCATTGCTGAGAATCCTGTGCAGCACGACAGAACCAAACACGTGGAAGTCGACAGACACTTCATCAAGGAGAAAATTGAGAAAGGAGTCGTGGAATTTCCATTTGTAAGATCAGAAGATCAGTTGGCGGACATTCTCACCAAAGCAGTCAGTTCTAGGAGTTTTGAAGACGCGTTGGGCAAGCTAAGTATTGGTGACCCCACTACTAAGCTTGAGGGGGAGTGTTAGAATGGAAAGATTTCTTAATATCAATCACGATGATTTGGAAATCAATTTAGAAGATTATAGAAGATTGATAGCATAATTGTAGGAGAATAGAAACCTTCCTTGTATATCAATGTATCAACCTCTATAAGAGGATTATTGTACAATGAATAAAATACACAGTAAAAAGTATCATCTTCTATGTCCCTAATTCTTCTAGTATCGGTTAACAATGACTTCATTTAAATAAGGATTAATTAGTAATGAACTACTCATTTCATGGGTTATTTATTTTACTAATTTAAATTTCATAATTTAAATCAGGTTGCATACTTGCATGGTCATTTAACTATTAATATTGTAATAAATTAATGTAATATAGTCGTAGTATTTAAAATTATATTTACATCTTATCGATTTCAATTCAGAGTTTTCAACTACTAATTTATCAAATTTGGAAAATCATTTTTTACATTTAGATTTATTAACCTCTATTAGTATAATATATTAATACTCTCTCTATCCACCATTTAAAGAGTCATTTTGACATTTCGAGTTGTTCACGATTTATAGAATCATTTACTTTATTCCACTTTTAGTATGCGGACCCTATAGTACTAACTTTTTACACTCACAATTCATTATAAAACTAATACTTAAAATGGGTCATGCATTTTACTCACTTTCTCCCTTTATTTTTTACTTCATAAAGTTAAACAATTTCTTAAAATTCGTGTCTAGTTAAAAAGACTCTTTAAATGGTAGACTAAGGGACTATTACACTAAAAAGTCATTAAAAAATTGAAATATAAAATCGAAACGTTTTTTTTCTTAATTGTCTCACAATATCCAAAATAATACTATTAATATGACAAAATCAAACACGATAAGATAACAATCTGACGTTGTTATTTTGACAAATTGATATCATTGTATTTACTGTATTAATCAAAATATGTTGATATATAAAAATAACCTAGTTTTGTTGCATTGTCATATTTTTTTTAATCTTGTTATAGTATCAGTTTCAATTTTAATCATCATATGACAATTGAGAAAATTAAAAATAAATTAGAATTAAATTAATACTAACTCCTTATTGCAATTAATAAGCTATAATTGTGATTTTAAATAATAACGTATTGATATCACATTATTAGTTAAAATATTTTTAAATGATAAAATTTTAATTACTAAAAATCACTACTCCACTATTCAACAAAGTATTACTACTATATCAACAAATTATTAATTAATTCTATTTCTTTAGCGGTGGTGTGGAGTGTGGACGGTAGAAATGAATAGAGCAAATGTAACTTAAATCATTGATTAAATAAATTATGGATACTACCAAATAATGTAAAAGTTGGAAGGGCGACGTGCGTCGCGGCTGATTTAAAGGTGGATACCTCAATGTCATAAAACAAAATTAGATTAAACAAATTTGAGAAAGAAAATAGAAAAAATAATAGGTTAGTTGTTGAAAACTGCGATGTTTTTTTATATTAATCTAGATGATTAAGCATTAAATATCGTGTTAATGTGCAGTTTTTATATATGTCGGTGCATCAGCCATCATGGGATGACGCGCATATAAAACCATATGTATACTTAATTATAGTTAATGTTTGATCTTTAATATTTTTCAATTTACAGTCTTAATCTTAATTTAAATTATTTGATAGCTGTACTTTAGACAAAATTTATACTTATAATACACTACAAACAACAATAACAATGTCTAGTTGGCTACAATTTTATTTTTTTTCAAAATGAGTACTATATTCTTTATAGTTTAATTCAATTTGTTTACTTATTTTATTCTACGTAGCAATTAAATTATCACATAATGTTTTCTATTTAAGTGGATTTCTATTTTCTTTTGTTACAATTTCATTCTAATATCAGCAGATGAGTGGTCGTCTTAATCTGTTCATCATTTTTGCCCTTGGAGCTGAAACAAAACTCACGAAACGTCATCGTATTTATTCTTAGCATTGTTCTTCTCTTTATAATCTCTTCACGTTATTATTTCTATTTTAAATTGAATGAAGCCAGTCAATTTGACATTTTGAATATTTACAAATATTTTTACTGTCTTTTACCTTTTATAATTTTTTTTTTGCATGAGCCATTAGATCAGGTCTTATCTTAGGGTTTATGTTTTGTTATATTATAGAGTATGCTTTTGCTTTTAACTTTAAAAGACGTGGGTTGCTTTTTAATAATAAATCAGGAGTACACTAATCCAAATTTTTGAAATTAAAATATTTTTCATTAATGTTTGGTGTTCTGATTCATTTGATTCTATTTCTTTTAAGAATATATATAGAATCAATGAAGTTAGAACGCCAAATTAAAACTTAATGGACAAAATTTATATGAAATAAAGAATTATATGTAAATAGTTTATAAAGTTAATTCATAAAGAAAATATTAGGTGACACTTTAATTGCTATATAGATTAAAATAATTAACAAATTAAATTAGGCTATTAATAATATAAAATTTTAGATTCATTTTGAAATAAATAAAATTTAGACGATTTGAATTGCTCAAATTAATGAAAGATATTTTGCTATAAATGCCTAATCATGATATGCGATTAAGAATTCAAAACCTAACAATTTAAATTAATGCCACGTATTATTAAATTGAAAATAATTAAAAAAAAGTAATTATATCATTTTAACATAGCATTTCATATTATTCCCTCCTCACTTCTAGCATAGGATTTCAAAATTGTTATGGAACCAATTTTGTCCTTTAAAAAAAACTCAACACTTTATATTTTCTTACAAAAAAAGTAATAGCAATATCAAAGGCATTGAGTAAACACTGATCTTGCATAAAAAAGGCTTAATTCTACCTTATGTTGGGCTTATTTTGATCCTTGATTTTCTTAAGCACTCCATCAATAGCAATATCAAAGGCATCTTTACCACTCCCACTTCCATCCCCATAAATAAAATTTGGTATCAAACTAATAACCTTCTCTCTCAACCTCCTCACCTCTTCCCTACTATACCCTTCCAACACTTTCTTAATCGACACACCATTCCTAACATCCTTCTGATCTATAAACACCGAAAACTGATCTGGTTCATCACCCAAAAACCACTCATATTGATGCTCAATACTTTTCCTCCAAAAGAAAACCGGAATCGAACCGGCCAGCATGCAATCGAACGTCGATCTTCTAGTGTACGAATCCCCCCTAGGCTGCAAACAGAAGTCCGAGTCCAAGAACGCCTCCCGGATCTCGGGAGTCCCACCGAAGCACCGGTATCCTGAGCAGTCGACAGCCCGGCACGAGCCCGACTCGTTGTAGCAATGGCTAAACAGCAGGGCCCTAAAATCGTCCTTCATCTCTCGCTTGGCTCCCGCAAATGTGAACAAACTTGTCCTATTGTTAAGACTCGTCACAAAATCAAGCCATTGGTCAAGCTCCAATTTTGACTTGGGGTGGAATCCGGTGGGGTAAGGAACACTGATGTCGTGCTGGTCCCACGGGGCCCGCTCTATCGTGAGCCGCACGATCTGTTTCATCAACGGCATGTGGAGGAAGCTGGTCCCCCACCCGTCGTCTCTCAGCCGCTGAAAGTCCCACGTGGGCCTCCCCAGGAGGATGAAGTGATCCAAGCCGTTGGATCTCCGCCACGGAGGCTGATCCTGGAGCCACGTCAGCAGCTCCTCAAACAGGCGATCGCGATCTCTATATGTGTAATTAGTGGACAAGTACTTTCCCAGTGCGACCCCAGCGTAGAAGGGTATGTAGAAGGCCGTAGCGGATTCGGGGTCCGTGGTGCGGCACGCGTGCTGCATGATCCTCTTGTGGTACATGACCTCGGAGGCGAACATGTGGGTCCCGTACCACGACGGGGAGGGGATGGGGGTGAGGTGGGGGCCGAGCCCGCCGTTGGGGGGCTCTTGGCAGCGCGAGCTCCATGGCTCGTAGTAGTGGCAGTTGAGGAGGAGGTCGTCGTTGAAGGCGGGCGGGAGGCCGTAGACGTAGACGAGGCCGGCGCCGCAGATTGTGGGCTCCAAGGGTTGAGGAGAGTAGAGAATGGAACTTAGGAAGTACTAGTATATATGAAAGAGGAGTAATATTAGCACTAGGGAATGGATTCTATATCTTGGATATAGTTCGCTAAACATCAACATTGGGATGTATAGATACACCTACAAATAATGAATATCACTTTTTGAGAGAGGAGAGTATTATGAATAAAATGAAATTACGGGGTTAATCATCGTCACATCATGGGGTAGCATGTACTATTATAGATGCAGCAGAATAAGAAAAATAGTCCATTTTCATTTTAATCGTGGGTATCATTATAGATCCGGAATAAAGTTTAATTAACCTCCCTGCCAAAAAAAAAGTCAATTACTCTCTTAATGAGTTAATTCCCAATCTTCGATGCAACAATAGTATACTAGTATAGTAGTATAATGTAAAAGATGGAAGGGCGACGCGCGTCGCGGCTGATTTAAAGGCGGAGATCAAATTATTGGATACCTCAATGTCATAAAACAAAATTAGATTAAACAAATTTGAGAAGAAAACAGAAAAAATAATAACCAATAAAATGAGAATCATGACGGATTAACCTCATAAGTCTTCATCAAAACATAACCAACGTACGAAGCAAAAAGAAGCATAAAGTATTGAGTTGAGAGGTTAGTATGTTAGACATCAATTCTAACTAGTAGCATCATCATCAGTAGGAGTGTGACTTGATTGTTGGGGTTGCTTTTTTTATTTATTTTAATTAGAGCATCTGTAACGCCATGGGCCGGGCCGCAAATCGTGAGTCTCGGCCCGTCCCATGCATTACACGGAAGGGCGGCACGGCTCAGGCCCGTCCCGGGGCCGCGTTCCCGGCCTGGGGAGCGTCCCGCGTCCCGGCCCGGGACGGGGTTGCACGGTGACGGGCCGCATGTCCCGCGTCCCGGCCCAGCGTTACACGCTCTTCGGGCCGGGCCGCAAATCCAATTTTTTTTTAATTCGATGTCTATAAATACGAGCTTGCGTTCCATCCATTTCAATCCCGCGTTCCATTTCAATACTCTATTATACCCTTTGTTTCGGCGCCAATGGATTGGTTCAACGGCGATCAACGTGAGATGGAGGAGTTCGTTAACTCGAACAATTGGTACATACCGTCGTCGCAACCATCGCAGACACAACCTAGTCCGGGTTTCTTGTATTTTAAATTTGCTTCGTCTAGTAATGTAATGTTAATTTCTAATGAACAATGCATTTTCTCGGTTTCAATTGTTCAACGAATTGCGTTTACGAGTTAAATAGGTTGGAGTTGCGAATAGTGTCATTTATTAGTTGCGGCCCGGGCCGCAACCTGCAGGGTTACAGCAGTTGGGGCCTGGGCCGCAACTGTAGAGGAATGATGACGTGGAGGGGACTTAGGGCCGGAAATGGGGACGGGGTTAATGATGCCCTTAGCTAACTTCCCTGGTGACCTCAGACTTTGTAAGTTGGGGTTGCTTGGACATAAACCGTTTCATCATCTCTTCCATCTCCAGTTTTTGCTCGCGTCTTTGCTTAAGCAAATCTTGTTGCATTTTTACCTATCATCCTCTTTTTCTTGTCGAGCTTGCCTCCAAGAACGTCATCTATAAAAATCTTGCTCAAATTTGGATGGCCACCTTTCGTTGCAGCAATAGCTTACTTTCGTCTAAATAAAAAGAAAAAATTTATACGTGTGAAATCAGCATTCGAGGAATATCAAGCTTATAGTTGATATTAGTTTAAGAACAACTTTATATGTGTTGAATTCATTTAATTTTATCACACTATTAAATATTTCCTCCGTCCCACAAGAATATGCACTTTCTAATTTTAGAAATTCTTTTACGTCTAAATTTACTTTTTCTTTCTACATCTCTCTTACTTTACTAACTGTGCATTAAAATTCATGTTCAACCAAAAAGTACATATTTTTATTGACCGAAGGAGTTCACCATATGACAGTTAACTTTGTTCCCTACACCTTAAGGAGACTTAAGACCTGAACAGCCCTTCGCCTCAATCAAACAGATATTCAGACCTCTCTCTCTCTCTCAAACACACACACACACACATGGCTTGCTTTGTTCAATTCTTGGTGCTGCTTCCTCCCATTCTACTAATTTCAAAAGCCACCTCCCTAAGGTCACTTGAACAATTTCTCACACTTCAAGGTCTAAATTTCTAAACATTGGCATGGTATGTGTGGTAGACCGCCCACAAATGATCTGTTTTATGAAAGGGTCATTCATATATTTTTATGCTCGTTGCCTTATTATAGATCTATTCTTATTTCTTAATTTGATCAACAGTTAGGTGCACACCATATAAAAATGAAGTTTGAGAAAAAAAAAATTGTTCTTTTGATCGTGGGTGTCATTATATATGGGGAATAAGCTTTAATTAACATCCCTGCGATCAACGTTGACGAGTCCATAATCAGAAAAAAACAAAAAAAAAAAAGAAAAAAAAAAGAACCCAAAAACCAGAGAATCAAGTTGAAAGAAGTGGCCCATATAAGGACATCATCACAAGTCACAACCACATCAAAATGAGCACTAGTATAATGTAAATTCTAAATGTGTTGATCCTTCTAAATGTGTTGATCCTTAAGGTTAATGTACTTGTGAGGATCAACAAATGACTTATTGGATTCAATGGATATCAAGTATTTTATTGGTGTCTATACTTACAATTTATATAGCATCAAAGCCATAATCCAGCGAACCATAGCTCATAAATCATTCTCCAATTTAAGCCACATATGTTTTTGTCTAAGGGCCTCTCTCTGAGTTGAGACTCCCTCCTTCGCTCCTACAGCAACACCTGCCCCCAATAAACTTGCTGGAACAAGCTCCAAAAATGCGCAACAAATCATCAAAACTGGACTAGTTCAAGTACAACACAAGCATGCATGGATAGATAGCTACACTTACCCTTGATCGACCAATTTGAGTAATCTGCTCTGATACTCGCTGCCTGTAACCTAACAATGCATGATAAAACTCCCCCTTCACTTATAAGCTAGACAATGGCAACATATCTGAATCTTGGGCAGTGTATGAGAGTTGAGGAAGCACTTGAAAACGTTCCAAAGCAACTTAAAATCAGGCATTCACAGTCATCATCTCAGATAGTGCCTGCGAAATTTCCACAAAAAAGAGTATATAAACTCTTTGTCAAATCCTCCACATGTTGTGAGGCCTATATAAAGACACATAGCTTGAACATCCAGAATGGTGATGCTCCTGTTAATGTGTTTGTTTGCAGGGGAAGGGATCCTGATTTTGATTGTCTTCTCATACTTCTATGTTTGGTGCTTGACGAAACGTTTGTGTTTGATGACCTTCATGACCCTTTCCATGTCGAGCTTCCCCAATCTCTCAATGCAGATAGGTCTTCCCAACCTGCCTACGCCGTGGTCGCTTCACTGACCTTAATAAATTATAAATAACCTTGAGGATCATGGTTCATAAATAAACCGCCTGCATTTAGAACAATGTGCCAAAATATAAGAAGAAAATAACTGGCTTTAAAAGTTACATATTTGACTTGAGATGCTTCTAATTTATAAGACATGATATTAATTATTAAACAAAAACAGAAAATATAGTGATTTGTTTCTCTCAACAAGAGAAACTATAGTTTTAGTAAGAAGGTGTTGCAGTGGTCCAAGACCAAGATTCGAGAACTAAAGCAGACATTGTACAATGTTCTGAAAAATTAAACAATCAGACAGAAATCAGTAAAGACAGTTTTTGAGCAGCCCAAAGACTAGGAGAAATACATTTTGATTTCCAGTTTTTACCAGGAAGGAAGTGCATAAAGGAAGTTTACAAACAAAGCTGAATACCATGACCACACAATATTAAAGAAGTATGGAATCATACCAAAAGTTGGTTTGGCAGAATCAAAAGAATAAGTCACCCCAACATTTGTTAATGGCTGCTTCAGTTCTCTTTGGTTTACAGATCCCTCGAATTACCTTGTCCCAAGTGGAGGCCTTTGGCTGAAGAAAATTTTGAAGCATCACTTGTATAATATTAGAAGCTCCAATTATTCTGTCACATTTTTGTAGCCTTAGAACAAGCTCATCTAGGAACTCTCCACCATCTAGAGGTGGATCAAGCTTTTCCCTAAAAGCTGTCAGGAAAAATTTGCAGGTAACTGAATCAGGATCACAGCCTTCACTTAACATGCGATTCAGTATATCCATGGCATGGGGAATGCTGCCCTGTTTGCACAAGGCATTGATGATTATATTGTAGGTGATTACATCAGGTTTGGAGTCAGATGCTTTGTATAGCATCTCATTAAATAAGCTCAAACCCTGTTCTACTAAGCCAACATTGCATAGACCATGAATCATGGAACTATAAGCCACAACATCGGGTGTAAGTCCTTTAGCCAGCACCTGCTTCCATATCACCAGGGCATTTTCCAACTTCCCATTCTTGCAGAAACCATGAATAAGCACACTGTAACAAACCTCATTATCCTCGTAATCCTTCTCAACCATATCTTTCCATAGAAGAACTGCCTTATCACAGTCTCCGGCCTGAAAGAAGCCATTCATCAGGGAGCTGTATGTATGTGCATTTGGCAAGCAACCCGCATCAATCATTTGGGAAAAATACTCTTCAGCTTCATGGGGCTTTCCGTCTTGGCACAGACCATCAATAACAACACTATACACAACTGTATTTGGTTTGCATCCCTTCTCTAACATCTTGGCCCACAGTTTTAGTGCCTCATCTGATTTCCCCTCTCTGAACAACCCACTAATAATGGCAGAATAAGCATACTCATTTGCTGCATAGCCTCTTTCCTCCATTCCCCGTAACATGTTTAAAGCATCAGTAACTGGTCCCTTCTTTACTAGTCCATTTATTATGGTTCCATAAGTGATGTCGTTTGGCTTGAGCTTATTTGACAACATTCTGCTCAAAAGACTGACTGCCTTGTCTAGCTTTCCTTTGAGACACAGCCCATGTATGAGCGTGTTGTAAGTAACTTCATTCGGAACACAGCCTTTGAGGAACATATTATCAACTAGCTTAGCGGCCCGGGCCAAATCCCCCTTCTTGCAAAGCCCATTGATTAACACATTGAATGTAGGTGGAGTTGGGTCACACCCTTCTATTTGCATCTCATCCAACAAAGCCACAGCATCATCAATCCTATCCTCTTTACACAAACCATCCATGAGAGTGCAGTAAGTATATGTATCAGGCTTACAATGGAAAGCAGGCATCTCCCTAAACATATCTACAGCCCTACCAACTAATCCCAATCGACACAGCGACTTGATGACTAAATTAAACGTTAAACCATTGGGAGAAATATGCTTTTTATTGTTAAGAACATAGTGATACAAGTCCAGAGCATCACGATACAATCCCTGCTGAATAATGACATTAAGAAGAGAGTTAAAGGACTTAACAGTTGGCAAGCAGTTGTATTTATCCTCCATGCTATTGAACAATTCAACAGCTTTACGATGGAGACGTGCTTTGCCATGAGCCTTGAAGACTAGGATGAAAATTTTCTCAGAAAAGGCTCTGTTTTCGCGCTTCATCCGTTGAAAGATAAGCTCCAAGGCCTTGAAATCACCAGACTGGGCATGGTGTTGAATAAGGGAGTAAAAGGTGGAGTCACCCCGCGTGTAGGACCCAGACTTGTGTGTGTCGCTGAATATTGAGTCAGCAATTGGTTCATTCAAGGAGCTAGCCACAGAGAATAAGCGATGGGTTAGGAATCGACGTAAGAGCTTACATGTAGACAACTTTCCGACAGGCATTCCGACTATTTCCACCTGGTACTGATCACACACATACATCAATTAGATTTTGGTTTTTCGACCTTCAAGTTAAAGAAGAGAAATGGGGATAAGTTCCACACTGAATTTGCGACGGGGGTGGGGGGGATTTCATTAAGTTTTTACAAAAACAACATATATATGCTTAACTCAATCATATTGCAGAACACAAAACCAAAACATGGAGGTCATTTTAGATCCCATTAAATCAGTCCAAGAAGTTTGACTATAGATAGGCTGATCATCTTGATGCTGTATGTGACGACAAATGATATTTTCCCAACATTAACAAGTTGCATGAAGTTTAGGCCTAGTTTTTATATTCACCGTCATAGTAATGCACCCGGAAATATTTATATTTTGTAGGCTATTTGTAGTCATAACTGAGCATCAGCATTTAGGCATAATTTTTTTGTTGGTCTTAATCTTATGGAAAAAACAATTACTACTTGGCAACCAAAGGAAGCTTTGCTAAGAGCATTTAAGCTCGAGCTTTGTATAATCTATAGTGGTTATCTCGGTAAACAGGATTAGCATCAATTATCATCCAACATCGAAAGCAAGAAATGACATGATGGATTCAGTGGAAGAATCAGACTGGATGTGTAAAGACATGGTTGTTAAAACAGAGATATAAACTTGATATCTGTAATTAAAAAAACAACCTACCGCTTTCACAGAGACTACAGGGCATAAATTATCGAACTTTGCAAATTTTTTGGCGTAGTTGGTGTCAAAACAACTGAACATTGCATTATTCCTTCTATGGAATCCAAGCTTTGAGAAAATGGAATCAGGAACATTGTTCGTCAGATTACCCTTCACAATTTCTGCACATTTATAAGTTTAATCATCACCACATAATAATAACATAACAATGCTGAAACCGCGAGTTCGCATAGCTGGTAGGATTCGGTAGAATAATCTGAATAAGTAGGATTCGGTAGAATAATCTGAATACTCTGTTACCGATAATCAATACTAACATCCTAGCTAGTCAGTCACAGAAAGTATTCTAAAATTGAAGCTGAAATTGCTTGTGCGTGTGAACAATAAAATGTAAGGTTTGAAGCTTACCGTCTCTACACACTTTCACGCCGGCAGCGGGTTGCCTCGACTTTTTACGCGCGTGTAGTATATCGGAAGAAAAAATGGCGGAGGAGGTGGAGAAAGGCGACAGGTCGAGAGGAAAAGCTAGGACTCTGCTGCGGCGGAGAAAAATTGAATTCTTCAATGATGTGGTGGAGTGAACCAATTGAAACGAAGACGGCATGGAAGCTCTGTGTCTGCTCCCAATTAAGCTTTCACACACTCACACAGTGGCTGTGGTGAAAGAGAAAGACCCCATTTGTTTGGAAATTACATTAGTGGGCCGTTCTCATCAAAATTGGGCTGTCACGATCTTATCCCAGAAATAGTATTATTTGGGCCGAGGCGTATTTAAATAATTACATGGCCCTTTAAATTATCAGTGGTAAGTAGGCGTACATTGTACCTCGGTGATACGTCGTTTAAGATCACTTTGACAAACTTAACAATGAATTTAATTCACAATTATTTACGATTAATTTTAAGAGTATAAATCGCCCTATAAACTTTTAAATTTCCGACAAATTGTGGTTTTAAATATCAGCTTTAAAATCTATTTCTAAACTATCGAATTTGTTCTGATTTTGCAAACAACTATTAATTTATTTAATTTTGTAATCATTTTATTGAATTGTTTTGATTTTGTAATTAATCAAGATTTTGGCGCTAACATAACATAATGACTTGCTTACGTAGCGCTATCGGACGTAAACTAAAATGGTATCACATTGTAGGCGACAAAAGGCATTGTATTGTACTTAGTAAATTAACTGATTAAATTTGTTGAATTATAGTTTATTATTAAGAAAGAATGGAATGGAATATAGAAAAGAAGAAACGGAAAATTGAGAAACAAGATGAAAGTGAATACAAAAATGAATTTATTGAATTTAGTACTAATATGAAGTCGTTTCGGTGCCTACAATGTGATGTCATTATAATTGACGTCTAATATTACCATTTACGTAAGTCATAAAGCTTATATTAGCGTCAAAATCTTGATTGGTTGCAAAATTAGAATTTTAGTCAGAGTTGAAAATTTTACAAGACAAATACTCTTTCCGTTTACTCCCACTTACTTTATTCTCTCCACTTTATTAATTTTCCACTCTATGCTCTCTACTTTTATCTCTTTCATATTTTTTTATATATCTACTTAACACAATAAATATTCATTTCTTAAATTTTGTACCGAAAAATTCCGTCTCAATTATGAGAGAACGGAGGGAGTATCTCTTATTAGACAAAACATTGTACACTCATATAGTGTCTTAAGATGTGTATATTTGCACAAATATCGTGTACTAGTACGATAGTTTCTCATCTTAATTTACCTGCATTATTCCATCTTATCTTTTTTAATAAAGCTAGAAAATTTTATTCTTACGTAAGATTACTTAAGACTATTTTATATATAGGTAAATAAATATTATAAATTTAAAGATTGCACATGATAGAATTTGAGACATTTGGCCTCACACATTAATTATTGGATCAACTCATGCATAACTTAAGTCCTTGATATGAACGTACGGAATGAGGGACTTTTTTTTTGCATTTTCTTTGTATTTTCATTCAGTTATTTTCTTTGTATCTTCATTCATTTATATCAAGCGAATTAATAGAATGAAATATATTCATTTATATCAAAAAGGACCTTTGATATAGATGTGCACTGCATTTAGGCCCTAATAGTATAGGTAGGCTGATACATCAGTAAAAGCGTTAGACTATCCGCAACGCTGTCATTTATTCGTCTATTTATCGTCCCTTAAATTACTATTCACGGGTCCACTATACTTTTTACTCCATCTCTTAACTAAGGGACAGAACCTGCAACCCTCCATCTCTTATCCGTCTCTTAACCGTCCATTAAATTACTATTCATTCAATTTCATTTTTTATTTTAATTTCCAACAAATTCAATTAATAAAAACACATTACAACATTACATTCTTAAAACAATAAAACAAAACATAATTAAAAATCCTAAAAAAATTAAAAATACATAATTTAATTTCCTTCGCCAAATTTTGCCCAAATGTGTTCCATTAGATCATCTTGGAGTTGGGCGTGGGCGGTAGAGTCACGTGTTCCTGCCCGAATAGACAATTGTTCTTGTGTAGACGGATGCACTCCACTTTGAGGCTGACTACTTGCGGCTGAGCTTCCGGGGGCTTCAGGATCGAACCAATTTCCCGCCTCGGGTCCTTCGTCTTGGACAATCATGTTGTGCAAGATTATGCACGTATACATGATGTCGACCATGCTCTCCATGAACCACGTACGAGCCAGGGCTTTGATAATGTTGAAGCGCGTTTGGAGAACCCCGAACGCCCGTTCCACATCCTTCCGAGCAGCCTCCTGCTTCTGCGCAAAAAGAGTCTGTTTTGCGTTCACAGGCCTGGTGCACGTCTTCACGAAGGTTGGCCACTTTGGGTAGATGCCGTCGGCAAGATTTTACCCAATTTTATAGCGCCGGTTGTTAGCGGTGAAGTTGATGGTCGGCGCTTTACCATCCAAAACTTCGGTAAAGAGGTCGGATTGGTGGAGCACGTTTATGTCGTTGTTCGAGCCGAGGACCCCGAATTACGCATGCCAGATCCATAGCCGGTAGTCGGTGACAGCCTCGAGTATAACGGTGGGGTGGGTGCCTTTGTGGCCGATCGTGTACGACCCCCTCCACGCCACCGGGTAATTCTTCCATTGTCAGTGCATGCAATCGACGCTGCCAAGCATCTGGGGGAATCCGTGCACTTCTTCGTGAAGGCGGAGCAGGAACTGGCAATCTGTCGGTGAAAGCTGCCCGGACGCATTTGCAGAATTGGATCAAGCACATTCTCCCAGTGCTTTCTCCCATGTGGAGGTATTCGTCGAACACATACGCGGTTTGTCCAGTCGCAAGCTGACGGATTGTTGCAGTACATTTCTTCAGCGTCGTGTGGCTGGGACGGCTGACGGCGTCGAACCTTTCTTGGAAGAACTCTTCCCTGGCTGCCAATGTATTTGCGATGAGGAGAAATAGCGGTCGTCGCATGCGGAAACGGCGACGGAAGTAGGTATCTCCCCACACGGGTTATCGCAGAAGTAGTCGTGGACTAACCTTGCGGCGACTTCCTCCCAGTTACGATGGATGTAAGTCCGGGAGCGTCTTTGGGGCGGCGCGGCTTCCTCCGCCTCCCGGCGTCGATTTTCTTCAAGTGATTCTTCCACTATTCGACGCATTTGCTCATATGGATCCATTAGATCGATTAAATTTGGGGGAAGAATAAAAGAGATGATTTGAGATGAAAATTGGAGTGGAAAGAGAGATGATTTGAGAAGAGTAGATGTGTGTTTGTGTGTGAAATGAGGATGAAATAGAAGTATTTATATAGTTTAAAAAAAAGGAAAACGGTCGAAAAGGGTAATATTACCGTTTTTGAATTTTTAATTTTTTTATTCAAATTTTTTATATAAAAAATGATTTATTGCGTCAGCGTGACGAAACACACTCGCGGGCCGGCGAGTGGGCGTCACGCATCGCCCAGGAGCGCGCCACGTCGCGCAAGCGCGTGGCGAGACAGCTCGCGGGCTGTCTCTGCGTGACGAGGGTTCCGGCGAAATGGTGACAGGACGGGACGCTGCAACGTGACCCGCGCCCGTCTCCTCACGGGGGGACGGGACATGAGCCACCCGCGTAACGCGTTGTGGGTGGCCTTATTGCTCCTAGGCAATAAATGGTTAGAAGGATTAGACAAATCAAGTCATCCTTATTGCTCCTAGGCAATAAATGGTTAGAAGGATTAGACAAATCAAGTCATGTTTTTACAATTAAACGTACTCTATATTTAATTATTCTGTGCTGATTTATATTTTCTTTTTCTTCCTCCATGTGGAAACTAGAAATGTTAACCATTTTCCCAATTAATTAATCGAATTGTGGGTTTTTTTCATGAGCAGATTCTTGTTAAACAGTATATACTATACTGGTATTGCTGCAATCGATAATAGTGAGGTGTAGGTGTAGCCTTATAATGTACTGAATCTGAACTTATTGTGAAATCAACTTCTCTTGGTAGGACTAATTAATGACATTAGTTTACAGTTGAGAATTTAGTGAAGACTTGCCAGCATACAATCAATAACTGGATTTTACTATCGCCATCATGGAACTTGTCTTCATTTATTTTCTATAGCCAAAACTTTATACTTTCTCCAAATTTTCAATTGGTACTCTACATGTTTGAGCTTGAGCACAACTAATGGCACAATACAATACATAAACGTTCATACCACTATTAATCAATTCATAAGATGTAGTAAATGAAATCGAAAAACAAAAAGAGAGGCGGGCAAAAACCATCAGTATTAGTAATAAGTAATCAATAAAATTAATGAGCCTTAATAAAGTAGTAGCACATGACAGACAGAAGGAAAGCAATGAACAATACAAATGAAGAAAAGCCTGTCTCTCGCTCTCAAATCTCTACCCAAGCACAAAGAATCCAATACAGCCCCATGATGTCTGACATATATAATTCACATATAAATATGCTAAATTATGGTGCTCATAATGTGCATGTGGTCAGATGGGCCCTGTCGATATAAATAAAAATAGCAAATAAACAAAAAAAGAATGAAGTTTCTAGAACAACATCCACCCAGCCACGGAGGCCATTGCAAAACTCGCCAACACCTTCTTCACGCTCATCAATTTCTCCACCCCACTCTGCAATAAGTAACCACCATCAATTTCTCAACAAATTTGTCTTTATAATTTTTAATTCACACAACTACTATTCTTCTATTTTAACCATGGATCTTAGATTTGGAACCCATTTTTCTAACTAGTACGTACACCGACATCTACTTTTACAAATTACTCCATTTTAATGTACTGTTTATTATTATTATGTGACAAAAGAGCAAGTTTAATCTCAAATAGTGGCAGAGTTCTCTTACATTACCCAAAAAATAAAACAAATCTAGTGTTTCCAAATCTAACTAACAAGGCAAAATTCTAGTTCGATTTGGGACCACTAAGACACAATACAATGCACCGACACGGCTCACGTTTAGTAAACACTCCCAATCACCGATATTTTAAGCACGAGTCATAATAAAACAAATTTAGTGTTTCCAAATCTAACTTCTAAGCATAATGCTGCATAGATCTGAAAAATCCAGACAGTAATGACTTAAACTATACTAATTAATTACCATTTATTATATGTTGTATGGGTAATTTAGTTGGTTAATTAGAGCAGCAGATGTATAGTTTAAGCTTAAATGCACGAAAAAGAGCGCATAATTTCCAGATCTGAAATGTACCAAATCGCCAACTGACACAGGGCCGGGGGCAAAGGCGTCGGAAGGTCCGGGAGCTCCGACCGGAGGCGCTGGTGGTCCGGCGAGCTCAGGAGCCGGAGCGGGGGCGGCGTGCTTCTTGCTTTTCTTCTTGCTCGGTGCCGGCGCCTCAACCGGAGCCTCAACGGGAGCCTCGGTGGGAGGCGAGGAAGCGGCGGGGGGAGTGGCGGCGACCGGGGCGGGCGACGGCGGCGACTTGGCTGGGGGAGTGGCTGTCGGCGGCGAGCTCACGGGAACTGGAGCTGGCGGCGAGCTCACTTGCGGCGGCGGAGCGGCGACGACGGGAGGCGAAGCCAGTGGAGTTGAGGCTGGAGGAGTTGAGACAGCTGGGGGAGTGGCGACGGGGGCGGCGGCGGGAGCGGGGGTGGTGGGCTTGGAAGGGGGGGTGGCGACGGGGGAGGCGGCGGGAGGGGTGGAGACCTTGGCGGCGGAGGGGGAGGCGGCGGGGGCGGAGGAGGGGGAAATGCCGCCGACGCTGGCGACGAGGCAGATGAATGCTAGTAGAATTGCGGTTCCTCTGTCCATAGCTGGGTTTGGAGAGAGAGAATTTGGAGTGGGAAGAAGAGGTGAGAAGAGTAGGCGGTGATGAGGGTGAGAGAGAGAGTGAGTGAGAGTGTAAACTATAAATAAAGGAGAAATTGAGAAAGGAAAGAGAGTGGAAGAGTACATTGTGTGGAGATTAAAGTCATTAAACAGAGTGGAATTACCTGATTAGCATGTGATTAGGTTCGGACCCGCCATCTCACCAACGGCTCTTTTCCGCGTTTTTCTAATTGTTTATTGCTCCTATGCTCCATAATTTTTATCATTGCTTCATTTTTTTGACTAACTACGAGTTGTAGTCGTACTTTTTTAAAACTTACTGCAAAACAAATTACTCCGTTAAAAACTCTTAGCTCTGAAACTGAACTATAATAATTAAAATACTTTGATATTTAATTAAAAATAATAATAGTAGTACTCCTTAGGCCAAAAGTTTAAAATATAAGTTCATCATAACGTGATCTTTAAAAATTGACAACCAATTGGTGACCAAAAATCAAGTTTATTAAAATCTATTAATTAAAGACGATCAACTAATGTATATAAAAAGTAAGATTGTAATAAAAATATAGAATTATAGCTATAATTTCTTTAAATAACATTAATAACGATTCCAACTAAACAATTAACTGTAATAGCAGCACCGCTAATTTGAGAGATGACCCATTTCAATTTTCAATATAATATCATACGTTACATTAAACAATCCCAAATACAAAAATCTCCGTAATTTGAGGCAATGACTTCATAAAAGTTTTCTATCTACTAGCAAAGACAAAAGAAACAAATTATCAACCATCAAATTTATGTTCTTTTTATCTACAATGCAATATGACAGTTGCCACCGACTCATATTAACCGATTTTACATTTTACATTCTTATTCAAAAAAATTAATATTTTTATTTAATTCTCTATGCTTGTATTTTCTATGAACTTTGAAATTACATTACCCTTTGAAATTAATATTTTGCCTAAATTATAGGGAAATCAGTCCATAAAACCATAAACTTTGCCTAAAATTTTGTATTTTCTATGAACTTTGAAATTAGGAAATATCAAACAAAATGCAAAGTTTGTGATATTATAGATCAATTTCTAAGTTTATGGAAAATACTAAAATTTAGGCAAAGTTTATAGTTTTAGAGACCAATTTCCTTAAATTATACTCTTACATAGAAAAAGAAAGGTATCTCGTAAAAATAGTAGTACTCCATACTTCTATTTAGTACTATCTTTTTCTCTAACATGGTGGTCCTCAATATTAATTAACATATTTTTAATAAATTGTTTTCTAGTTCTTTCATATTTAAAGTATTAATTATGAAGTAGATTAAAACTTGTACCGCAAATAATTTTAATTTTACGTCGGAGGCGGTAGTAATAAAATCTCATTTCTAACAAAGAAATTAATTGTTTTAAATGACATATGTATAAAAAATTATTAGCAAATGAAATTGAGAAATGAAGTAATATTATTACCCAAAAAGAGAAAAAATCCAAATAAAGGAATCCTATGTCTGTAAACACAGCTAGAGTTATACACAAACACAGCTAGAGTTTGTGATTGATTTAGCTGGAGTATATATACGTTACAGCTGGAAATGTATGAGTGGTGGGTCCATTGCGCGGCGATGATTAAGGCTTTGCTGTGCTATACACGAACACAGTTTCCCCATCCCCACACCTGACCCCACCCACATCATACCACATCTATGTTGTCTATTCTTTTATTGTTCATTTTTAACTTTTAACACCACCTATTTTGTCAAACTCCTATTCGTAATTTTATAAAATTATTAAACCATTAGCAGTACTGTTCAATACACAATATTAAACCATACTCTAATGGGACGAAGTATATAAAAGTAGAATTCACATTCCACCAACGTTTTCAACTCACTTCTTATTATATTTTTTTAAAACTCATGCCGTATCAACTTGTGCCAAGTGTTGGAGATCTACTACCTATTTGCCGCATGTTCAGTAAAAAAAAGTAGGAAAAAAATGAAAAATATATACTCCATTCGTCCATGAAAAATATGAACATTTGGTTTGACACGGATTTTAATGTATAATTGGTAAAATAAGAAAGAGGGATAAAAGGTAGTGTAAGTAGTGTTAGTGAAAAGTTGGCTCCACATTATTATTAGTGTAGTGTAGTGTAATGATAGAAGTTATAAATAAAATAATGTATAGGGATAATGTGTTATTTAATTGTTCCAAAATTAGAAAATTCAGTAGTACTTCTTAGGGACAAACTAATAAGAAAATAGTTTATACTTTTAAGGGACGGATAGAGTATTGTCAATTCATGTTTATAAGACAATTCATGTTGTGATTATCTACTGGTGATTATTTATAAAATTGGTTGAGATACGTGACCTTTTAGTTAGCGTTGTATGTTCATCTCATAATTATCTGGAAAAACTTAAATTTAAAATGATAAAGCAATGACTATAATCGTATTTATCTTTGATAGGCATTAATTTAAATGTGAATGATTGATGTAAACTCTCAAGTTGCCACCATCTTTCAAAGTCTACATAGTATAACATTCGAGCAAGGAACTTATTGAAAAATAGTCATTTATAAAAATAACCGAAATTAAGACACAAATGATCAAGCCACTCGAAAAGGATAGAAATAAAACCATCAATATTTATTTAGTGCACATAAACACACACACATATATATATGGTGCGCAATGTCGACCGATCTCTCTCAATTCTTCTCACTCTCCGTGTCGCTAAGGTTGTCGGAGCGTTTGCCATGGTGGTGGTGGCCCCCTCTCCTGCTCTTCTTCCCCTTCTTGTCGCCGTCGTTGTGGTCGACGTAGTCAGTGATGTCCAAATGAACGCCGGGGTCGTTGGTCTTGTAGCTGCCCCCGAGCATGATGGAGTTGTTGATCGCTTGGAAGTTGCTGTTGACGACGTAGGAGGCGGTCTCCTCCTGCTCCGGCTGAGGGGCCGCGGCCTTGTCGTCTAGATCGCCGCGCATGGTGGCGCCTAGGTTGGTCCCGGCCAGGGTGATCATCCGCATGCCTTGGTCGTCGTCGTCGGCTTGGGCGTGGGAGCTCGAGCTCCCCGATTTGTGGGAGCGTTGGATGCTGCCCAAGCGGCCGGTGAGGGTGGAGATCATCTCTCGAACCTCTTGGTCGAGATTCTTCTGCTTCTCGCGGTCGGTGGGAGAGGCGGCGTTGTTTAGGTCCGGAGCCATGGGAGGGGGGAGGGAGTAGGGTTTGGTTTTGATGGGATTTTTGAGTTTTTTTTTTTTGGGTTGTGAATGAAGGTTAAGTGAGATATATGAGTTGCATTTATGAAGGGGGAAAGTTGATACTATTTATTGTGAGAATCTTAGTGGGGGGTTTTGGTTTTGGAGGTTTGAATTCTTTTCGTACTTGTGCATGCAAGAATATATCTTTATTTGCTTCCGTTGATGCGAGTGGAAGCAAGGGATTGCTTGTTAGAGGGTTTTCTCTCAAAATGTAGTGTGGGAGAAACTAAAGATCTTTTCGAGTATAAGGTTGATAGTTTGGGACAGATACTTTTATCTCAATAGTTTTGATTAATGTATGTATACACTCCCATTAATAATGTTAATAATAAGGAAACCACTTCTGTATCGACAAAATGATGATACTAATTCTTCTATAAATGAGTGAATAACTCTACCTCTTTATAATGAGTAGCTCATTTTTTATGGCATTAGAGCGGACCCAAGTCGATGATGAGTTTCTGTATTGCAAGTATGCACGTCCGATGATCATTCCAGCTCACACATTACAGGAATGTATTGAAACCTTTTGTCCCATATCGATAAAATGGTGATCTAGTTAGGTATTATTAACCGTATGTGAAGAAACGTTTAAAGGGATCAGAAGAAGGTAATTCTTATTGCTTATATTTTGTTATTACATTTGATCATTCTACTAGTATTTATAGGGATAAATGTGACCCTTCAAGACCCCCAATAAATGAGATTGGAACTATACACACTTGGGAACCCAACATTGTATTGGAACTCAAGTCCCATAAATGAGGAACGACTCTTTATGTTTTGTCTTTCCAACACTCCCCCTCAAGTTGAGTAACGGGGTTTCCGATACTTAACTTGCTCAATACTTCCTTGAATGATTTTGAATTCACCGCCTTGGTTAAAATGTCTGCCAACTGATCTTCTGACTTCACATATGGAAACTCGACAATCCGGGCTTCAATTTTCTCCTTGATGAAGTGTATGTCAACTTCCACGTGCTTCGTTCTATCATGCTGAACTGGATTCTCAGAGATGCTAATCGCAGCTTTGTTGTCGCAGAATAGTCTACACGGTTTTGGTACATACAGATCAAGCTCTGTCATGAGCTTTCTTAGCCACAATATCTCAGTGAGGCCACTTTTGATTCCACGGAACTCAGCTTCCGCGCTTGAGAGTGCAACAACCTTTTGTTTCTTACTCCTCCAAGTAACGAGATTTCCTCCAACTAGCGTAAAGTACCCTGCCGTGGATTTTCTGTCATTTGGGTTCCCTGCCCAATCTGCATCAGTGAAGCCACTGATCTCCAAGTGTCCATGTTTCTCAAACAACACCCCATGCTCCGCAGTACCCTTCAAATAAAGTACAATTCGGAGAGCTGCTTCCCAATGATCTTCTTGTGGTGAGTGCATGACTTACCACTCCCACAGCATATGTTATGTCGGGCCTAGTATGAGAGAAGTAAATGAGCTTACCTACAAGCCTTTGATATCTCCCCTTGTCTGTGAGCTTTGCTCCTTCTACTACCTGTAATCCGTGATTCTGTATCATTGGGGTGTCTGCCGGTCTGCAGTCTATCATTCCCACTTCTGCTAAAAGATCGAGGATATACTTTCTCTGATTGATGAAGATACCCATTTTTGACCTCAGAACTTCAATTCCCAAAAAATACTTAAGAGGACCTAAATCCTTCATCTCAAATTCCTTGAACAAGTTTTTCCTCAATTTGCCGATCTCCTCTTCATCGTCCCCTGTGATGATCATGTCGTCAACATATACGATAAGACACGTGATTTTCCCATTCTTCTTCTTGATGAATAATGTGTGATCTGAGTTGCTCTGCTTGTAGTCATATTTTTTCATTACTTCAGTGAATCGACTAAACCAGGCCCTTGGAGATTGCTTAAGTCCATACAACGTCTTCTGGAGTTTGCACACTTCTCCAGGCTGAAACTCATTTCCGAATCCTGGAGGAGGAACCATGAAGATCGGTTTAGGCAGTTCAACATGCAGAAAAGCATTCGTCACGTCGAACTGGTGAAGTGGCCAATCTCTGTTAGCCGCGATTGAGAATAGAACCCTGACTGTGTTGATCTTTGCTACTGGTGAAAAGGTCTCAGCGTAATCAACTCCGTATGTTTGAGTATATCCCTTTGCTACCAGTCGTGCCTTATATCGCTCGACTGAACCATCTGGTCTTCGCTTGATAGTGAACACCCATCTGCACCCTACAGCTTTGACTCATTCTGGCAGTTTTCCTTTCACCCATGTGTCGTTTTTCATTAATGCATTCATCTCTGTAAACATGGCCTCTTTCCAGTGTTTGTGTCTCATTGCCTCCTCGGCAGTTTGTGGGATTTCCTCTTCCTCATATAGTGCCGCTTCAAACGCACGTGCCATCTTGCTCAAATTTCCTTAAACAAAATTTGCAACTCCATATCTGCTCTTTGTACCAATCTTCTCGGGAGAGTATCGTTTCGGAGGGATGCCACGAGTACTCCGATTTGGAAGGACATACTTCCCAGTGTCACTATCAATGGTATTATCTTCTTCTTCTTCTTCATCTTCTTCTTCTTCTGTGGTGTTAGTATCAACTATAGTATTTTGTTCAGACAGTGATATAGGAGATACCTGGGATATCGGTTGAGGTTGATCTTGAGGTGGTTGAGGAGACTCTGGTGGGAAGGCGTGCTCGGCGGCAGCGACCGCTATAGTCTCTGGTGGTTCCGCAATTGAAGGACTTGGAGGTGACACAAACCAACTTAGGCAGTCCCCATGATTAGTTTCAGGATTTTGCTCCCCCTGACTGCCAAGGTGGTGAGGGTAGAAGAACTCGTTTTCCAAGAAGGTACAGTTTATAGTGGTGATAATCTTTTTAGTGCTTGGGTCAAAGCATCGATAACCCTTCTGGTTTATCCCATACCCCACAAAAACACATTTAGTAGCACACGGAGAAAATTTTGTTCTTTCATGTTTGGGAATATGGACATAGACTGTACATCCGAACACTTTAGGTAACATGCTAAGGGATTCGGGTATTTTGGCTTGTTGGGAGAGGATATCAAGGGGTGTTCTTTTGTTGAGGATTTTTGTGGGCAGCCGGTTTATGAGATAGATAGAGGTTGCCACGGCTTCTGACCAAAGAAAGGTTGGGACCTTGGAGTCAAGCATAATAGCCCGGGTTACTTCTAGAATTGTCATATTCTTTCTCTCAGCAACCCCATTTTGTTCCGGTGTGTAGGCACACGAGGTTTGGTGAACCAGACCTTTTTTTCTAAAAAATTCAGACATATCACTATTGACAAATTCCCTCCCATTATCTGACCGAAGGACTTTTATGGTGGTTTGGAACTGGGTTTGAATCATTTGGAAGAAAAGGACAAATTTATCGGCTACTTCAGATTTGTGTTTCAAAAAGTAAACCCAAGTCATCCTAGTGCAGTCATCAATGAAAGTAACAAAATATCTAAATCCCTTTCCCCCAATAACTGGCGCAGGGCCCCACACATCAGCATGCACAAGTTCAAACATAAATTTCACACGAGTATTGGAAGGTTTAAAAGATTGTCTGTGGCTCTTGGCCAAAACGCATGTCTCACAAGAAAAATCTTTAGGAATTTTAAAGTTTGGAAACAAAAGCAGAAAATAACCATAGGAAGGATGCCCTAGTCTTCTGTGCCACAGCCAAGCCTCTTCTCTCGCAGATCCGTGAGCTAGCATTGCACTGCCATGTTGAGCTACCCCATCCACGTAGTAGAGTCCTTGGTTCTCAGTGCCACGCCCAACGATCTTCCTCGTCCGAATATCCTGTAAAACACAATAATTTGGGTGCATCAGGAGAGTACAATTTAATTCTCGTGTAACATGGCTAACTGACATCAATCTTTGAGACAGACTTGGTACAAACAAACAGTTTGATAATCGAAGACTTGGAGAGATTTCTATGGTTCCCGTCCCTGCTACTCTAATTAATTCTCCATTTGCAGTTCTAATATAGGACTTCGTGACTTTACTAAAATCACTAAAGTCTGTCCTTTCGGGAGTCATGGTATCTGTGGCTCCACAATCAAAGATCCACCCTCTTCTATCAATTCTATCACTATTTTGCACGTTTAATGCAGCGGAAATATTTATCAGAGGTGCAAAACGGTTTTTTGTATCAATTGGGTCAACTTTTGGGGTCAAACTGCAATTTCTAACAGGTATGGACGGCTTAATAAAATAAAAGGAATCTGGGGTCTCCTTTTTAATAGCATGGGGTACTTTCGGATATTTTAGGAACTTTGGGGGATTAAATTGCAAGGTCAAGGGTTTGTTAGGGCTTGATCGAAGATCAAACCCTTTACCTCCTGTAACTGCGCCGTTTTTCCATTGCTGATCTTCCGTCATTGCTCCGGTCCGTTCCACGAAATTCCCGATTCGGATGCCCCCTCCGCCGCCGCAACCACTACCACCGCTAATTTTCGGTTGGGGAGGGTTGCTGGTCTGATTCCCTCCTCCAATTGCTCCTTCTCTGTTCTGGTTCGATGGATTCTGTCGCGGGTTGTTCTCCGCGATTCCGACTGCGGCGAGCTTTCCTTGTGCTCGTGCCTTCTGTTTTTCGTCCCACCATTCCGGGTATCCTACCCGGAGGAAGCATGTCTCCCTTGTATGCTTGTTCTTCCCGCAGTGGGAACACCACAGCTTGTTTTTGTCCGGTTTCCCTCCGGCTCCGGCGGTTTGGTACGTGTTTCTGGCTGGTGGCGGAGGTTGTTGGCTTCCTCGATTATTCGGTCGGTACCTCTGTGCTCCAAATCCGTAGCCTATTTCCCCCGATGATGCATCGGTGCTTCCTACGCCAGAGGAGTCTCCGGTGGGTGGAGCGGATACCGGTGGCATGATCTTCTGTCGAGCCGCCTCCTTCTTCACCCATCCGTAGGCTTCTTCGACTGAGGGGTACGGCTGCTCTTTGAGGATTTCCCGTCGGATGTGGTCATACTCCTGGTTCAGACCCGTGAGAAACTTGATAAGTCGCTTATCACTTGCGTGTTGTCGGTATTGCCCGATCCCCTTGTCACAGCACGTGACCGGTTGCTTCTGAGTTTGATCGATTTTCACCCACAATCCGTGGAGACGACGGTAATATGTTTCAAGATCGAGACTTCCCTGTCTCATGTACATTATTTTGTCTTCCAGGTCATAAATCTGATATGGATCGGCCTTTCCTTCGAACGTAATCGCAAGGTTATCCCACAGTGCCTTGGACGTTTGATGGTGAGCGAAGTCGGAGATAATATCATGTTCGATATTATCGATGATCCACGAAAAGACAACCAGATCGGTCTCTTCCCACTCCCGATATCCTTTACTGCCCAGTTCGGGTGGTTCGTCTTGGATATGCGAATATCCCCTCCTGCTTCCTATCGTGACTTTCATCAATCGCGACCACAACGGATAGTTCTTTCCGTTTAATTTGAACGCCACTGTGACATTCTTGTTCGTCCTCAATTTTGAGGATTCAATTGTTGGTTTTTCTTCATCTGTGTCTGACATTTTGATGATATTTGGGTTTTGGTTTTAGGTAAAGGCCGAGAAGGGTATTACACGGCTATGATGAGATTTCTCTGAGCCAAGAATCTTCCTGCTCTTGATGCCATGAAGAAACGTTTAAAGGGATCAGAAGAAGGTAATTCTTATTGCTTATCTTTTGTTATTACATTTGATCATTCTACTAGTATTTATAGGGATAAATGTGACCCTTCAAGACCCCCAATAAATGAGATTGGAACTATACACACTTGGGAACCAACATTGTATTGGAACTCAAGTCCCATAAATGAGGAACGGCTCTTTATGTTTTGTCTTTCCAACAGTATGAACACTAAAGATATACAAAAAGAGAAATAAATCATTCATTGTTAATGGAACAACTCAGAAAATGGGAACAGCCGAACAGGGGAGTATTTATTTTTGTTACTAACATCGACAATGTATTATACCACTGATCTATTGATCAAAGCTTTAAGTATGATTCACCACCATATTTGGATACGAAGAAGGTGTAGGGAAAAATTGGGTAGAAGAGATATAAAACACTAATCTGGCGTAAAGATACGTTCCGATAGTACTCTCAGATTAGCGTGTTGTCCCTAAAGCTAAAACGACGTCGTCTTTGAATTAGCAACACCGCTAGCAGCAGAGCTCCGACCAAACTGAATAATTGCAAGGAAATAACTTTGACAGAAAGACAAATCCGGGGGAGAGTTTTCTATGCACAGAGAATGTGTTAGAATGCAATCAGTGCATGGATGACTACCATATTAAGTATGTGGACGTAGTCAACACAGACATTAAGTATGTCATCATGACTGTAACGGTTTAAACTACCGGAGATTACAAACCGTTACAATTTTTTCCAAGATTAATTCAGAACTAATAGGAGTATATCTCATTATTAGTTTTTCCCTTTGGTGTGACCAGTATCGTTTATCGATATTAGTTCTTCCTTTTGGTTTCTAGATTATGAAATAGAACAAAAATGACAGAATACATATACCTAATAAAAAGGATATTTAATTATGCTAAAGCTTGTGATTTGTTGGAATTAAATGATAAATATGAAACCCCGCGTTTTTAAGCACATGAATTTAATATATTTATTAGATATTCTCCGAATTAAAATGAATGGTCTGTTAATTTCTACAGTACAGATATCCCTCATTTCCTTGTTATTTGTTCAATATAATGGAAAGTGGAAAAAATTAACTAATGATAAATCTTAATTGTATATACTATTAATTTTATAAATATTATTAATGAAATATGAAATCCATCTATCAAAAAAAAACTAAATCATTTAATAAGAAACGTGAAATTCATAATAAATAAAGGACATAGAGTACTTAGTTTTGTGGAAAAAATTGACATATCTCAAATTAGTTGTTTAAAAAAAGATCCACTACAAGGGAATGATCACAACTGGGCTTTTATGGGTACAAACTACAAAGCACAATAATTGGGCTCTAAGCAACATTTTGGGTATAACTTTAGATTTTTGTCATTTCCAGTTTGTTTTGCTTACGATTATTCATAAACAATTAATTATCATATGTAACTATATATATATATATATATATATATATATATATATTTTAATTACCAAGAGTATCCACTGGCGGGCCCAGTGACTATTCCCCGTACTGATTTATAAGCACCTCAAAGGGTGGGACAGTTGTCCCAAGGATTTAAAGCTACTGACCGGCGGGCCCAGTAACTATTCCCCGTGCTGATTTGTAAGCACCTCAAAGGGTGGGACAGCTGTCCCAAGGATTTAAAGCTACTGATTTGTAAGCACCTCAAAGGGTGGGACAGCTGACCCAAGGATTTAAAGCTGCTCCATACCCAAAGGCAGGATCGATCCCCTGACCATTTGGTTAATGATGGACGAGTCCCATGCCACTCGACCACACTCCTTGGGTTCATACGTAACTATCTTGAATCATCATAATTCACTATTGCTAAGAGCATCCACAGTGGGACGGATGTCCCGGCGGACATCCCGACGGACTTCACAAAAATACCTCTTGCCACGTCATAAGGACATCCCACTGTACTATCACGTCATAAAGACATCTCACTGCACAATGACGGACATCCTGACGGACTTCCCACAACAATAAAAATTCACAAAATTAAATAATTTACGGAATTAAAATTTCGACACAAATACTGAAAAAATGCAACCACTTTATTTAAAACAAAAAACATACATAATTATTAAAAAAATAGATAGTTAAAAAACATGAAAAAATCGGGACGTCCGCTGAAACGTCCGTCATGTTACCGCAATGGCAGATGTCCCGACGAACATCCCCGGAATGCCGCGGAACTCCGGTGTCCGCATCTGCCTTCCTGCTGCCTAATGACGGCCGCCGCTGTGGAAGCTCTAAAAATATCAAAGGAAAAGATTCTGACGGAGCATCATCACTTTAATTAAAGCTAAAGCCACCGCCTTCCCGCTACAGCCAAAACCTATGCCACAAATCCCAAACTCAACACTCCTCCATTTCCCCACACCGATTCACAAAATAAAATTAAAAAAATCAAATAGAGTGTACATGGGGAGCTCGATCGCAGAAGCGCACAACGTCCGCGTGCTGGGCGCCGGCGACACCGTCGTGGTCTTAGGGCACGGGTTCGGCACGGACCAGTCGGTGTGGAAGCACCTGATCCCGCACCTGGTGGACTGCTACAAGGTGATCGTGTACGACCACATGGGCGCCGGCACCACCAACCCCGATTACTTCGACTTCGACCGCTACTCCACCCTCGAGGGCTTCGCGTACGACCTCCTCGCTATCTTGGAGGAGTTCCGCGTCCACAAATGCATCTACGTCGGCCACTCCCTCTCCTCCATGGCCGGCGCGCTCGCTTCCATTTTCCGCCCCGATCTCTTCCACAAGCTCATCATGCTCTCCGCCTCCCCAAGGTCTCTTCTCATTTCATTTTAAATTTTTAATTATAGTAGACAATATTAAATGTTATAATTCTTTCAATTTTAATGGTTAGGATATTAGAATTTGATCTGATGAATTATGAAGTAATTGATAGCTTTTATTTGAAAATTGATTAAATTTAATTAGAAATTGATGAGAGGCTACTATTGAAATAATGGAATGGAAAATTACATAAACATTTCTATGATGATTAATGAGAATGTAAGATTTCTATGATTGCTTTACACATGCTATGATCTTCTAACATAAGAATATGGAAATATGGAATCGTTCTATAACCCTAGCTTATATTTATAGGAAATATTAGATCCTTTATTTCCTGTTTGGTCTCTCAATAAATAGAAAATCTCATGTGGTATTTATACTTATTTCTAAAATAAACTAGATACAGTTTAGCTCAAGCTTTAATTTTGATAGGTTCTTGAACACGGGGGACTACTTCGGGGGGTTCGAGCAGGAGGACATCGACGAGCTGTGCGGCGCGATGGAGTCAAACTACAAGTCGTGGGTGTCGGGGTTCGCGCCCCTGGTGGTGGGGGGCGACATGGATTCGGTGGCGGTGCAGGAGTTCAGCCGGACGCTGTTCAACATGCGGCCGGATATAGCGCTGAGCATGTTCAGGATGATATTTACGTTCGACCTGAGGCACTTCCTCGGGTGCGTGACTGTGCCGTGCCACATCATCCAGAGCTCCAAGGACTTGGCCGTGCCGGTCGCGGTGGCAGAGTATCTCCACCAGAACCTCGGCGGGAAGTCCATCGTCGAGGTGGTCCCCACGGAGGGCCATCTGCCGCAGCTCAGCTCACCGGAGCTCACCATCCCGGTGCTGCTGCGCCATATACAACATGATATTGTAGATGGTGATTGCTGAGCCGGCGATCGAGAGATTATTTATGTTTTTGTTTCTCTATGAAATTGTTGATGATAAGAAAAATAAATGTTTGTGACATTTCATGCTTTGTTTGGTTTCTTGTTTCCATGTTTGCCTAGTGGTTGGATCTTGGATAATTGTGGCAACTTGGGTATGAGGAATATCAAGGGAACATTTCTTAAATTCAACACTGTTTTATTTAGGAAGTATTTAACTCAATTGAGGGATGGGAAAAAAAATATTCTTAAACGTAAATTTCATAGTATATCATTTTCACAGGTTGCGTATATATTGTGTGTTCTTAGTTGTGAACGTCAACCTTGTAAGATTAAAATTGAACCGTTGGTCCGTGAGAAATCGTCCAACAAGACATAATTATATTCCACTGCAGGTTCCTTGGATTGTAGAGTTTCATTGTCTAGGATGAATTCATTGAGTTCATTCTTTACATTCTCATCCAAATGAATATTTCACTGGGTTCAAATTTTACACGACAACGATTGATCGAACTTTCATAAAAAATGATGTCGGGTTTTTTTGTTGTTGGAAGCTCGTCGGTAACCAGCGACGGATACATCTTTGTCGGTAAATCTCATATTTTCGTTGGAAAAGATCAGATAGGGTGAGAGAAACCACAACCATCAATGCAAAAATATGATTGTGTTTTTTTACCATCAAGAATGTCAATTTAAAGAAAAAGGGTAATAGCCGTTAAAATCACTAACTTTGGAGACTTTTCGCTTTTTCTTGTAAATGTCAACAAAAGTCAATTATTTGACAATGTTTGAGGATATGTGTAATTTTTTCAATCTGATTCGAACCTGTGTTTTTTTATGAAATTGATTTTACGTGCTCGATCTAAAAACTTACATGGACTTTCCTAGAACTAAAGCAAATGGTGCTATTTTTGTATCTGAAAACGACATCATTTTGTACTTGAAAATGTTTAAATCAAGAATTGAATATTTATAAGATTTTCTTCCTCATTTATCTAGGGTTCGTCGATTATTATTGAAGGATTCTTTTCCATATATAGACCTTCGAGGTTGGATTTTCTCCATGCATTGACCTTGAAACTTGTATAAATTGTTTTTATTCAAGTTTGTACTTTATTTGATTTTTAACCGACGTGTATTTGATTTCCCACCATATATGTCGACTTCTACATAACATATGTATATAATGTGGGAATGTTTTCATCGTCCCATAATCTTAGTTGAGGAAGCAGTGTCACAATACACTAATTCCTCAACTTGTTTGGTCTAGATGAATCATTTTCACAAGGGCATGTTTTCCTAATCTTCTTTGGTCTACCATACATTTTCTTTACTAGAGATGGTTGGTATACCGAGTTTTAAGAATATTCATACCGAAACTTTACGATATGATATCATACCGAAAGTTACGGTATACTGAAAATTGGATATTTTTCGGTGTGATAAGTGCGTAATAATAGTGTTTCAGTATTTCTACCCACCCCTAGTCACACAATCTCCACCCTCATAATTTAAGGCCTCGAGCTTTTTCCTAATCTTCGGACACAACTTGTGTGTACAAGAACTAATTTCATCTAACTTACTCTAATGTCTTTCTATCAAAGAGATTTCCCATGTCCTTAAGTATATCATCAAATGCTTAACTCCAGAATTAACAATACTAGTATTAACACCAGTGCTATGCACGGGTCATGTGATTTTCACTTAATGAATACAAATTCTAAATAATTCAACAAAAATAAGATTAATATAATTAAGTACATTTTTAAAAAAGGAAATGTATTTCTCTTGTCCCACTCTAATTCTTATTCGTTACAGATATTGTAGTATATTCTTATTTTGTGAGTTGAGTGGAGAATGAATAATAAGATAAAGAATAATTGGAGATAATTGTGTTTCCAATTAAGAAAATGTGTTATTTTGAATAACACTTTAGTAGATATATAGTACTCCATAAAAATGTTTCAAAACAACAAAAATAAAAAAACAAATGCTAATTATAGTACTCCGTCAGTCCCATTGAAGATGACTCATTTTTCTTTTTGGTTTGTCCCAACTAAGATGACCTATTACTAAAATTGGAAACATCTTTTATCTCTACTTTATTATCTCTCTTATTTTGCTCTCTCCACTTAACACACAAAATAAAGTCTCATAAAATCTCGTGCCATCTAAGAAAGCGATCATCTTCCTTGAGATGTAGACTAATTTTCAAATTTCAAATAAAAACATTACAATCATACTTTATCCACGTGTATGCTAATGCACAACATGTATACTTAAATACAAACTTAACTTAGAATAATAACAATGAAGCAGTAGTTAATGCGCTTCAGTTGCCCGAAACAAAATTCTACTTCATGGCGGCACGGGTTTTAAGAAATGTTAAGAAAGGTGGGTGGAAAAAAGTTGGTGAAATAGAGGTCCTACTTGTATATATTAGTTTTAAACGAAATGTGAGTGGAATGAGTTAGTGGAAGATGAGACTCTATTACCATTTATGGTAAAAGTAAACCGGGACTCCTATCCACGGACGGACTAAAATGGAAAAACGAGACTTCTATTCGCGGACGAAGGAAGTATAATAATACTTGTATCACCAAACGCTTCGTTAAACTCTTTCACCACCAATACCGCAACCTCAAACACAGTCGGTAGGTATACGTTCTTTCGTCTCTACCTCTCTTATAAACAACCTTAGATTTACATCTTGTCTTCTTTCTTGGTCAATCTTTTGCTCTGCTATTCGAGACTTTATACCTAATAGGCTAATACAATAAACATATAGTAATAATTACCTACACAAAAAATATTTTTCATTACATTAACCAAAAAATTAATTAATTGAAAATATGTATACTAAATTAATATGTCAAAAATAGATAAATGTGAAAAAAGTAAAATCATTTCATTAAAGAATTAATGGACAAAAAATTTGGGCTTGATTGAACAATATTAACATGATTCATAATGTTAATATTCATTTACAACAAAAAAGCGATAATAAATAGTGCCTTCGTCTTGAATTAAAGTTGGTAAATCCAAATTAGTTCACTTTAGATGAATTCTTTTCTTCTATAACAATATCACTTATAGTTATATGACTCTGAACGGATCCAGCTACATCAACTACAAAAGATTGGTACAATAAAAGATTTACCAGAAAAAAATTACAAAGAAAATTGATGAAAAGAAATTATTAAGTTGGATTGAACAAAATTTAACCTATTAATAATTTTATTATTATTCACAACAAAAAATTGTTAATAAATAGTTATATCAATTAATTAGTCTGATTCACATTAGATGAATTCTTTTTACATAACAATATCACATCTAATTATCGAACTCTAAATAGATCGAATTACATCAGTTACAAAAAAAAATATGATATAACCCATTCATAATGTCAATATTATTAAAAAAATGCTAATAAATAGTAGTGTCACTAATAATTAGTCTGATTCACATTAGATAAATTCTTTTCATCTATAAACAACACTCATAATTATTGGACTATAAACAGATCGAACTATATTATCTACGTAAAAATGAGATACATTCAAGAGAAACAACAATCTTTCATTCTTTATGGTAACCCACGTGCATGCACATATGTTTTACTTCAAAATAATTTATTGCTTTAATTTCTTCAAACATGTATAAAAATGAATTTATTTATATAAATTTGTTGGAAAGCCCACCAATTTCGACCATATTATCTTTTTGGTCGGCCTTAGAATTTTCATAAATAAATTGAAGTAGCAACAATCAAAGATTAATAAATAATTTCATTTTCCATGATTAATAACGATAAGTATTTTATTAATAGTTATATTCCATAAAACAATACAGTTAATTTGGATAATTTCCTATTCTCATTCTAATAAAATATAAAAAAATCAATAAAAGTATTATTCAATAAAACTATAATACAAACAATATTAATATTGGACCAATCATAAATTCATACCCCTAAAAAATTGAATCAACCCATTAATATGCAAGAAAAAATAAAATGACATACTTGATGAATATGAAATTCATAGAAGTATAAAACATTCCAAAATATCAAACCCCCAATGGAGAAACAGATGCAAGCACGCCTCTCATTTTTCTCTCTCTGTAAAATGTTACAGTACAACTTTCTTGCATCCATAAACCTTAAAATTTTTAAAATAATAGTCTTCCTCCCTCAAGGAATCCGGATGCGGCCCCTCCTGGAATCCCACCATCCTCTACATCTGTAACGCCGCTCCTCCCCGACGATAGTGTTCTTGGTAATTTGGGTAGTGATGGTTGAAATTGGAATCTGAATCTTGAAAATAACCAAACTTAAGTGAGAAGCCAATTTCTTTACATTGTATTGGACCATATTTTTGTCAAATAAAATTTTCCTTCTAATTTAATCAATGCTCTAGCAGCTTTACAATTCAACAGAACCGAGACCTTGATACTAACCAGAATTATTCGGGACTTTGATACTAACCGGAATAATTACTGTCCGCTTTTTTTGGATATAAGGAAGATTTCGTTTTTGTAAATCAATTAAAATAAGGCTTTTTATACTTGCTATTCACAATACATATGTTTTGTTTTCTATGTTGGCATAAAAGTTTTTTTGGTATATGCTTGCAGTCAAAGGAAATAATTATAGTGCATGCTCATAAAAGTACAAATCAAAATTTTCATGTATTTTATAACAGTTCCCGCTAAAACGGTCTTTAATGACAATCTTTTTATTTTTAAGACAAACTCTCACTTTATATAACGATGATAGATATCATTGAAGCTCTAACAAACATTATTTAAAATAGAAATAAAGCATTGCACAAGTACTATTATAAAGGTCTTACAAAATCTAGTTCGATTCTTAATCCACTATGTCAACAAATTTCTGTGCTAAGTGGGGCCAACTCTTTGTGGCTACGTCCCTACAGAATAGACTATTCAAGACATCCTTTGTGGCTCTCTTCTTCAAGTTTTGCCCATTGCACAATTTCTATGCTAAGTGGGGCAAATTTCTTCACAATTTTATCAAGACCCTACAAAAATCAAGTGTCAAAAACAAGAAAAATATTTACAACTTCTATATTAGTGTTAAAATGGAAAACTATACCTTCTTCTGTTGATCACTAATAAAAATTGTCCCAACTTCTTCTCTAAAATCGAGCTCTTCTACCAAAATGTTGATGAACCAATTCCAACATCTCGTATTTTTAACTTCAATCATTGCCCAAGCTATAGGGAATATCTGGTTGTTCCCAGTTGTTTAAAAAAATTTGGAACTCTTTTCATCACTAAATCATATACATATACTTACATAAATCCTTATCAACTTATATAAGGTCATCTTCAACCATGCGGCAAAACGCAAATTTCCAGTGAAAAACACCTCCAATCATACTCCAAAACGCATCTCAAATCGTCCCTTTTTTGCGTTTTTTAACAGTATCACTCCAAAGATGCAGTAGCACTGTAGCTACTGCATCTCACTTTTTGAAGTTCCTGGAATTTGCAATTAGCTCCTTCATCCTTTGTATTTTCGAATGGAAGCAACAATTGTGGAGAGTTGTAGATGGTTGAAGAAGATGTGAAGGAAAAGCAGAGATGCAGAGAAGAGAAATGAAAAATCAGAGAAGGGGAGAAGACTATAGGCGCTGGGAGAGAGAGACGGAGAGAGAGAGAAAATTAGGTTTAGATTATATTTAATGGCATGGGCTAATTAAACCACCTCCAATTAAACATATGTGGAGTATTTATTTGAGAATTAGGCTAATTAATTACTATTATATGTATAAATTTAATGGTGCATAGTATTTATTTGTTTTATACGGTTTTATCAATATTTAGTTCAAAAGGTTAATTGATATTTAGTTTATTTTATACAAATTATTAGCATTAATTATTTATTTTGTGTGATTTGTGAAATTATGTTTAATATAATTTATTAAATAATTTATTGAGTAGTAGTTATTTTATTGAGTATGAATTGTAATATTAGTATTTAATATTATAATATAACAAATTAAATAATAGTACAATATTTAGTAATAAAAGTACTCCTATTACATAACACGTCCTACAAATGGAAATTATGTTACAACGACATAAAACTAAAATAAAGACAAACAACATATTACAATAACAAAATGAAAAACATAATCTAATAATCCGGTAAACCAGAACCAGAACCTCCTATATTATCGAAGTACGAAGGATATGTTCCAGTTGCATAGTCATTTGGTTGTTCTTGTTGCTAAGCTCTTTTTTGTAAAATGCGTCTTCTCTCGGCTTGAAAATAAGCACGACTATCAGGATCGACTATGGAGCTCAAGTCCATAGCCATGATTTTATTTTCTTCATTCACAGTTTTGAGATCATGGCTATTCTTTTGTTGTTTCAAAAACATAGACATATTATCGTTTACTTGTTTCATGCCTGCGGTATATAGCTCATTTTGTTTTTCTAGAGTAGCAATAATTGATTCCGAGTTATCAGACTGTTTTTTCTTCAGTTTAGCCCTCTTCACTCCGATAGGCCTTGATGAAGAAGAACCGCCAAGGATTTGTTCCTCGCCATCATCACAGCTCTTAGGAAATGAAGACAAAGTTTGTGAGCCATGCATAGTATGAGCCTGACTTTCTAAATCAGAACTTTGCATCCCACGTGATGCTTGTTGTCTAGAGCTCCTCCCTGCACAATCTTTAAATTTTTCAAAATTTTTAATCATCTCCCAAACATGAGAAAATTTCCAACCCGATTAGTATTTTGAATCTGTCTTGAGCATTTGCATGGCTTCATTCATCTACAAATAATTATAATCAATAAATCTGCATTTGAAGCACCGCTTCGATTTCTTGCTTCAGCAGCTCGGATACATCCATGGAATTTTTTTGTTGCTTTCTCAATGGCTTGAATACGAGCCTGCATAGATCTTTGCGTACGCTCTGGCCAAGTGGGGTCTCTTTCTTCATCTTGATTGAATCCATCTTCCACGCGCTGCCAGAATCGTTGTGCTGATTGTGATGTGCCTATGCTAGGATCTTGTGAAATTTCCATATAAACTTTACACAAAAGTATGTCTTCATTCTCTGTATAACTTTCTTGACGAACTGACATTTTGTGAGGAAAAGATAAAGATAAAAACTGGGATGAGATAATTGTGATGTTGTGGTTTCTTATATTTATAGATATGAAATTTTTTTCTACTTTTTGAATGGGTGGCTTGGATTTAAATCTACTTTTGCGATGAATGGCTATGATTGAAAGCACGCGGATTGGGCTTTTTTTTGTTTCCGGATTTTGAATGGATGGCTAGGATTTAGATCTACTTTTGGGATGAGTGGCTACGATTGAAAGCACACGGATTGTGCTTTTTTTGTTTCCGGATTTTGAATGGATGGCTAGGATTTAAATCTACTTTTTCGATGGGTGGCTACGATTGAAAGCACACGGATTGTGATTTTTTTATTTCCGGATTTTGAGTGGATGGCTAGGATTTAAATCTACTTTTGCGATGAGTGGCTACAATTGAAAGCAAGCGGATTGTGCTTTTTTGTTTCTAGAATTTGAATGGATGGCTAGGATTTAAACCTTATTTTCGATGTGTGGTTACGATTGAAAGCACACGGATTGCGCTTTTGTAAAATCATTATAAATTGAAGACATGTTTTGATCATTTATCATATCAATCAATCACTCAAATTCATCTATCCTTCACCATGAATCCCAATTTTATTTCTAGCTCTTCATCTTCTGATGAAGATGGTGAAAATTCTCTTACGATATACACTTACAACCAATTTATGCGGGATATGCAACGTAGAATCGACAACAACAACATGTTGATCCAATACCTTCGTGACCATCAAAGTCCACAAATATATCGTGGATCAGTTCCAGGGCATATTGTCATCAACCGTGACCGAGAGGGTGCTACGCTAGATTGTACAATGATTATTTTGCTGATAATCCATTGTATAATGAAACCATGTTTCGTAGGAGATTCCGGATGTCTCGTCCATTGTTTCTTCGTATTGTGGATGCAGTTAAGGAACGCGATGACTACTTCGTGCAACGACCAGATGGAACCGGAAGGCTTGGACTATCATCTCTTCAAAAGGTAACAGCTACTATTCGTATATTGGCATACGGTGTACCAGCTGATGCTTGTGATGAGTATGTGAAAATAAGTGAGAGCAGTGCGATCAAAAGTGTAAAACGTTTTCGTCGTGCAATAATAGAAGTTTTTTCAACGCAATATTTGAGAAGCCCGACAACTAATGATATTGCTAGACTTTTATATATTGGTGAGCAACCTGGATTTCCAGGGATGCTAGGTAGTTTAGATTGTATGCATTAGAAATGGAAAAATTGTCCTACAAGGTGGAGCGGTTCATATTCAGGTCGTAGTGGAAGTCCTACAATTATCCTTGAAGTTGTGGCAGATTATGATCTTTGGATATGGCATGCTTATTTTGGATTGCCCGGCAGCAACAACGACATCAATGTGGTAGATTCCTTTCATCTTTTCTATAATCTCACTCAAGGTATTGCTCCTCCTGTTTATTATGTTATTCAAGGCAAAGAATACAATATGGGTTATTACCTAGCTGATGGAATATACCCAAAATGGTCTACTATTGTGCAAACAATTCATGAACCTCGTACCCCAAAGACAAAATATTTTGCTATGAGGCAAGAGGCATGTAGAAAAGATGTAGAACGCGCATTTTGTGTTCTCCAATCACGTTTCTCAATTGTAGTAGGACCAGTGCGGTATTGGGATAAAGAAGTGTTGCGTGGCATAATGATTACATGTATAATTTTGCATAACATGATAGTTGAAGATGAGCGTGACCTGAGTTCTCCAATCGAAGTTGCTAGACACGCTCCACAACCAGAAGTTGAGATGACGACAAATGAAGATGTTCGATTTCAAGAGTACTTGACTCGGTATGCCGCAATAAGAAATAAAAATGCACATCTAGAACTTCGAAATGCATTAGTTGATCATTTGTGGGAAAATTTCTCAAATACGCAATCTTGAATTTTAGCTACTTTTTATGTGTTGTCCTTATGTTTTATATAATCATGATGTCTTTGAATGTATTTTAAGTTATGTATAATCATGATGTCTTTGAATGTATTTTAGTTTATGCTTGAATGTTATTATAGTACGTTTGATGTATTATAATTTGAAGTTAGTGTATATTTTATTGAATGCATAATATATTTAATATATATATATATATATATATATATTATAAATAATTATATCAAATTATTTAATTATATTTGAAAAATTATTGAAACAATATTGTGGGGTGAATGTGTAATTTAAATAAATATGTAGTTAAAATTGAAAAGGTAAAAAAAGTAGGTGAATATGAAATATTCTTTTGAGTTTTGAGTTTGGTGTAAATGGTTGGAGTAGAATTACTATTTGATATGACAGAACTGAAAAAATGGGTTTGAGTTTGGTATAAATGGTTGGAGATTGTCTAAGAAGGCATTTCCTAATATCTTAGCTTGCATTTCCTAATCTTAGCTTAACATCTACCGCAGAGCTCCTCAACAACTCAATTGCGTTATGTTGTGCATTATACAACTTCCATTTTATAGCATACCATATCTCTGCATTAAGTCCTTACCTATTAATTTCATATTTTATTGGTCCAACTTCCACACATAATGGGTAACATAGGATTCACGTAAACGAAATTGACACGTAAAAATAACTATTTGCCGAAACAACTCATCGTAATAAACAACAGCTTAAAGTTTGTGATATATTTAAATATTTTAAAGTTTAGAAAATAAAAAATCGCCATTATGATTTTTGCTTATTAGACTAAAAAAATAATTGTCCAGAGTTGAAAAAAGTCAACTAATTGACAAATAGTAAAGCTCATTTAATAGTGTGTAAATTGGGATAAATTGTACCAGTAGAAATCAAACGATAATTTCCTGGTGTGTTACATTCATCCACACCTCCAAACAAAAACCATACTGCAATTCCTTTATTCCCCTCAGATCGAATCGAATTTCTGTGATTTCATGCAATTTATCTGCTCTAATCGACACTGAATTATCAGTTGCTAATCACCGTTCCCGATCGTTACTCAGAATAAAAAGGAGCAATCGCAATTGATCGACGCCGCTGGCGCACCTCTCCGCACTATTGCTCCAAATCGCGCAGCTCCATAATCAACCGTCCGCTTCGGCCTCTTTCTTTGCTGCTATAAGTAAGCCCTACGACGCCGTTTCGTCGGAGATCTGCGCTACTGTGATGTCGAAAGCGCGGGTATACGCGGACGTTAACGTGCTGCGTCCCAGAGAATACTGGGATTACGAGAATCTCACTGTGCAGTGGGGGTAAGTAGTTAATTACATCAATTTGCGCCTAATTTATTAGTTATACCACCGTAATTTTGTGTCAATGGGGATGATTTGTGATAAATGTTCAACTGTAGTAAGGATTTTGAGCTAGAGTTGTTAATGGGAAGATTTTGAGCAAATTAATATGTGTGGTAAATGCATTTTAAATCATGTTTTTCTTCAGTTTCTTTTATTTCATTCAATTTAAATGTATTTGTGTTTGCTCCGTGGAGAATTTCTTTGCCAATCTATATTCTAAGTTGAACACGAAAGAAGACTGTGTCATCCGGGCACTTATTGAGTAAGTGCTCGTGTGCTTAAAATCTCCGGAGTATTGGATAACCAAGTAACTGGAGTATAATATAACTCAGCTGTGAAGGTAATTTAATCAATATATGAGACCTTGGAAAGAATTTGAAGATCATCTTTTTCTAGATTTACACACTCACCCAAATGACTCGAAAGCTGGCTTATTAATTGATTTCGGCTTCGTCGTCAGTTTTCGAGAGCATTCTTTTTTTTAGATTTACACGCACTCACCCAAATGACTCAAAGCCATCTTATCAATTGAGTTGCACTTGTTTCTTAGTTATGAGATCATTCTTGAAAAATAAAATGGTTAACCGCAATATCGAGATTGTGTAGGAATGCATCTCTTACTCTTCATCTTGTTGTAATTTCCCATTTCTTATCCTGATAAGGTGTTATAATTCAACATAGATTATTTGTGTATGACATGGCAAAGGAAGAACGAATGTTTAATCCATTTGGGGGTGAAAACAATCTACAACCTGTACTTATCTACACCTGAAGAATTAAGGGCCAATGTGGCTCTATAGAAGTTTCATATTTTTACTTTTGAAAGACATATCTTATCAAACACTGGGACCTTGAGCACTTGTTAATAATGTTTAAACTTGTTTCCTATATGCTTCCAGAGACCAGGATGATTACGAGGTTGTTCGTAGAGTCGGTAGGGGAAAATACAGTGAAGTTTTTGAAGGCATAAATGTAAATAGCAATGAAAGGTGCATAATCAAGATTCTTAAGCCTGTTAAGAAGAAAAAGGTTTGTATTTATCCTCTTAATAGGGGCTAGGTGAATTTTTCACATATTCTCAATGAGCTGAACCACTTTGGAGATTTGACCAATCCTGACATGGGACTTTTTAGGTGGATTTTAGATCCGTCTCCAATTGTTTGATCGAAATTAACTTTATATGAATGAACTGGAATCTTCCTCATGTAAAAAAAGTTTGCAGTACTTGGAATCTTGGATAGTACTTTGTGCACAGTTTCAAGTCTTTGTCTTACATACTCGTTAAGTATTTGTTTAAACTGTGAACGGAAACTGAAAGGAAAATTTTTGCTTTTCTACATTGCTGAAAGTAATAAAGTATCCATTTATAACTTTTTTCTTCTACAATCTCATTTCATTTTTTTGTTCTTCATTGTCATTTCGGATGTTCTTGGTTATCTATCAAAGTGTTCTTCTTGGATGAGAAACATAAAAAAATATTAATGTAATTGGACCAATTACATACTTATGTCTCGTGATTCAGTGCTGTGTCTCTAATATTTTATTGTAAACATGTGTGCAGATAAAAAGAGAGATCAAAATTCTGCGGAACCTATGTGGGGGACCCAATGTTGTCAAACTCCTTGACATTGTTAGAGATCAGCACTCTAAAACTCCTAGCTTGATATTCGAATTCGTTAATAGTACAGATTTCAAAGTACTGTACCCTACATTAACCGATTATGACATACGCTACTACATATATGAGCTTCTCAAGGTGAGATATGCTTCAGTGTCATATTCATGCAAATTCAATTTCCTCCGAAATCTTATATTTCATACTTTTGTCCTTTCAGTTAGTGGGTACATATTTTCATGAAAATATGCTGATCATAAACTTCTGATGCTAAGAAAGACTATACTATTATTTTGGATGTACCTTATCATAGGTTGGCTTTATTTATCATATACGGAGGGTGCTTGTAGATGCGCACGGTGGCTTTTGGTTGACTGATTTTTTTTCAAATTTATCATTATTTTTATACGAGGGATTTATCTTGTAGTATATCAGTTTATTTACCATTTCCACCACATGACCGTCACTTTCTCCAACTGCAATGCATTTACTCCATCCGTTCACTATAAGTTGTCACTTTGGGTTCGGCATGGGTTTTAATAAATGTATGGTAGAAGTGTGTTTAGTGGAGAAAGGGACCATTATATGTGAGTGGGGGGAGGAACCAAAAAGGAATATGATATAGTATTAATCATTACTTAGTCCTAACACTGTCCTTGATGTGAGATTTTTTCTTCACTCACAAATCACAATACACCAATCATTTAATTTAAACTTGTGTTGCGACCCATTTGGCCTATTTTTGAGGATGAAGGGAGTATTTAAAGACCTAAAGAAACTTGAGGCCAATCTAAATATCTTGGATCCCACTCAAAAGCCCAATCCATTATTTTATTACAGCCCCCAATAACTTAGCCCTAAATAATAAATTACCCAAATAAAAGATAACTATAACTGAATAATGATCTCTATCACTTGTATTGTTTGATAGTATTTCAAAACTATTGCCATTGATTACTGTGTAGGCACTGGATTACTGTCACTCCCAGGGAATAATGCACAGAGATGTTAAGCCTCATAATGTGATGATAGACCATGAATTGCGAAAGCTTCGCTTGATTGACTGGGGTCTTGCAGAATTTTACCACCCTGGCAAAGAGTATAATGTTCGTGTTGCTTCAAGGTACATTGTGGCTATTTGCTTTAGGGCAATTGCTGGTGAATTTTTTTCCTTTATGTATTTTCTTCTCCTTCTTCATGTTTCTTAACTAGATTTGTTGAGTTACTATTTTCATCATTCCTTTTGATTATCTTTAGTAGTATGATATTTTTGCCTCTGATGCTCTGACATTTCATTTCCAGAGACATACTCATGCCATTAGGATACATATGGATACAATATCCTTCCTGAATTTTCTTCCTGTTGGAGTTGTGTTGGTGAGAAAAAACATAGGAATGGGAGAATATAAGTAGACCTATTTAGCTCATTTATAGTTAGGGTTATATTAAAAACTTGTTTTTTTCGTAAAATTATGAATCTTGCAGCTAACCTATAGAGTATAGAGTAATAGCAACATTTAACATATAAGGTAACTGCACTTTCATGGTCTTGTAATTGTGTCCCGTATGATTCGAATTTCGAACCCAGGATCACGAAAGTGCATATACTTTATATGTTAAGTACAGTTACTTTATATATTTAGTGCATATACAAACTTATATGTATTTGTATATGTTGGATGCCATCACATGCTTATTTTCATTTTTATTCACTTTCAGTCGTATCTAATCTATAATAATTTTGGAGTCATGAATACTTATTTCGATCAGATACCCTACCTGCCTAGCTGGCCCTATCTTTTATTTTAAAACTTTCTATGGAAACCAATATAAATGACTTAATCTCTGTATATTCTATTGGCCTAAATTGATTTTTGTATGTTGTTAGCATAGAGCCATGCGGGCATGTGTTCAGTTTTGGTCTAAGCATTTCCCATTTATTTTTATTCGATTTTGGTGGATCCAATCTCCAATTAGGTATTGCTGCCTGCTATTTAGTTAGTATATCAGTGTATGGATTATGGGAAGGATTACGTTCTTGATTTCAATTTGCTTGAGAATAGTAGATTTCAGAGTTTGTAATATCAGACTATGGATTATCGGAAGGATTACGTTCTTCATTTCAATTTTGCTTGTTAATAGTAGATTTCTGAGGTTGTATATGTTTCTGGAATGAAACTCAGAAACTGTTAGCTGGTTGATATGATTATGTGAAATCTTTTCTATTGATTCAGATACTTCAAGGGTCCGGAACTACTCGTTGACTTGCAAGACTATGACTATTCCTTGGATATGTGGAGCCTGGGTTGCATGTTTGCCGGGATGGTTAGATAATTGAATGGGTCACTTTATCAGTCCCATCGATGTTTGTTCCTTCATTGTCCTTATCTTTTTTTCATGTTGGTAATGCAGATTTTTCGGAAAGAACCTTTTTTCTATGGACATGATAACCAGGATCAACTTGTGAAAATCTCTAAGGTAAATACGTAGGCTTGCCCATTGAGTAATTGTATGTAATTCAACCCCCATATATTTAAATACTCATGGGTTGTACTAATAGAGACACAAAGTAATATAGTGGCACAGCTGATAATCTCTTAAAGTTTGTGGATCTCCTATGCAACTCATCTGATTTGAGATTTTCTCCTCCAGGTCCTTGGGACTGATGAGTTAAATGCGTATCTACACAAGTACCAATTGGAGCTTGATCCTCAATTAGAAGCTCTTGTTGGAAGGTATGCTATTTGCTAAGAGTTACAAAATGAATCCAAATTTAACCTTTAACTCAACCTATCTATAGTAAAATATTTTAGATGAAAGCTGGTCTTTGGCTGTGACTTAACTAGATGCTTTCCATTTCTCAGGCATAGCAGGAAACCATGGTCGAAGTTTGTTAATTCAGATAATCAGCATCTTGTGTCACCAGAGGTCATACTTTGTTCTTTCATCCCTTCTTCAACCCTTTAAAATTATAAGCAAAATTATTTATACGAGTGAAATTCATAAATCAATTTCCTCTTTTTCCAAATTTAGAAATTTTGTCTTACTCTGACAGGCCATCGATTTCCTCGACAAACTCCTGCGATATGATCATCAAGATAGGCTCACAGCAAGGGAAGCTATGGTATGTTCTTCACTGTCTTGCTAACTTATAGTACTTGTTATCATCGACTGAGCTACACTGCCCCCTGCATTTTGAATATTACTATTGCATTCTAGTTGCAGAAAACGAAATTTTTTGGGCATACTTTGTATATGTACATGCAATTAATTTTTAAAAAAATCCGACCTTTTGACATTTGTTAAAAAAACTGAAAGTGTGAGTTTTAACTTATGTTTTGATTTCAAGATAAACTTTGTTGGTGAAGCTATGAAATGTCTTTTTGGCCCCATCGTGAAATGTCCGTCTCCGTCACAGTGCTTGTTAACCTATCTTATGTCTTTTCATTGGAATGTTCTTTTCCAAATTCTTATCTTGTGCTCGACTAATCTTATTCTAGGCTCATCCGTATTTCTCGCAAGTAAGGGCTGCAGAGAATAGCAGGAGCCGAACTCAATAGCTCAACCTCGTTGCCCGCAAAACACAGCATATCTTTGTGGTAATGTCACAAATGCAGCCGTTGATACCCTTGTGATCTTATATTTTGATCATTTGTCAGTAAACAAGAATTGTTTTATAACTAGCCATCATAACATAACCCCCTCTTATTTGTCGGAGTTTTCCAGTTTCTGTGTATTGTGAGTATATTTTTGCAATATTAGTTTATGTATCCATAAATTGAGAGTGATTGATGACTTGATTCCCTTTACTTTTGAGTGAAACCTCTCCCCTACCCATGTAGCCTGTGGCATGGATTAACTTTTTTTCAAGTCGCATTAATAATGATTTTTCATTTATTTCTATGGTTCCAGTATCTCAACTGTGAAAAATTTATTTCCTGAAATTTTCTAGTGCAGAGTCTTTGGCCAATTGACACCGTAAGAGCATCCACCACTGTAGTCATGCGGACGATGCATGCCCGATGCATTGCATCGTCCGCGCCCTATACATCGGCCGCGGACGATGGCGTCGGAACACGCATCGTCTGAGGTATCGTCCGCCCCACTGCGGGTCACGCGGACGATGCAACGCGTTTTCCTTTTTTTTCAAAATTTTTATCTATTTAAACCCTCATTTCTCTTCTATTTCCCACACCAATAATTCTCTCTCATCTCTCACTTTCCCCACACCAATATTTCACTCCCAATCTTTCTCACTGAAAAAAATTAGACCCGACGACGACTGGAGTACCTCGGAGGGTATTACTCGAGCCTTGACTCGGGCCTTATTCGATTGCGTTCATGAGGCTGCGGCGGAATGCTTGGCCGAAATGGAGCGCGAAGCGGCGGAGCAGGCCAAGGCGGTGCGGATCCCACGTCCGATTCGACATCAGACGTTTGTCCGCTGCGAGCACGACGTAGCTCACCACCAACGTCTGTTCACAAACTATTTTGACGAGCAACCATGGTGGGGCCCGACGGTTTTTCACCGCCGTTTTAGAATGCGGCGAGATTTTTTTCTCAACATTGTCCAAACGTTGGAGGCACGTGATGAATACTTCCAGTATCGGGAAGATGGCATCGGCAGACCCGGACTTACGCCGTTGCAAAAGTGCACGGTTGCGCTCCGGCAGCTGGCCTACGGCACCACGGCGGACATGTGCGACGAGTACCTTCACGTCGGGGAGACAACTGGCCGCGAGTGCCTGATGAATTTTTGTAGGGGAGTTATGGAGGCTTATAGCAACACCTATTTGCGAAAGTCGACTGCTGAGGATTGCCAGACCCTGATGAAGATACACGAGACGGCGCACGACTTTCCTGGAATGCTAGAGAGCATCGATTGTATGCACTGGGAGTGGAAGAATTGCCCGACGGCGTGGAGAGGCCAATTTGCCAGTTGATACAAGGGCTGCCAACCTACAATGATCCTCGAAGCCGTCGCTGACCATCGGCTCTGGATCTGGCATGCTTACTTCGGTGTAGCGGGGTCAAACAACGACATCAACGTCCTCAACTCATCCAACCTCTTCACCGAGCAATGCAATGGCAACGGCCCGGCCATCGACTTCACTGCCAACGGACGCCAATATCATATGGGTACTACTTGGTCGATGACATATACCCGAGATGGCCTGTTTTTTTGAAGACGATCAGCTGCCCAATGGGTGAGAAGAGAGTTTTATTCGCGCAAAGGTAGGAGGCTGCGCGGAAGGATGTGGAACGGGCATTTGGTGTGCTCCGAGTGCGGTGGGCAATAGTGAAGGGTCCGGTGCGGTTCTGGTACAAGAACGTCATCGCCGATGTCATGTATGCGTGCATCATCTTGCATAACATGATAGTCGAACACGAAGGTGGAAGAGTCACCGATTGGGGCGATAATGAAGGTGAATCTAGCTTCAGCACGGCGGCCATGCCCCACATTCGAGGATTACCGATGGGCTTCAATGAGGTTCTATCTAGACAGACCTCAATGCGCAACCAACAAGACCATGCTCAGCTCATGAACGACATGATTGAAGAAGTTTGAGACCGTTAAGAATTTGTAGTTTTTTTTTATTTCGTAGTGTAATGTTTGGATTTTAATGAAATGAAGTTTTTTTCCAATTTTTGTAATGTTTTAAATATTCAAATAAATAAAATGCCTAGGGCAGACTATAGGGCATCCCACTGCAGGTGGAAGGGTAGGAGGATGAAATGCTGATGTGGCGGAGCATAGGGCGCCCTATAGGGCGGACTATAGGGCGCCCCATTGTGGATGCCCTAAGAGTATCCACTATAGGCGGACAGCCCCAATAGCCCCGCCCCCTTTTTTTGTCCACAGCCCCATTTTATTTGTCCGCGCTCACAAAAAAAGTTGTCCGCAGCTATAAGGTGGACACTTCCAATAGCCCCAAAATTTTGTATCCACTTTTCATTTAATTTTATTTTTGTTTAATTTAAATCAATTATAATAAAAAATTATCAGAATGTAAATAATTAGAAAATGAGGTAATTGAGACCGAATATTCGTTGTATTATGGAACCGGGAAAGTTTTACAACGAACATTTAAAAATAATACAAATAAAAATGCCGCCACTGTCTACTCGGTGGCGGAGTCGGATTCCTCCTCTTCTTCTCCGTCTTCTCCCTCGATTCCGTCGGCAGCCCCTGCCAAATCCTCATCAAACAAGCCTAGACGGTTCTAGATCCAACCTATGAGTTTCCAGTATATACCCTTGATGACCGGGTCGGTTGCGGTCTCGTAGTGGAGGCAGTTATCATGCAGTGTTGCATCAACTGCACATCTAGGTTCTCCCTCAAGACCTCGTGGGGACTAGGGGCCATGGGCTGTGGTATAGGGGCGGGCTGCGGGATGCGCGATCCAGACGCGGCCGACGATAGCCTGGAGGAACTTCCAGCCACTCTAGCGCTTCGGATAGAGGCCTGTTGTCCCGGAGGGCGTAGGCGCCTAGAGTGTGTAGCAGAGGGCTCTTCGGTTTGCTCGTCGTTGAGGTCGATTGATTGCGAGCCGCTGCCGCTGCTGTAGTCCCCGGCTATGTTGTGTCTAGTACGCTTCGCCCCAGGAGCTCCTGCCCGCTCTTGGGCACAGATGACCTTGAATTTCGGACAGTGCTCGAGAACAAGATACTCCTCCCACATTGTGAACTTTGGCCAGTTTTCCGTGTTGAATTGGCTCATAGACAGTGCCTTTACGTCGGCTTCGCTTCGGCCACTCTCAGCATTGAGCAGGTTGTTCTCGTATATGCCCGCAAACCGCTTGGTGGCCGTCAAAATCCTAGACCACTTTTTGCGGGTTGTTTCCGTCACGCGGTTTGGCGCCTTGAGGTTTGAACTCGTTGTATGCCAAGAGGACGCGCTTCCAAAAGCTCCCCTCGGTCTGATCGGTTCCCACTATGGGTGTCACGCCCGCATTTCCTAAGGATAGGAAGTACGGTGGACCGCGACTAGGGGAGGAATAAAGAAGCGGGGAAGAAAGGGGAGAACAGGAATATTTGACCCAAAAACATTTATTAAAAAGAAGTTCACTTCAAACATTGTACTAAGAAGACATTACTAAAGTTAATGTAAACAGAGTTAAATAAAAACAATGTATCGGATTACAAAGCAGCGGAAAAGACCAAAAGACAGATGATGCCGGGTATGACGACACGACACCATCCAAAAGACCAAGTAAAACACTCATTTGGCTTTCACTGCTCAACATCCGTCATCCCCATCGCCGCTCAACCTGCACATTAAGAAAACAACATGCAGGGCTGAGTACTTATTGCACTCAGTGGACACACGCCAAAATCATAGTTTGTCATGCCACATCAGTGTAACCTTGGGGTTTTAAGTGTAAGAAAATAACCCAAGTACACAAAATATATTTCATAAATTCGACTGCGCAGTCATTTTCAGATATTGCCACCCTTATTCCCACAATCATACACTATCTGTTCCAACGGTGACAAGGGGCGTGGCCACACCCCAGGTCAACTAGACCGGCCAACTTGCTCTCAGATGGCTCCCAGTCTCGTGTACACTAGCCTGAGGGTTCGCAGCCCAACAGACCCGAATTCGATTAAACATATGTGGTAAACCACTTCAGATAGGTTTCAAATCAAAACAATTGGCAAGACAAACAGTTCACCTCCATAAACATTTCCGGAACAAAGTCCGTATTTAAAGATAACCCACATAAAAGTAGGGTAGAAAAGCCCACCTCGATTGCTTAGCTTTTAAAATAGTTCCCTTCAACCACACTTTCCTCGTAAAAGATCACCCTTTTGAAAGATAAATAAATCATGATTAGAGTCAGGGTAGACGATGTTTAACGACAATGCATGATTCCTACGTGGACGACTTCAACATCTAGCACGTTACACGTACACACACTTAACAACATCTTATAAGTCAAACACACAAAGTCACACGTTCGAAACACACCCCGCACGCACCCGATACGCAAACGACGTACCCAAAACGCGCACACGTCACGCACACAAGCACTCAAACTCCTGGCACACCCACACTGCACAAACGGCCCACGTGGCTCGGAACAGGTTCGGGAAAAAGGCTCGGCGTCTCGGCCTGGCTCGGTACCTCGGCCGGCTGTCTCGGCCGCCTGTGTCTCGGCACCTCGGCCGACCATCTCGGCCGCCTGCTCGGCACCTCGGCCGACCGTCTCGGCCGTCCGGCTCGGCACCTCGGCCGACCATCTCGGCCGTCCGGCTCGGCACCTCGGCCGACCGTCTCGGCCGCCTGTTCGGCACCTCGGCCGACCATCTCGGCCGTCCGGCTCGGCACCTCGGCCGACCACATCGGCCGCCTGCTCGGCACCTCGGCCGACCATCTCGGCCGTCTGCTCGGCACCTCGGCCGACCATCTCGGCCGTCCGGCTCGGCACCTCGGCCGACCGTCTCGGCCGCCTGTTCGGCACCTCGGCCGACCATCTCGGCCGTCCGGCTCGGCACCTCGGCCGACCATCTCGGCCGCCTGCTCGGCACCTAGTTTACACCCCTTTTCCTCTGACCCCCGATTCTCAAACCCTATACGACAAACACACCACGCATTCTACATCCCAAAACACCCAAACACCTGGGATCATCCCTTCCAGACTCTCCACAAAACTGCCCTAGGCTGAACCCTAAAACTCTCGGCCAACACACACGAAAACTCTCGAACCAAACACTGATTTTCCCGAGCCATCTCTTGGCCAAACACACCCACATACTTCACAAAACACAACACTCCGAAACACACCCAAAGCACATGAAAACATCTCCCAAAAACATACAACTCGCGAATCTGCGCAGTCTACTTGCAAAAATCATAATAAAATCATACGACATCCAATGAAGCTGAAATTTACACACCACACCGAAGACACATCCAAGTTTATACGGTTAAAAATTTCGTACCAAAAGGAGATCGTTTGCTCAGTCAAAACGGGGTCGGAACCCACTGTCAGTTACTATCAAAACATGCTTGACAACAACACATAATCACAAAACCTATTCAGCATCTAAACCTTCCCAAAAACGTCCTACATGCATGTTTTTCGAATTTAACAAGGGTTAGGGTTTGGGTTACCTTTCCCGGATAGTTCAAACGTAATTCGAGCGGTTTACTTCTTCCTCCGACTCCGATTCACAACGAGCGAGCGTAACACCTTGAAGAATTCAAGATGATGATGAGGGGGAATGAATGGGGAAAGGTAAACCGAGAGGGAGGAGGGCGAGAGAGCTTACCGGTGAGAGCACACTTCGAGAGAGATGAGCGCTTGAGAGAGAGAGCGAGAAGAGAAAAAGTATGGAAAAGAGGGGGGGTATCGGTTATGAGGGAGTGGGGGAGGTTGAGAGATTTGTGGGGAGAGGGGGAGGGGTTTCGAAAATGGGGAGGGAGAGAGAGAGGTTTAATTTTAATTAGGATTTTTAAAAAACATGGCTTAATTAATTATTTAATTACATGTTGCTTAAGTAAATAAAAACATATCCACAACAAAAAATAAAAAAATAAAAACATCGAATAAGATTTTCCAACCCAAAATAATAAACAAGGATTCACACTAAAATTTCATCCTTAAATAAGAGGATAAAATTCCAAAATTCTCGGATATTACATTCCTCCCACCTTAACAAAATTTCGTCTCGAAATTTGTTAGATTACTCAAACAGTTCTGGAAACTTCTCTCTCATCTTATCTTCTGATTCCCATGTTGCTTCTTCGATTCCATGATTCCTCCACCGTACTTTCACCGAAGCAATTGACTTATTCCTCAATTCTTGCACTCTTCGGTCCAAAATGGCCTCGGGCTTCTCCTCATAGCTTAGATCGGGATTTAGGACCATCATCTCTTCTTGGTGAACGATGTGTGTGGGGTCAAACACGTACTTCCTCAATTGTGACACATGGAAGACGTTGTGCACATTTCCGAAGCTTGGTGGTAGGGCCAATCTGTATGCTACCATGCCGACTCTATCCAAAATCTCGTATGGACCGATGAATCGGGGTCTAAGCTTTCCTTTCACTCCAAAACGAGTTATTCCCTTAGAAGGGGAAACTTTCAGAAAGACCTTTTCTCCGACCTCGAATTGTAAATCGGTCCTTCGAACATCCGCATAAGATTTCTGTCGATCCTGTGCCTCCTTGATCCTCCCACGGATTTGTCGGACAATCTCTATCATCTCTTCTACAGAGTCTGGTCCGAGAATTCTTCTCTCACCCACTTCATCCCAATAAAGTGGCGACCTACACTTCTTTCCATACAATGCCTCATATGGAGCCATCTTGATAGTCGCCTGGTAACTATTATTGTACGCGAACTCTACCAATGGCAGTACTTCTTCCCAACCCCAGCCTCGATCAAGCACCACGGCTCGTAGCATGTCCTCCAAGGCTTGTATCGTTCTCTCCGACTGCCCGTCGGTTTGCGGGTGGAACGCTGTACTGAAATTCAACTTAGTCCCCAACTCGCGCTGCAGGCTTGTCCAAAATCTAGAAGTGAATTTAGCATCACGATCAGATGTGATTGTCGCTGGAACTCCATGCAAACGTATAATTTCCCGTACATATACCTTAGCCAACTGATCGGATCCATAAGTGGCACGAACCGGCACAAAATGGGCAGATTTGGTGAGGCGATCTATAATCACCCAAATCACCGTGTTCCCTCGCTGGGATTTTGGCAGTCCTACCACAAAGTCCATTGCAATATGTTCCCACTTCCATTCCGGAATCTCGAGGGGTTGCAATTTCCCATAGGGCCGTTGGTGTAGCGCCTTTACTTGTTGACATGCCAGGCATCTCTCCACAAATGCCGCAACATGCTTTTTCATACCGTTCCACCAAAACTGTCTTTTCAAGTCTTGATACATTTTGGTGCTCCCTGGATGAGCAGCGTATGGGGTTTCATGTGCTTCTCTCATGATTTCCATCCTCAGGCCTTCATCCTTAGGCACACACAACCTTCCCTTGTATGTGAGACCATTATCCGCTGCCTCACGAAAATTTCCGAGTTCACTCGTCCTCACTTCTGAGCGAATCTTTTCTAGTAACGTATCTCGCCGTTGAGCTTCCACAATTCTGGCTCTTAAGTCGGGTTCCATCACCAACGTGGCTACTATTCCTTCCACAGTCTCGGGCATTCTCACTACTTCCAACCGCATCTTACTGAACTCTTGGATTAAACTCTCCTCGATAGTAAGAAAGGTGGCCAGCTGAGATTGAGACTTCCTACTAAGAGCATCGGCCACTACGTTTGCTTTTCCCGGATAGTAATTTATACCACAATCGTAGTCCTTTACCAACTCGAGCCACCTACGTTGGCGCATGTTCAACTCCTTTTGCTCAAAGAAGTACTTTAGACTCTTATGGTCCGTGTATATCTCACAACGGACTCCATAAAGATGATGTCTCCAGATCTTCAAAGCATGTACCACGGCTGCCAGTTCCAAGTCATGCGTCGGATAATTCAGCTCATGGGGCTTCAATTGTCTCGATGCATATGCAATCACTTTCCCCTTCTGCATAAGCACACATCCAAGTCCCACCTTCGACGCATCCGTATACACCGCATAGTCAGTCTCTGGCTCTGGCACGGCTAGGATTGGTGCGGTGGTC